>NC_053039.3:443176921-443487992 GCF_002575655.3 Aegilops tauschii subsp. strangulata
CTTGGGTGCGAACCCTTTGCATGGGTGCTCCGGGGGGTTTATATAGGCCTACCCCCCGGAGGTACAATGGTAATCCGGCTGGGCTCTAGTCCCGGCCATCAGTGTCTACGTTCGCCGGCTTCTCCGCCGGCTGCTGGGTCCCGCCAGCTGGTGGGTCCCGCCGGCTACCGGCTACTTGGTCGACAGGCCGGCCCCACCGCCTAGGGTCTTGTCGGCGGCTGCTTACTATAGCCGCGCCTCTGATGACGAGGGCTTTGTCGAGGTGAGCGTGGCTACAGTGGGCCGCCTCGGGGGCTATCACTGTAGCCTTACCTCGTCTTGTCTCCTTAATGGGGCTCCTACTTCGAGGGAGGGAGTAGCCGGCTTCTGGGAGCCGGCTACGCCCTTGGCCGACTGGGAGAGGCCGAGCCGCCTTCACGCCTCTCTCTGGCTGAAGGGGCCCGCCGCCCGCGGGCCGTACGGGAGTCGGTCGTGGGTGACGTCGAGGCTAGCATGGCTACAGTGCCGAGCCGCACGGGAGATGGCCGTCCTGTACGGCCTCCTGTAGCCATGCCCGCCTCGGGCTTCGGGAGTAGTGGGCCGCACTGTGGCCACACCCCGTCGTGTCGCCGTTATGTGGGAGTGGCTTGGAGTGGTTGCAGTCTCGGCCGGCTCTTAGGAGTCGGCGTCCTTCTTGGCCGGCTTCTTGGAGTCGGCCTCCCCGTAGTTGTCCTGGGGAGGAGTTGGTGAGGCTGGGTCGCCTTCCGGGAGTCGGCTTCAGAGGTTGCCGGCCAGGGAAGGCGGCCCAATGCTCGGAGTACTTGGAGGCCCGAAGGCCTGATAATTTTTTCAGAAGAACCAGGGGCAGTCGGTTAGGCTACCCGTGGCAATTTACTCCGACAGTAGTCCCCGAAGCTGATTGGGCTTCGAGGTGGAGTGGGGATTTTGAGAAGCTCGATCAGCTTCCTATCATGACAAGCCGGCAGCTGGGAGCCGGCCTTGGTCAGGCGCGCCGCCTGAGTCGAAATCTTCTGGAGTCGGAGGGCGGGAACCCGCTGGCACGTGTACCGGGCTGCGGGCCGGCCACGGGCCATCGGCGAGCCACGTGGCCGGAAAGCCTGCCAGCCCATGCGCGTGACGGGACGTCGCCGCAGGGAGGGGGGCCCGCCACGTCCGCGCCCCGGCCCGGGCGCGGATCCTTTGTATCCCGAAACCACCCGCATGTTCCGTGCGGCAGTTTCGGCTCGCATTTACGCGCAATAATCGCGAGACGTGGGGGGAGTGGGCGTAGTTAATCCCACGTCTCTCCCCCACGTCCGGCCTCTTCGGCCTCGTGAGGCTATAAGTAGGGGGAGGTGGAGGGCGGCAGGCCCTCGCACGCTCCTCCTACTTCCACCATCTTCTTCCCTCGCTCGTTCTCGCGACAGCGCCTCGCCGCCGCGTCCTTCCACCGCACGCTCCTCCGCCGCCGTGCTAGCTCTCGCCATGCCTCCCCAAGTAGAGCAGCTTGGCGGGGATTGGGACGGCTCCAACGTCCATGACGACCACGTCGACTTCCTCCGCGACACACGGCGGCTGCCCACCGCGGACAAAGTGGAGGTCCGCCTCGCGCCGGCGAAGGAAATCAGGCCGGCACCGCAGGAGGGCGAGCGGGTGGTCTTCCGCTCGCACTTCTTGCGCGGCTTTGGCCTGCCAGTGAGCGCCTTCTTCCGCTCCTGGCTCGACTTCTATCAGCTCCAGCCGCACCATCTCACCCCCAACGCGGTGGTGCTGCTGTCTGCCTTCGTCACCCTGTGCGAGGGCTATCTCGGTGTCCTCCCCACCCTTGAGCTCTGGGGGGAGCTTTTCCAGTCGAAGCTGGGCACGTGCAGCAAGGGCGTGCCGGCTCATACTGGCGCCTTCATCGCGTCGCGGAGATCGGGCGCCGACAACCCCTTCCCTGTCATCACGCTAATCCAATCGGTGAAGAAGTGGCAGAAGTCGTACTTCTACGTGCGGAACATCGCTTCGCGGGGCGACTACATCAACCTGCCGGCTTACGTAGCCGGCCCACCGGCGGGCAGGCTGCCCCAGTGGTCCTTCCGGGCTGTGACGCTGTCGCAGGCAGGAAACGCCGCCATCGCCCGACTGCGGGTGATGGTCCAGTCGGAGGGCCTGACGGGGCCCGACCTCCTGGCCGCGTTCGTCACGCGCCGGGTTCTTCCGCTCCAGAGCCGGCTTCATCTGATCTGTCAGATGAGCGGCCAGCTCGATCCGAGCCGAATGTGCACCAAGGAGATGCCGCACCACGAGGTCGCCTACATGGTGAATTACCTCGCAAACTGCCAACTCACTGAAGAGTGGCAGTTCGGCAAGGAGCCGTACAGCCGAGCCAATCCTCCGCCTACGGTACGCTCCCCTTGTCTCTTTTTTTTTTCTCTCTCTCTCTCTCAGCCTTGTTGCCGAGTTCCTCTGGGCCGACTCTAACTTAGTCGGCTTGTTCTTGACAGAGCCCTCTGCTTCGGCCGGCCAGCGGGTCAGACGCGGAGCGTCGCTTCGTCCCCGACCGGACCGAACACGACCTGGAGGACCCCGACCTGGGGGCGGTCCATGTGGACGACGCCATCGAGCCGGCCGGTGGCCAAGCCGGCGGCGAAGCAGGCGGCTCCGGGTTTACTGCTACCTTCGACGACTGGCCGGACGAGGATGAAGCCGAAGCCGTCCCGCGCCGCCAGCCGGCATCCGGACGCGGCGCGGGCTCCTCCGGCGCGCAGCCTGCTCGGGGTGGAGGCCAGAAGCGTCGCGCCGTCCAGGGCTTGTTCGGCAGCCGAACGAAGAAGCCCAGGGGCGGGGCGGCAGCCACCAGGCGGGAAGAGGCGGCAGCGAAGGCGGCTCGCTTCCGCAAAGTGGTGAAGCAGCCGCAGACCGTGTCGGCGTAAGCTCTCTTTCTCTGTGTACTCTCTTTCTTTCTTTCTTTGGTGGTTCTTGAACTCTCGTCTTTTTCTTCAACGATCAGAGCTCCGTTGTCGCTTGAGCGGGCGGCTGCCGGCTCCGTCGTTGAGTCGCCAAGGGGCTCTGGGAGCACCACCCGCCGCGTGGACCCCCGCGCCGACCTCCAGGAGGCGACGGAAAGGAACGCGCGGGAGGCGCGGGAGGAGCAGGAGGCACGGGAGGCGGAGGCGCGGAAGGCTGCCGCCGCCCAGGCGGCACGGGAGGAGGAGGCGGCGAAGGCACTCGCCGAGGCCGCAGCCAGGGCCCAGGCAGAGGCTGAGGCCGCGGCGGCGGCGGGGGAGGTTTTGATGGTCACCCCCCTGCGCGTCATGGCGCCTGGGAGCATGGAGCCCTCGCCAGGGGGAATCAGCGGTGACCAGCCAGGGCTGGGGGGAAGCAGCGACGACGTCGTCATCTTGGAGAAGGCGCCGGAGCCGACCCCTCCGACTGGGGCGGCCCAGGGTGGCCGGCCTGATCCGCCACCTACACAGTCGGCGGAGGGCGAGCCGGCCGCGAGGGTTGAGGTGGCGGTCAGGATTCCGCCAAGCCGGCGTGCGGGGAAGGCCGCGTCGGAGCCGCAGAAGGCCGCGTCGGAGCCACAGCCGGCCGTGGGCTCCAGCTCGTCGGCCCAAGATGCGGAGGCGGCCAGCGCTACCTCGGGGTGGACACCAGGCGGAGGGACGGCTGTGGTGAACGTGGCTGCACAAGACGTCCGGACCCGGCTCCAAGGCCAAGCCGCGGCAGAGAGGCAGTTCACCGACGAGTTCCTCGCAACGCGGGCGGCCATCCGGGTTAGTATTCCCGTCTTGTTTCTTCTTGAACTTGATTTCTCTTCTTGATCTTAATTTCTTCCATGGGGGCGCGTCAGCGCACCCACTGGGTGTAGTCCCCGAGTTTCGAGTTGGCTGCTGAGCAGGCGGCTTGGAACTTCTTGGAGAATTTGCCTTTGCTGTTTTTGTTCTCACTTCGGTCTTCTGTCCATCTTGCAGGACTACCACAACCTTCGAGCGGCCACCTTTAACTCCCAGGCTCGGGAGCTGACTCAGAAGACCGCCGACCTTACTGAGAGCCGAGGTATGTGACTTGATCTTTATCTCATGTGGGGGCGCGTCAGCGCACCCACTGGGTGTAGTCCCTGAGATTCGGGCCGACTGCTGAGCAGTCGGCTCGGATCTTCCTTGACGATTTCTTATTGTTCTTCTTCTTCTGCCGTCTCTGCAGCGGCCAACGCCAGTCTGAGGGCACAGCTGGGGGAGTCCCAGACCGCTCTTCGTGCCAAGGATGCCGAGCTCGCCGCCTTGGTGCAGGAGCGCGACTGCCTAGTCAAGAAGCTGGCCGACCAGGAGGAAGGCCACAAGGCGGCGCTGAAGGCTGCGCAGGATCGCGAAGCCACCCTCCAGGCCGAGTTCGAGACGGAGGCGGCCGGCTGGGCAGAGGCCAGGCAGACTCTGATCTCCGGCTATGGCCAGATCGAGGATCTGGTTGACGGTAAGTCGTCTACCCCTTCGTCCTTTCTTGCCATCTGCCACTTTGGCTTGTTTTTTCTGATTTTGGTGTTCTTCTCTTCCTTTCTTCTTCTTCGCGCAGAGTATTTCCCTGGCTACTCAACTGCCGCCAACCAGGCCATCGAGGCCCGTCGCCAAGTGAAGAGGCAAGCCGGCTTTGAGATCTCGCCGACCGCCGGCCGCTCGCTGGAGGAACAGCTCCTGGCGATCCAGGCTCGCATCCAGACGGCTCACCGGCTGCTCCACCGGCTTCAGCGTGCCGGGTCACAGGTCTTGGCCGCCCTCTGGCCCGGCCAAGTGGTCCCTCGCACCCCCAGTCGGACCGCCGACTGGCTGGAGGTAGCAGTGGGCCGCTTCGAGGCTTGGAAGGCGTTGGCGGCTCGCTCCGGTGCCAGGCGGGCGCTGGAGTTCATCAAGGCCTGGTATCCCGGCCTGAACTTGGACCAGCTGGCTACCTGGCGGCAGCAAGCTGACACGGAGCTGGAGCCGGCGCGGTCGGCCATCATTCGGCGGGCTTCGGCGATCGCCGACTACACCGACACCAACGTCTTCGCCCCCGAGGTGGACGACAATGGAGTCGCCCAGCCGGAAGAATGGTTCGGGCTGGACCCGGCGTACGGTGAGGACTCGGCGGAGGAGATCGACTCCAGCGACGAGGGCGAAGAGGAGGAGGAGGAGGGTGAAGACGCCGAGCCGGCTGGTGGAGTAGCCGGCCAGCCTCAGCCTGACCGCGCCTCCAGCACTACGTCACGCGCGAGTACGTCTCCTGCCGCAGGAGGTGGTCAAGCCGGGACCAGCTAGGCGGCCACTCCTTCAGCCGGCGAGGCCGCCTTCACCGACCAGCTCGGCCTTCATGTCGCGCCCTAGGCTTCTTTCTCTTGTTTTCCTGTCTTGCTACTTTTGAACAATGTTTGGTTAAGTCTGCACAATTCCACCCACTGGGTGTATTCAATTTTAAGTCTGTTGCCGGCCTACTGGCGGCTTTCATGTATATAACTTATGCAATTGGCCTTTCCTTGTGCTTTTTGCTCTTTGTCCTTTTGCTTTTTCCTTTGCCGCCCTCCCTTGGTTGCCGTCTCCCCAGTCAAACAGTTGCTCTGCAATCTGTAGCCGGGGAGTGCCTGGCCGGTTGGGGAGGGGGAAGTACTTTAGCTCTGCTGGACTAAAGCTAAGTTTTTTAGGAAGCCGGCCAGCCGGCTGCTTTGACAACCGGCAGGCATATTTGGGGGCCGTCTCTTTGCTATATAGGTTAGTTGTTCCTTAGCCATTTTTCGTGTGGGCGTCCTTTCTGTCTTCTCTCTTGCTAGTCGGACAGTCAGTTCTTTGAGCTGCGACTTTCAACAAGAGAGGACCTGGGAGCCGGCGCACTACTTTGCTGACTTCAGGAAGAACTTTCAATATAGCTCAAGGCGGCCAGTCCCCGGGCCGACTAGTCGAACCCGGTGCCGGACAAGAATTCAAAATGTAATAATACATTCAAGGATATGACACTCGTCATTCATAGATAAATAAAAGGTAGTCCCCGAGTACTGTTCGGGGGGCCTGTTGGTTTGTACTTAATACAAAAAGGGTAGCGTGATACATACTGCTTTTCAGCTGTAAAATCGTCTTAGGAGGTTTGCGTTCCATGGTCGCTCTGACTCCTTGCCGGAGTCGTCTCTCTTGCGTGCTCTTGGTTTTTGCGCGTCGATCAAGTAGTAGGAGTCGTTGCCGAGTGCCTTGCTGACGACGAAAGGGCCTTCCCAAGGGGCCGAGAGCTTGTGCTGGCCGGCTGTTCGCTGGATCAGCCGGAGCACAAGGTCGCCCTCTTGGAAGGATCTTGGCTTGACCTTGCGGTTGTAGTAGCGGCGTAGCCCTTGCTGGTAGATGGCGGACCGGCTGAGGGCTAACAGCCGACCTTCTTCCAGTAGGTCGACGCCGTCTTCTCTTGCTTCTTTGGCTTCCTCCTCCGTGTACATGGTGATCCGAGGCGAGTCGAACTCGATGTCTGTTGGGATGACAGCCTCGGCACCGTACACAAGGAAGAATGGAGTGAAGCCGGTTGACTTGTTGGGTGTAGTGCGCAGACTCCAGAGGACGGCCGGCAGCTCTTCGAGCCAGCAGCCGGCCGATCGCTCCAGTGGTACAACCAGTCGGGGCTTGATGCCGGAGAGGATGAGTCCATTTGCTCGCTCGACCTAGCCGTTTGACTGCGGGTGGGCAACGGATGCTAAGTCCAGTCGGATGCCCTGCGTCGCGCAGAAACGTGCCAGTGCACCTTTGGCGAAGTTCGTGCCGTTGTCGGTGATGATGCTGTGCGGCACGCCGTACCGAGTAGTGATGTCGGTGATGAACGTCACGGCAGTCGGCCCGTTCAGCTTCTTAATCGGCTTGGCTTCGATCCACTTTGTGAACTTGTCCACAGCAACTAGTAGATGTGTCAAGCCGCCGCGGGCTGTCTTGAAAGGGCCCACCATGTCCAGTCCCCAGACGGCAAAAGGCCAGGTGAGGGGAATGGTCTTGAGGGCAGAAGCCGGCAGGTGTTGCTTGGAACTAAAAACTTGGCATCCTCTGCAACTCTTGACTATTTCTTTAGCATCCTCCAAGGCAATCGGCCAGAAGAAACCGTGGCGGAAAGCCTTGGCCACAAGGGATCTTGAGGCTGCGTGATGGCCGCATTCGCCTTGGTGGATGTCTTTGAGGATTGCCACTCCTTTTTCTGGCTCGACGCAACGCTGGAAGACTCCAGTGACGCTGCGCTTCACAAGCTCTCTGTTGATTATTGTGTATGCTGCGGCTCGTCGTTGCACTAATCTTGCTGAGATCTCATCAGCCGGTAGCTCTCTGCTGACTAGGAACTTGAGGATGGGCTGGGCCCATGAGGGAGCTGTGACTTCTTCTTCTGTTAATGTGGCCACCATGACTCGGGCGGGTGGGTTGGGTGTTGCATTGGAGTCGGCCACCGCTTCTTGTGTCGTTGCAGTCCTCGGGCCGACTGCTGCAGTCCCCGAGCCGGGTTCTGAAGTCCCCGGGCCGGGTGCGACTACGGCAGTCCCCGGGCCAGTCGTCGAAGTCCCCGTGCCGCCTGCGTGATTTCTCCAGTCGGATCCGGCTGTTTCTGGCGTAGGCGGCACGAAGATGGAATCCGACTCTGGAGACGGCTTGATGGATGGCTTGAGGAGGCGCTGGAGGGAGACGCCAGTTGGTATGGCTTGTCGTGTGGAGCCGATCCGTGCTAGGGCATCTGCTTGGTCATTGTCGGCCCTTGGCACGTGAAGGAACTCGCACCCTTCGAAGTATCCGCTCATCTGCTGGACGAGGAAACGTTAGCTCGCCATGTTCGCGTCCTTGGCGTCCCAGTCGCCAGATGATTGCTGGACCACTAAGTCTGAGTCGCCGTAGCACAGGATCCGGCGTATGCCAAGCTCTTTGGCTAGCCGGAGCCCATGTACGAGCGCCTCGTACTCGGCCACGTTGTTGGAGGCGGCGAAGTGGATCTGCAGCGTGTACTTGAGCTTGTCGCCTTTGGGAGAGGTGAGGACGATGCCGGCTCCCAAGCCGGTGCGCATCTTGGACCCGTCAAAGTGCATCCGCCAATGGGTAGAGTCGGGAGCCGGCGGTAAGTACTGGGTCTCGGCCCAGTCGACGAGGAAGTCGGCCAATGCTTGCGACTTGATGGCGGTGCGGGGTTGATAGAAGATCGTGAAGGGCGCCAAGGCAATGGCCCATTTGGCCACCCGGCCGGATGCATCCCGGCTGCCTATGATCTCGGCGAGCGGGGCAGTGCATACGACCGTGATGGGGTGCTCTTGGAAGTAGGGCTTCAATTTCTTGGCAGCGAAGTACACCCCATAGCACATCTTCTGGTAGTGCGGGTAGTTTTGCTTTGAGCTGGACAGTACTTCGCTGAGATAATAGACCGGCCTCTGGACTAGCTGGGCTCGGCCTTCCTCCGGGCGCTGGACCACAACAACAGTGCTGACGACTCGGCTTGTCGCGGCGATGTAGAGGAGCATGGGCTCCTTCTCAGTCGGCGCAGCCAGGACAGGCGGAGTGGTCAACATTTTCTTCAACTCATGGAAGGCTTGGTCGGCTTGATCATTCCACTCAAAGTGAGTGGACTTCTTCATGAGTCGGTACAGAGGGAGAGCCTTCTCTCCTAGTCGGCTGATAAAACGGTTCAGGGAGGCTAAGCAGCCAGTGAACTTCTGCACATCTCGCAGCTTGGTGGGAATCTCCATCCTCTCGATGGCCTTGATCTTGACAGGGTTGCACTCAATGCCGCGTTCGGAGACCAGGAAGCCTAGCAGCTGGCCGGCTGGCACTCCGAACACGCACTTCTCGGGGTTGAGCTTGATCTGGAATCGGCGCAAGTTGGCAAATGTTTCTTTCAGGTCTTCCAGCAAGGTACCGCGCTTCTCTGTCTTCACCACAATGTCGTCTACGTAGACGTGGGCATTTCCGCCGAGTTGTTTCAAGAGACATTTCTGCATGCAACGCTGAAAAGTGGCACCGGCATTTCTCAAGCCGAATGTCATTGTCAGGTAGCAGAAAGCTCCAAAGGGTGTGATGAAGGCAGTCTTCAGGCGGTCAGCTGGGTCCAACTTGATCTGATGATACCCTGAGTATGCATCCAAAAAACTTAACAGCACGCATCCGGCTGTGGAGTCTATCACTTGGTCAATCCGTGGCAAAGCAAACGGATCTTTTGGGTAGGCCTTGTTCAAACTCGTGTAGTCTATACACATACGCCACTTGTTATTCTTCTTCAGAACCAGAACTGGGTTGGCAAGCCATTCTGGAAAGAACACTTCCATGATAAAGCCGGCGGCAAGGAGCCGGGCTATCTCTTCTCCCACAATTCTTCGCTTCTCTTCTGATAGTCGGCGGAGGGGTTGCTTGACCGGCTTCGCATCAGCTCGGACATGTAACTTGTGCTCGGCGAAATCCTTCGGGACACCCGGCATGTCCTTTGGGGACCATGCGAAGCTGTCTCGATTCTCACGGAGGAAGTCGACGAGCTCGCCTTCCTATTTACTGTCCAAGTTCGCCCCAATCACAGCGAACCTCTCCGGGTTCTCCGGGTCCAGAGGTATCTTCTTTGTCTCTTTTGCAGGCTGGAAGGAGCCCTGCGCATCACAATCCTTGGGGTTGGGGGACAAGGCCGGCTGCTTGCCGGCCATGGCCACAACCCGTTCCAACATCTTCTTCTCTTCTGCCACCACGAGGGACTCGGCCAGCCGGCTACTGGCCATGGCGCACTCGATGGACTTCTTGTAGTCGCCGGCTACCGTGATGATCCCCTTCGAGCTCGGCATCTTCATCTTCAGGTAGGCGTAATGGGGCACAGCCATGAACTTGGCCAGAGCAGGTCGGCCAAGCAGTGCATGATAGGGGCTGTCCAAATCCACCACCTCGAACCATATTGCTTCCCGGCGAAAATGATCTTTGTCTCCGAAGAGAATATCCATTTTGATCTTGCCGATTGGAGAGCAAGATAGGCCGGGTACGATACCATGGAAGACGGTGCGGCTCGGCATGAGCTGCTTCGCTTTGATGTTCAGCTTGTCCATGGTATCGCGGTACAGTATGTTGATACTGCTTCCGCCGTCTATCAGGACGCGGGAAAATCTGGCAGCTCGCCTCTCCGTCGCGAGGGTGATGTTCAAGACCATCGCATAGGAGCCAGGCGAAGGCATCACCTCTGGGTGGTCGGCCTGGCTCCAGCTGATTGGCTTTTCCGACCAGTGCATGAACTCGGCGGTGCTAGAGGCGACTGCATTCACCTCTTGATGCTGTCGGCGTCGGCTGCGCTTGTCGTCGGCTTGACTTGTGAAGACGATGTAGGCGGCGTGCTCTTCGAGGAATTCGTCTTGGATGGCGCCGACCGCCGGCCGAGCCGCCGGCTGCTGGGGAGCTGGATGCGGCGGGCCGGGAGGCGGAGGCGGCACCATCCCTTCGCCCTTGGTGATGCGGGTGAGCCAGTGGCATTTCCGTGTCGTGTGGTTGGACGGCTTCGCGCCGCTGTGGAACTTGCAGGGAGCATCGAGTGCTTGTTCGTAGGAGAAAGACGGCTGCCAGGGTGGCCGGCCACCCTTCTTCTTGGGAGCGGGCCATTCTTCGGGCTGCTCGTCTTCAACTGTGGCCACCTGCCGACTGGAGGAAGTCGGCATGGGGCCCTTGCGCTTGTGGTCGTTCTGGTAGGGGCGCCGATTAGGGTCGCCAGCCGGCGCCTTGGGAGCCGGAGCAACTACTTTCCCCGAGGCGTCCACTCGGAGCTCGGTCTTCATTGAGGAGTCGGCCGTGGCGTACTTGTCTGCGATGACCAGTAGCTCGTCGAGGGTAGCCGGCTCGTCGCAGAGGAGTCGGTGCTTGAGGAGGGTGCCCTCTCGGCACCCGGCAGTGAAGTACTCGATGGCCTGGACCTCATGCACTCCCTCGCAGGAGTTGCGGAGCTCGGCCCATCGCGTGAGGTAGTCGCGGGTCGACTCGTTGGGCCCCTGGACGCAGAGGGAGAGCTGGCGAGGCTTGGGAGGCCGCTTGTAGGTGCTGGTGAAGTTGCGGACGAAGACTTCGGTGAAGTCCAGCCAACTGTTGATGCTGTAGGGCTTGAGGCTGTTGAGCCATGTGCGCGCAGTGCCTTGCAGCATGAGGGGGACGTACTTCACGGCGACGCGCCGATTGCCGTTGGCTATGCTGACGGCCGTGGAGTAGTCGATGAGCCAATCTTCCGGCTTCACTGAGCCGTTGTACTTGGGCGTGTCTCTGGGGAGCGAGAACCCTTTGGGGAAGGGCTTGTCGCGGATGCGGGGGCCAAAGCATGGCGGGCCGACATCGTCTTCTTCTTCCAACGCCAAGGATCGAGCAAGGCGGTCGATCCTGTGGCGGGCGTCATTCTCGCCGACTCCTTCTCGGCGGCCGAGTCGGTCGCAAAGAGTCGGATGTGCGATAGGCGGCGGAGTGAGGCGTCTTTCTCTTCGAGGCGGGGGAGGAGGCAGATTTCCTTGGTGCTCCACAGCTCGAGGGCGGCCCTCCGCGTCGCGCTCGATGGTGATGCGAGTCCGGCTGCGGCTGGCAGCCGGCTCCTTGTCTTTCTTCTGGCGCGCGCCGCTCGCAGTCGGTGAGCGGGACGTCGCGGCGTGCTCCCGGCGCGGGAGATGGCTATCAGCACGGGCGCCGGCTTCATGCCGTTCTGCAGCCGCGTCGATCAGCTGCTGGATCCGTCTCGTCATGTAGGGGAGCTCATCGGCTCCCAGCCCATTGAGCTCCTCTGCAGCCGCCTGAGCGGCTCGCAGATTCTCGAGCGGGGTGGCGTAGACGGGGCGATCTGCGCCCAGCATGCTGGCAACGGCTGCGCCGCGCTTCTGGACGAAGCCGGCTCGGCTCGGGCCGCTAGGCGGCGGCGTGCCGAAGGCGGCGCGGTCGACGTCGCGCTGGTGGGCCTCGGTGAGACGTCTCATCGAGGCTATCTTCTTGCCCTCCGCGATGAGGGCAAGGCGGCGTGCCTCCAGGGTCTCGGCGTCGGCGTCGGCCGGGATGGGGACGGAGAGGTCGTGCATCGCCGCTTGCTGAGCGTCGCGGGCATTCTCGCCCGAGTTGGAGACGTGGCTGATGACCAGCACTTTGGTGACAGCGCTGCTGCCGCTGTCAGCTCGAGGGAGGGGGTCGTCGAAGACCACCACGTCGGAGGGGTAGGCGTCGAGCGACGCGGTGTCGGAGTCGATGAGCATCGGGTCGGTGGAGCCGACAGACTCCATGTCCGCAGCAGGCTCGTTGGAGACGTGAAGTTGGTCGAGGAGGCTAACGAGGCGGCTCTCGGGATAGTCGGTGCCTGCGTCGGATGCAGGCTCGTCGGAGATGCGAGTCTCGCCGAGCAGATCGGCGAGGCGGCTCGCTGCGCAGGCGTCGTCGACGCCTTGCAGCGCGTTGAGGCAAACGCCATCGGGCGCAGCAGGCTGGCTGCGCTCGCGGGGGAGGAAGAGGGTTCCCGTCCAGAACAGGTCTCCGGACGACGGTGCACCTGGCCCCACGGTGGGCGCCAAATGTCGGGTGGTTGGTGCGACATATGCCAAGGGATGGCTTATCATTGTGGGAGCCAATAAAACGTCGCCGGTGCCTGGAAATGGGATGAGGCGAAGACATGCACGCCGGCGGATCTTACCCAGGTTCGGGGCTCTCCGAGGAGATAACACCCCTAGTCCTGCTCTGCGGGGTCTCCGCATGATCACTAGATCGATGAAAGGTAGGTACAATCGCTCCTAGAGCTGTTGGGATCAAGGGAGAAGAAGAACAAGGCTAGCTCTTGCTTCTCTCTATCTATGGTGTGTGTGCTATGCTTAGAGGGCAACTCTATGCTCAGAGGCCATCTACGCTTGGGTGCGAACCCTTTGCATGGGTGCTTCGGGGGGTTTATATAGGCCTACCCCCCGGAGGTACAATGGTAATCCGGCTGGGCTCTGGTCCCGGCCGTCAGTGTCTACGCTCGCCGGCTTCTCCGCCGGCTGCTGGGTCCCGCCAGCTGGTGGGTCCCGCCGGCTGCCGGCTACTTGGTCGACAGGCCGGCCCCACCGCCTAGGGTCTTGTCGGCGGCTGCTTACTGTAGCCGCGCCTCTGATGACGAGGGCTTTGTCGAGGTGAGCGTGGCTATAGTGGGCCGCCTCGGGGGCTATCACTGTAACCTTACCTCGTCTTGTCTCCTTAATGGGGCTCCTGCTTCGAGGGAGGGAGTAGCCGGCTTCTGGGAGTCGGCTACGCCCTTGGCCGACTGGGAGAGGCCGAGCCGCCTTCACGCCTCTCTCTGGCTGAAGGGGCCCGCCGCCCGCGGGCCGTACGGGAGTCGGTCGTGGGTGACGTCGAGGCTATCATGGCTACAGTGCCGAGCCGCACGGGAGATGGCCGTCCTGTACGGCCTCCTGTAGCCATGCCCGCCTCGGGCTTCGGGAGTAGTGGGCCGCACTGTGGCCACACCCCGTCGTGTCGCCGTTATGTGGGAGTGGCTTGGAGTGGTTGCAGTCTCGGCCGGCTCTTAGGAGTCGGCGTCCTTCTTGGCCGGCTTCTTGGAGTCGGCCTCCCCGTAGTTGTCCTGGGGAGGAGTTGGTGAGTCTGGGTCGCCTTCCGGGAGTCGGCTTCAGAGGTAGCCGGCCAGGGAAGGCGGCCCAATGCTCGGAGTACTTGGAGGCCCGAAGGCCTGATAATTTTTTTCGGAAGAACCAGGGGCAGTCGGTTAGGCTACCCGTGGCCATTTACTCCGACAAAGGAAGTCATGTCTTATCGTACTCCTAACCCGGAGGAAGAAATTCCTCAGCCCAAATTAGAGGGGGAAGTTATTATTTTCACGGATCACATGAATCCGGGGTTTTTCACCACCTGGCTCAAAATTCTTCAGAGATGTCCTGCACTTCTTTAACCTCCGTCCTCAAGACGTCGGACCCAATTCCTTGTCTAATATTTGCAATTTTCAAGTGTTCAGTGAAGTATATCTTGGAGAAGAACCCAACACACTACTAGGGAAAAGCCTAGCAGCAGCGCGGGTTTTAGGCCTATCAGTAGCGCGGGACGATGCGCTACTGATAAGGCACTACAGCTAATGTGTAGCAGTAGCGCCTGTCGTCCCACGCTACTGCTATACATGGATAGCAGTAGCGCGCTTTGGTGAAGAGCGCTGCTGATATTATTTGCAGCTCTTTTTACAGGGAAGCGCTACTGGTAAGGCGGTGCTACTGCTAACTTTGTTCCCCTCGCTACTACTAGTTTTATTAGTTTTTTTTTCTTCTGCATATTTGTTTTTTATTTGAATAGGCTTTATACAATAATCACATACAAATGTAATCATAGCATATACATACAACTAGTCTCATCAAATCATGTCATCATCATAATCATCACCCAACACAAAGTGGTCTCTCGTCATCATCTCAAAAATAGCGATACAAGTCTCGATTACTTGCAACTACATCGTCATCCATCTAAACAATGATATACGTGAGAAGAGCTATCACTTTGAGTGAGAGCGGAACTATGCAGTACATGAGTTCGTATCCCTCTCTCGCATTAGCGTGAACCTAAACTAACTACTGCTTGTCGCTCGGAAACCGGAAACCGGTACACCTGGGCCTGACACTCCGGCCACTCGTCTTATATATACTCCTGGTGTAGCACTTCTTCGCCATCGATGATCTATGCACCTGCATCGTCACATGAGTCGATGATATGCAACATATATAGTTGAGCAACAGAAAGAGACAGACTTGACAAAAATAGAAGCAACATATCATAAGCATAAATAACAAAGTTGATCGTACCCAAAATGCCCTAACTAGAGTGATCGTCGCTAGTCGAGGAGGACGGTTTAATTACATCACAAATAAAGTTTCGTCGTGCATAACTCAAAGTTTCGTCATACACAAAGTATGGACTAAACAGACACATTGTCATATATCGACAATCACTCCAACATGTCGTGCCATCCATCCAAGTCAGGGAGATAGTCCCCGAGCCTAGTGAAAGGCTTCAGGTCGAGACGCTGAGAGGCTACCCGTGTTCGGACGTCTTCCCGCGACATTTGTCCTTCTTCGTAGAACATCCCTGTTTTTCCGACGACCTCCTTCATGATGATTTGCGCAAGTTCGCGCTGGATGTGATAGAACTCAGCTCGAAGTCGATGATCCTCGATATCTCCTACGTTCTTTGCCCATTGTAGAATATGGGCATCGCCGGATGTAGCTGACATGCGAAGGTTCTGGTGATCCCGTCTGTACTCCAGCATGTGGTGTAGGACATAGAATCCATCATTAAGAGAATCACTCGGTTGCTGGATGCAGCAGAAGTCGGTCTTATGGCCGAAGGCGAGCCTGCCGCCCCTTCTCTTCTTGTCCTTGACATCTCCACCCCATGCTTCGTAGTAAAACATAGCACTGTCGAGAACATCCTTGATGTGGGTGTAATCCTTTTTGTGAATGTTCTTCGACGAGTCCAAGTAAAGAGCGTGGGAGTATCGGGGGTAGAGGATGATGAGGACGGCGCGCCCGCTGAGTGA
Source organism: Aegilops tauschii subsp. strangulata (assembly GCF_002575655.3). Taxonomy (NCBI): domain Eukaryota; kingdom Viridiplantae; phylum Streptophyta; class Magnoliopsida; order Poales; family Poaceae; genus Aegilops; species Aegilops tauschii. Next base: position 443,192,390 of record NC_053039.3, read on the forward strand.
GTCCTGGATTAGGGGGTCCTCGGACAGCCGGACTATGTACTTTGGCCGGACTGTTGGACTATGAAGATACAAGATTGAAGACTTCGTCCCGTGTCCGGATGGGACTCTCCTTGGCGTGGAAGGCAAGCTTGGCAATACGGATATGTAGATCTCCTCCCTTGTAACCGACTCTGTGTAACCCTAGCCCCCTCCGGTGTCTATATAAACCGGAGGGTTTAGTCCGTAGGACAACGACAATCATACCATAGGCTAGCTTCTAGGGTTTAGCCTCTACGATCTCGTGGTAGATCAACTCTTGTAATACTCATATCATCAAGATCAATCAAGCAGGAAGTAGGGTATTACCTCCATAGAGAGGGCCCGAACCTGGGTAAACATCGTGTCCCCTGCCTCCTGTTACCATCCGCCTTACACGCACAGTTCGGGACCCCCTACCCGCCGGTTTTGACACCGACATTGGTGCTTTCATTTAGAGTTCCACTGTGCCGTCACCGTAAGGCTAGATGGCTCCTTCGATCATCGGCAACGATGCGATCCAGGGCGAGGTTTTCTTCCCCGGACAGATCTTCGTATTCGGCGGCTTCATACTGCGGGCCAACTCACTTGGCCATCTGGAGCAGATCGAGAGCTACGCCCCTGGCCATCAGGTCAGGTTTGGAAACTTGAACTATACTACCGACATCCGCGGAGACTTGATCTTCGACGGATTCAAACCCATGTCAGGTGCGCCGCACGATCACGACGAGCATGACTTAGCTCTGCTGTCGGACAGTGTTCGGATCACACCTGCGACTACTCCGGCCCTCAATCCGGAACAAATTGCGCCATCTGAGGACGGGTGGATGGACCCCGCCACGGAGGACGCACACTCAGTGGCGATAGAGCCGAATACTGACTTCACCTCCTATGAGACCCGTGTTGCCGAACCGTTGGATTCGTCCCCGGCCATGGGCTCTGAGCTGCCTGCGTCCGTGCCTATCGAATCCGATTGGGCACCGATCATGGAGTTTACCTCCGCGGATATCTTTCAGCACTCGCCCTTTGGCGACGTGCTAAACTCGTTGAGGTCTCTCTCCCTGTCAGGAGACCCTTGGCCGAACTATGTCCAGCTAGAATGGGAAGCGAACGACGAAGAAATTCGTTCCCCACCCACCACCCACTTAATAGCCACTGTCAACGATTTAACCGACATGCTCGATTTCGACTCCGAAGACATCGACCGTATGAACGACGATGCAGGAGAGGAACAGGAACCACCGCCCACAGGGCGCTGGACAGCCACTTCATCATACGATATATATATGGTGGATACACCTAAAGAAAACAATGACAAGGAACGGAAGGATGCAGCGAAGGATAGCTCCCTCGAGAAGCAACCAAAGCGACGACGTAGGCGCCGCTCCAAATCCCGCCTCAGCAAGAACAGCGATAACAGTGGAAGAAAAAATAACACCCCGGTCGACTCCAGAAGAAACGACGACCACATTGACCCAGCGACAGAACATGATGAACCAGCGGACGGCGAACATAGTACGGAGCCGCTGTCCGATCACAGCGACGCCGAGGATAAAGCTCACCAACCTCTCTTCGGAGCAGAAAACAGTCCGGACGACGATGCACACATCATCCCGGAAAGGCACTTGGAACAAGAAAACCTCCGTAGAAGGCTTATTGCCACCGCGAGGAGTCTGAAGAAGCAGAAACAAAGGCTTAAGGCTGCGCAGAGTACGCTCAACAGTAGATAGAACAAAGTGCTCGACACTGAAGAAAAATATGGTGGTAGTCGCCACACAAAGAGCTATCCAAAGCGCAAGCTGTTGCCTGAATTCGATGATGAGGCCTTAGAGCCCACACAGCCGAAAAATAAAACGGCCGACCGATCAAATCGACCACCTCGTGGCTGCGATAGGGCGGCTAACGAGGCCGCACATAAGTCAGCACACGATCCAAGCAAGGACTTGCATCAAAAGGCCGGCGTGACCAGATCCATCTACGGATCTAGGAAGCGCGCTTCAGCGCACAATCAAAACCGAACACTACAACCGTCAGAATGCCATGACACATCCAAATACAGGGGTGCCGCGCACCCCCTACGTTTCACCGATGAGGTGCTGGATCACGAATTTCCAGAGGGATTTAAACCCGTGAACATAGAGGCGTACGACGGAACGACAGACCCTTGGGTCTGGATTGAGGACTTCATCCTCCATATCCATATGGCTCGTGGAGACGATCTCCATGCCATCAAGTACTTGCCCCTCAAGTTGAAAGGACCAGCTCGTCACTGGCTGAAGAGCCTCCCCGAAAATTCAATTGGAAGTTGGGAGGAGCTTGAGGATGCTTTTAGGGCTAACTTTCAAGGGACCTATGTCCGACCTCTGGATGTAGACGATTTAAGTCATATAATTCAACAGCCCCGAGAGTCAGCCCGAAAGCTTTGGAACAGATTCCTCACTAAGAAGAATCAAATCGTCGACTGCCTGGACGCTGAAGCCTTAGCAGCTTTCAAACACAGCGTCCGAGATGAATGGCTCGCCAGACACCTCGGCTAAGAAAAACCAAGGACAATGGCAGCCCTAACAAGCCTCATGACCCGCTTTTGCGCGGGCGAAGATAGCTGGCTGGCCCGTAGTAGCACCAGCGACCCAGGCACATCTGAAGTCAGGGATGGTAATGGAAAACCATGATGCAGTAAAAGTAAGCGTCGAAATAACGAAGACAGCCCAGACAACACGGCGGTAAACGCCGGATTTAGGGGCTCTCGACCCGGTCAGCGGAAAAGGCCTTTCAAAGGCAACAGAGATGGACCGTCCAACCTAAACAAGATTCTAGACAAATTATGTCAGATTCCTGGAACCTCCGATAAACCTGCAAATCACACCCATAGAGAATGCTGGGTCTTCAAGCAGGCCGGCAAGTTAAACGCCGAACACAAGGGGAGGGAAACACCAAGTGAAGACGAGGATGAGCCTCGCCAGCAAAGCACTAGGGGATAGAAAAAATTCCCACCAGAGGTCAAAACAGTGAACATGATTCACGTAACAAAAAGAAGAAGCAAACATGCCCTCCGAGACAGACGCGCCGTAGAGCCCGTCACCCCTAAGTTCAACCCTTGGTCGGCCTGCCTGATCACTTTTGATCGCAGGGATCACCTGACAAGTATCTGGCACGGAGGATTGGCTGCCTTGGTGCTAGACCCAAATATCGACGGATACCATCTCACCCAAGTCCTCATGGACGGCGGCAGTAGTCTTAATCTGATATATCAGGACACAGTCCGCAAAATGGGGATAGACCCAACAAGAATCAGCCAAAACAATACTACCTTTGAAGGAGTAATACCAGGCCCAGAGGCCCGTTGTACGGGCTCTCTAGTATTAGAGGTTGTATTCGGTTCTCCCGACAACTTCCGAAGTGAAAAGTTAACCTTTTACATCGCTCCATTCCGAAGCGGCTATCAAGCACTACTCGGAAGAACAGCTTTCGCTCGTTTTAATGCAGTACCGCATTACGCTTCTCTTAAGCTTAAGATGCCCGGTCCACGTGGCATCATCACAGTTAGTGGAAATGTTGAGCGTTCCTTACGTGCGGAAGAACATGTGGCGGCTTTAGCAGCCGAACCCTAAACGGCCTCTCCAACCAGAACAAATGAACGGTCGTTAAGACCGCGGACACGGCTAGACGAGGCCGGCGCATCACTAGCTGTAACAGCGTAGATAAACCTGAGATTGGTCTGATGGATATACCCCCATAGGCGGTACCAGGGGTTCCCGCATGTAAAAAGGACTACAGTTCGGCTCGACCTTACTTATCTTGAATTTTAATGGTTTATTGAGAATAACCAATTTTTCGCACGACAACTTTCACCTAAGTTCTTCTCTTTCATAGATGATAATCGTGCTACACCCTTCCAGGATACTGCACAACGGAGACATAGGCGCAGACGTGCAGCAGGGCCCCACTCAAAGATTTCTTTTTAGATTAAGACCCTGTGTAAACCTTTTTTATGTCTCTTGTTGCTTCACATCCTCCGGATACTCAGAATAACCGAGAGGGATGCTGACGTTATTGGCATTTCACCACGTCAGAATAATGCACGTACCTGGACACTCGGGGTTCATTATCAAGGGCGTTACTCAGCCCGGTATATGTTGTAATGACCGAATACCTTAGGGAGTGTTCAGCGCCGTGAGTTTGGCCTTATATGCATCAGCTCCGAATCATGTCTTTGGTCAAATGTTGGGTTTGCCCGGCTCCCGCGTTTTTCTACCTAACGTTCCGCTCTATCGGCTAAGGTGGCACCGGGAGAACTACTGCGATTGTGCCCTGGTTCATCTGGATGAGCAGCTCAGTAGAGAAAGCCGAAAACTGACTGTCATGATAAAGCGTGAGACTGGTCAACCACTCGATGACTCATCGGAATCTTCGAGATTCCTCCGCATTAACGAAGGACCGGTTTTCCCGGTCATGTACGTACGCGCATCGTATTCGGATAGCCGCAGAAATACCAGGGGCTATATAGTAGCCCCGCTGTCAAACTCCTATGGTTAAGTGAAAGTGTTAAAGCAATATAGTCCGATTGCCTCGTTCGCCACGCTACCACCTCCTTAATGGACCAAGACGTTGGATCAAGTGTGAAGACGCGTTTGTGCGAACACCCCCGCATTATATGCGTGGGGGCTGAAGCCGACGACTGCAAACTTTCAGGATATATATATATATATATATACATACATAAACGACCGCACAGGAGGCATAATAATACTTTCAGGCAAAAGTATAAACACAACCTTTATAATTCAAATAACATCGTTGTTACAATTGGGATACATGTCACTAGAACATGATACTCTTCGAGCACTGAGCCTCTATTAAACGAGCGCCTTCTAAGACTTCTTCAAAATAGTGCTCGGCCGATATCCGGCCTACGGCCGAACTTTGGGTTGCAATAGCGGTGGCCTCCATCTCTGCCCAGTATGTCTTGACACGGGCAAGAGCCATCCGCGCACCCTCTATGCACGCCGACCTCTTCACAGCGTCGATATGCGGCACAGCACCAAGGAATCGTTGCACTAAGCCAAAATAACTATTCGGCCTTGGTCCTTCCGGCCAAAGATGATCGACAACAGACCTCATGGCAAGCCCAGACAACCTATGAAGCTCGGCCCACTCGGCCATTTTCTCATTTAACAGCAGCGGACGCGCCGGAGCATTGAACTGCGACCAGAACAACTTTTCCACTTCGTGATCTTTTTGATCTTCGAAAAACTTGGTCGCATCAGTAGCACTTGCTGCCAAATCCAGGTACGCGTCCGCAGAACTCCATAATTGATCCAGAAGGGCATACCTAGGATCTCCCAACTTCGTCCGCAACAAAAAGGGCTTCCCAGCCGTGATATTTTCGGCTTGACGTAGCTCCTCCTTCGCCGCTCTGATTTTAGAGCGGGCTTCTTGGCTGCTACCGTGGCTTTCTCCAGGTCCGCCGTCTTTGTTTGGCTTTCCTTTTCAAGAAGCTCATAACGGTCGGCGGCATCTTTCAGCTCAACAACCATCTCGGCTATTTTCTCTTTGCTCTGGCAATGCGCAGCCTGTTCGGCTCTTAGCTCTTCAACCGCCTTTAGGGCGGCCGCATCACTCTCCCTGGCTTGTTCCTTGGCTCGGGAAAGTTCCGCCCGAAGGGTCTCCACGGCGGCAGCTCCATCTGCAGTCACAACATATTACAGATACTAGCATAATGCTCCTCTTAATATGTGTCGAACATAGGAGAATACATACCCTGTGCCTCATCAAGCCGCTTGTTTACAAGCACGATGTCGGCGTCTGCCGCATCAAGTTGCCGCTTCAGTTCAGCAAACTCACCAGTTCGGCTAGCCACCGAACCCTCAGCCGTCTGCATGTGAAAGCAGCACGATTATTACCTGGGACTATGATCCTCTATTTGCTGTCTTTTTCGACAGCAACCAGAGTCTCAGGGGCTACTATCTGCATAGGGCACACCTAGCGTGTGCGGTACCGTCAAAAAATATATATTACTTTGCGTACCTCAAAGCCTCTCAGCAGGCTCATAAAAGCTTCATGCAACCCGCTTTCGGCGGATGAAATCCTCTCAACCACCGTACCCATTAGCGTACGATGCGCTTCTGAGATAGCCGCTTGCTCCAGAAGATTCATCAGTGCGTCTGGTCGCGCACCGGACGGTCTCGGACTCGTTCTGTTCCTCTCCTTAGGAGTCGAATACTCCGGACTTCGGGTGGCCGAAGGGTTACCCTCTGGCCTTGGCGGATCAGGAGAAATCCTCTGTGACGACACCTCAGGGTCGTCCGCTTCACGAGGCGGGGAGGCACGGGGAGGCGTTTCGCTCTCCATCATCTCCGGAAGAAGATCCCCCGAAGACGAACTCTGTCGAGAAGGGCTACAATCCGAACTACAAGACATACGTCTCGGTTATTGCTCTCAGAAATGAAGTAGGGTATATTTACTATAAAGTACTTTTGTTTACTTACAACTCGGTGGAGGGCTGGTCCCCTTGCGGGTACTGTGCGGTAAGGATGCCCTCCGGGGTAGGGCCCTCTGACAAAGGTTTCTTCCCTCGTTTGAAACCATTGTTTCCAAGTCTTCAGAGGCGGCCCTCTTCCTTCCTTGGGGAGAGGGAATTTTAGATTCTTCTCCCCGGTTATCCTCCCTCGCGGAGGCACTAATTCCCCGTGTTTGGATGAATAATGAGTGGGGCTCGCTTTCGGCTTCTTTGTTCCTCCCTTTATCTTCCCCTGATGGCGCTTGATAAGGCGCAAGCTCAAGCATCCTGGCTAGTACAGGATCCGGTGAGCCTTCGGGAAGGGGGGCCGAACACCTGATCATCTTCGCCTTTTCTATCCAGTCCTCGTCAAAAGGCGACTTTTCAGAATGATGTTGTGGTAAATTAAAAGACGACGTGTTCAGCCGCGGAATTACTTACTTGGGTGTCTGGACGATTGCAGTTCAGACCCGCATCCTCGGTGGTATCCGGACACTTTATTTGTGATCCGAAGAACAATCTGTACATCTCTTCGAGCGTCACGCCAAAGAAGTGCTGAATAGTTCGCGGTCCTTCCGGGTTGAACTCCCACATACGGAGAGGTCGACGTTTGCAAGGCAGGACTCGATGAACTAGCATGACTTGCATTACCTTGACAAGGCTGACATCTCTCCCGAGGAGATCTCGGATGCGACTCTGCAATGTCGGCACATCATTTACTGGCCCCCAGTCCAGCCCCTTGTTGATCCATGACACCGGTTGTGGCGGGGGGTCCGAGCGGAAGGCAGGGGCGGCTACCCACTTAGTACCCCGGGGAGCTGTGATGTAAAACCACTCCCGTTGCCATAAGATGGACACCTCCGGGAAGGAACCCTTTGGCCAGGGAACATCAGCGCCTTTGCTTATTATGGCACCTCCGCATTCTGCGTGTCGCCCATTAATCATCTTTGGCTTCACATTAAAGGTCTTGAGACATAAGCCGAAGTGTGGGGTGACGTGGAGGAAGGCCTCACACACGACGATGAACGACGAGATGTGAAGGATGGAATCCGGGGCCAGATCATGGAAATCAAGCCCGGAATAGAACATGAGCCCTCTGACAAAGGGATCTAGACTAAAGCCTGGCCCCGGAGGAAGTGGGAGACGTATACGACACTCTCGCCGGGTTCGGGAGTGGGAATGACCTGCCCTCGAGCAGGCAGCCTGTGCGAGATTTCGGCGGTCAGATACCTGGCTTCTCTTAGCTTCTTGATGTCCTCCTCTGTGACAGAGGAGGGCATCCACCGACCTTGAAGGTTGGATCCGGACATGACTGAAGGTCCGAAGCACTTAGCCTGAGCCTTGGGTGTTGGAACTCGAGGTGGGGGAAGGATTCGATTGAGTGCGAGAAGAAAAGGATAGGCCTTGGCCCCTTTATAAAGAGGGTGAATATCAAGTGTCCTCCGCGTGGCCGTTTGGAACTTGCCTAAAATCGAGGAGTCATACCAACAAGCACGATTGGGTTACCCACACCCGTATTGATGAGAATCCCGTGAAAAGAGGGACACGATCTCTGCTTCGACAGGACATGCCAATAAAACCGCCTCGCAACACGTGCAGTGGCAGGCACGGGAAAAACGGTTCGTCATGACCAGACCACGGCAGAACGTCACGTAATGAAAAGCTGTCAGCAGATTAGATTTGTGGAAATATTATTCTCTCTATGGTGGTATGTGGAATTTGTTTTGCAGAGCCGGACACTATCCTTGTGTTCAAAATCTTCTATGGAGTATTCGGAGGAGGAACCCGCCTTGCAATGCCGAAGACAATCTGCACGCCGGACTCATCGTCATTGAAGCCTGGTTCAGGGGCTACTGAGGGAGTCCTGGATTAGGGGGTCCTCAGACAGCTGGACTATGTACTTTGGCCGGACTGTTGGACTATGAAGATACAAGATTGAAGACTTCGTCCCGTGTCCGGATGGGACTCTCCTTGGCGTGGAAGGCAAGCTTGGCAATACGGATATGTAGATCTCCTCCCTTGTAACCGACTCTGTGTAACCCTAGCCCCCTCCGGTGTCTATATAAACCGGAGGGTTTAGTCCGTAGGACAATGACAATCATACCATAGGCTAGTTTCTAGGGTTTAGCCTCTACGATCTCGGGGTAGATCAACTCTTGTAATAATCATATCATCAAGATCAATCAAGCAGGAAGTAGGGTATTACCTCCATAGAGAGGGCCCGAACCTGGGTAAACATCATGTCCCCTGCCTCCTGTTACCATCCGCCTTAGACGCACAGTTCGGGACCCCCTACCCGAGATCCACCGGTTTTGACACCGACACCCGCCGCTGCGCAATATAAGTACACCTCATATTAATTAGCCTCCACCGTGCAAATGAATGATTGAAATCGAAGGAAGGATATCCGCGCGGATGACTTACAGGGGATGATAAGGCACGAGAATCGCCTCCTTGTCCTTATCGGCGAGCATGAAACTGATGATGTATTCCCTCGCGTAATCACGGTGCTTTGCGCAGACTCCCAAGAAGCCCTCGTGCATGAAGTACGGGTCAGCGACACAGATACGAGGTATCTGCTCAACCCCATGATGTAGTTCATGTGCAAGGCATAAAGGCGGACAAACGTAAAATCCAGCTTCTTCACGTGAAACATGTCGAATATGTAATCGAATCGAAGGAAGAACTTATCCGCGGGGAAGAAGTCGACGTACGACAATTGCCGCGGAACGTTAACCACGTAAAGTGGGTATCCTGGATCTTTCGAGGCGATGAGGCCTTTCTCTATCCGCAGCACATCGTCATGAAGTCTCCTTAGATCGCCGAATCTGGCCCCTAGCGCTCTTGCAGGTAGGATTGGTTGTCCGGGGATATGCCATTTATCCGCACCGGGGATATCTATACGGTCTTGAACCCGAGGCTGCTGAGGCGGCTGGATCATAGAATCAGATTTTTTGCCTTTCCTCGCTCTCTTCCTAGACTTGTTTACTACCGGAAGGTCGTCCATAATGCGTTCAGCCTCCAGAGACGGCAATTCAGGCACCGACTCATGACGCTCAAACCCTGAGTAGGCGCCTGTATAGACATACTGTTGAGTGCCATCGTCATCCTCATCCTCATCCATGGCGACGTCATCAGCGACTAATGGAGCCTCTTCCTTACCCCGTCCGCTATCACCCAACCCGACACCCGACGCTAATTGGGTAGGTGGGGTGTTGATGTTCATACCTTGCTGAGGCTGCGTGCTCGTGGGTGTGCTCCCGGCCGCCTCCAGACGAAGCAGACTCTTTGGCCACAACAGGACCCACCCATTGCAACAATCACCAAGCCGCCGCGGGGTCTCATCGTCATCCCCCTAGTACCAGAGGAGGCAAATTCTCGTGGCCCGGTTTGACACTGGCCACGGAAACCTTGAAGACGTTCGGGGGGATCGGCCGGCTGTGGAACAATGGTTCCTTCGGCTTCATTATCGTCGCCTTCCCCACGTCCACCTTCTGGCCGCCGATGGTGTACAATATGGTGCACGGGGTTTCGTCGGCCTGCAAAGAAAAGTCTGCGACATGAGACATCCGAAGGCAACGAAAACGGGAGATTATACATTTATTGAAGGGGGCCGGTGTGACAGATACCGTGAGGGCGTCGAGCTCAGCCAAAGACAAAGCACCGCCGAGCACGTCCGGTGCGGGAGCCGGTGCGGGAGCAGGTGCAGCTGCAGGTGCTGGTGCAACGCTAGTCGAGCTGCTCCCCAAGAAGTCAGCAAGGGGAAAGTCCGCTGCATTTTTTTCTAGATTTGGCCTCATCCAATTGAAAACGGCCGGAACCAAGGAAGTAGACATATCTACAACCATCTGTTTTGCGGCAGTTACCGCTGTTGCGACTGTCTGAGATGATTTCTTCTCAACCGCAATTTCAACCTTCTTGTCGATGTTTTCTTCGGTTAACCTCTGTCTTTCCTTTCTCTCCTCCGTGGTCTCACTATAGTACTTCTTCCACGTGGCGCCGTCTCCGACACCGTGCACGCGTCCATACGATGGTCGAGTATCAACCGGGAGTCGTTTCAATATGTTCAACGCCCGATTGAATGGAGTGTCCCACTTGGGCCTCGCCAACGCCTCAGACGGCGAGTCGCTTTCGGCTGCAATCCTGTGCTGCTCTCTCTGCAAAAGGCACAAGGATCGTTTACAAATATGCATGACTAACGTGTAGTCGAATTGATCAGAAACTAAAATTACCAGCAATCTCTGAACTCCATCGCGAGCGCGTTCGTCTCAAAAATCTTCTTCACTGGGTCCCAACGGTGCCGGGCCCTGAGGACGTCACGCTCCTGCAGGACGGTGAACTCCGCCAAGGGGTCTGGGATGCCCAGACTCGCGGCTTCCGCGTCCTCCTTGGCCCATATGGACCTTTTCCCGCCGTAACCACGGCTTCCGAGGTGGTGGCACCCAATGTTCCTCTGTTGAAGCCCCTTCATGTACATAGACTTTTTTTGGCATCTTCGGCCTCGCAAGCCGCCTTGAATATTTCAAATTGCTCTGCCGTGATTGTCGGATTATCCTTTACAATCTCGTAGTAGGGTTCCTTTTGTCGATCTTTGCTTTCACCCTTGTTTTCCAGGCGGCCAACGCGTCGCTAAACTTGGACATGGCGTGTTTGTTTATCTTCTTCATTGCCGGGTCCTTATCTGGATCTTTATAATCCTTTTCATTCCGGCCCGGGAACAAGAATATCTGGTGCAGCTTCTTTAGGAGGGAGGGCCTCATATTATCTATCTTCTATAGTTTCTCATTGTTGATGGTGGCGGTTGTCCGTACGATGCAGCCTATTTGATTGCCGTAGCACGCGCGCGCTTCCTCGAGCGCGATTGGCTCAAAATTGCCGTCGTCCACCCACGTGACCACCAGTCTAGTAGTCCTGAGTTTGTTAGGAAGCTGTTGCCTCTTTGCTTTCGGTTCTACACCGGCTCCGCTCCCCGAGGCAGCGCCGGCCTCAGTCTCAGCATCGGTCTCGATGCCGGTCTCAGTCTCAGCGCCGGTCTCAGTCTCAGCATCGGTCTCAGTCTCAGCACCGGTCTGCGTGTCGGTCTTAGTCCTCGATGCGACCGGTGGGCCCAGCAACAACATCGGTTGATCGTCGGCAAGGCTCAAAAATTCGTCTGCCGCCAGGTAGACGTCGTCGCAATTACCAGAACCCTGCCCTTCATCGTTGCTAGCCATGTTTCCTACGATTAAATCTAGTCAATTAATTCTAGACCTAATAAAATGAATAATGACATAAAAAGGCCTATGTTTTGCAGGAACATTGACTCCTTCCCGGTGGGGCAAATCCCGGGCACTCGATATGTCCTAGTTTGTAGCACAAGTCATGCCGAAATTCACGGAAAATTTCGGCATGACCTTTGCTAAAAAGTGGACAAATCGAGAACCTGAAATTTGCCGGAACGGAAATGAATCTACATTCCGGCAAAACATAGGCCACTCAGCTTCATTCCCTGAAAACAACAAAAGGCCACTTGGGCACAATCGAAACATGGGCAAACACAATTGAGGAATTTGCATATATCCTGACCAATTCAAATTTGCATGTCCTAGCGTTTGACACTTCAAGAAAATCTACACAAATCTCATGCTCTCTCAAACTCAATTCAAAAACTAAACCCTACTGAACTAATTAACATCTACATTATCTACTACTTAACATCTATTATTACCCTAACTAAAAAACATCAACATTATCTACTACTTAACATTAACATCTATTAACTAAAAAGGATGGGTGGGGGGGGCTTACAGAGAGGGGAGAGACGGTGGCGGGGAGGTGCTCAACGATGGAGGTAGGGGCGGCGAGGGCGGACTCAGGATCGGGACGCGGCGGTCCTGGCGGGCTCGGGGGCAGTGAGGTCGAGGGCGGCCGCGGTGAGGTCGAGGGAGGCGACGGTGAGGTCGAGGACGGCCCGAGAGGCGGCGGCGGTGAGGCTGGGCGGCCTCGGGCGGCCGTGAGGATGAGCGCGGTGTCGACGCCGGCAGAAGACGGCGGCGAAGTGGGGGTGACGGCGAAGTGGGGGAGACGGCGGCGAAGTGGGGCGAGGGATCGATTTGTGGGAGAAGTGGTGGCCCGGGGGTAACCCTTTTTGGTTAAGTCAAAAGTAACGGTAGCGCGTTACAGAAAACGCGCTATAGCTAAGTTAGCTATAGCGCGTTTCTGAGAACGCGCTACTGCTACGTCTTCATCATTTTTTCCCTTTTTCATTTATTTTTCTTTACATTTTATATTTTTCCTTTCTCCTTTTTCTATTTCTTTCATTTTCATTTACTTTTCTATTCGTTTTTCATCTTATTTTCTTTTTGTTAGCAGTAGCGCTTTACGCATAAACGCGCTGCTATAAGTATATTAGCGGTAGCGCGGTTTTTGGAAGATCGCTACTACTATGTGTAGCCCATCGGCTAAGTGATTGGAATTTTAGTAGTAGTGAGTTTTCGGTGAGACGCGCTACTGATATATGTCCATCTGCAGCGCGCTTATTTTGCACGCGCTACTGCTGTCTAGCAGTAGCGTGCTTTTTTAACAAGCGCTACTGCTAAAGTTCTGTGTATAATATTTTCCCTAGTAGTGACATATTACTCTTTAGAGAGCTATTTTACTTGAACCGCCAGAATGATTGTGCCAACGGCCAAAGCTTGGAACTTGGTGGTGTCTCAATCCAACATCGGAGAGACGCAATTTTTCCTTATGCCAACCCGCCGAGTCATCCCAAAGACTGGAATCAGACATGGTTCTATTGTCAAGACACTTCTCCGGCTAAAGAAAATCCTCTGCCCGGCTTTCGTGCTCTGCGTCTGGAATCTGATCATCCACTTCCGGATAAGATAACAGCCGCCGAACGCAAGACGCTCGCCCCCACCCTGGCCAAGATCAAGGCTCTTCTGGGGAACGGGTTAAATGGCATCGATTTAGTCGAGGTTTGGCTATCCTGGCGGGTCATCCCATTAAGCCGTTGCCCCGGCCTGATGTGCACCTATACAGGCAAGAAAGATGATCCTTTGGGGCACAGTTCTGACGATTTACCTGAATACGTCATCAATGACATGACCAAGTCTCTCCTCAATGAAAGCTTAGCAGACTGCAGCAAGGTGGGCTTAAGCCCCTTCTGCGAAGCTAACCCGACTCCAGCAGTAAGCCGCCCGTGTGAACAAATTACTTTCAATTTTTGACGTTTTATCTACACTCATACCTTTGTTAATTTTCATAGGCTGGTGACAAATTCTGGAAAATCAAATATGATCACGAAGCTGCAAAAAAGGCCAGGAAGGCCAAGAGAGCCGCCAGAAAAGAGGCTATGAAGAAGAAGGGCAAGAAAGCCACCGCCTCTGACTTGCTTCGTCTAGAAGATTCTTCTGAGTCAGAGGTAGCCCTTGACTCTCTTGGCTCCTTTTTTAACCACCTTATTGACACTGATTAACAGCAGGAAGACACGGGAACCAGTCATGGAAAAGCTGAAGAGGTAATTATCATTTCCTCCGACTCCGAGCCTTTGCCAAGACAGAAAATCCGAGGAGTAACCCGGAAAGTAAGATTTTCACATCCCTTAGCTTATCACGATCCTCAATTTCTTTTGAAGTGACAGATTCATGAGAGCCGGAGGCAGACCCGGACCGGTAAAGATGCGGAACTCTCCTCCGGCTTACCCAATGTACCAAGGAAGCGCCGGAATGAGGTCATCTCCGATTTAAATCCCTTTTATCCTTTGGCGGGTCTCACTTGTCAACCACTCAATTCTTCTGACTCAAATTATCAGGAAACTTCACCTTCCTCCGGCGAGTTAATGCAGTCCAATTTGCCGGCTTTTAAAACCGCTCCAGGGTAATGATAACCTGCTTATCCTGTGTTCATTTCAATTTGTTGTATTTGCACTGACCTTTTGATCTTATGCAACGGACAAGCAAAGCCCAGCAAAAGGGCGAAGAAGAACAAGTCGGCCGAAGAGCCGGTCTTAAATGAGCCGGAACTTGGAACGGCCGCACCTAAAGCCTCCATTCATGAGCTGCCGCCTGAGCCAGCCCATGGTATACCAACGCCCACTGCTAACCCGCCTGCCGAGCAAGCCGTCGATGGTTCTGAAAACCCGGAAGTCCCTAGCCCGGCCAGGACGGATGATCCTCAAGACCCTGATGTCGAAATCACCAAGACCGGCTTTGTTGAGCCGGGGAGGCCAACCGTGCTGGCCAAGTGTTCCGCCAAAGAGGAACTTCTGGAACGCCGCGGGGTTAAACTTGATGTCGCTGATTATACTCACATCAGTATTGGAGAAGTCTTTTCTGGCTATATGAGCCAAGTGCACAGCAGTCGTGACATCGAAATTGATATGGTAAAGCAAATGCATCAAAAGTTTGAGGTACAACCTTTTCTCCGTATTCATTTATCCTTACTATGCCAGCCCCAAGTCTATTGCTTATGATGAATACGCTGTAGACTTAGAAACAAACTTAGTAATATTAGTAACATATTTGAATTAAAATACGGAAGAAATCCGGCTTACTCCGTAGTCCCCAAGGGGCGGCTTAATCAGCATGGTTTAAACAACAATATGCATTAGCCCCCAAGTGCCAAGTACTATTGCTTGCAAAGTGGTTGGGACTTACTGTCATGAATTGCCACTTTAAACAAAATTCTTTAGTATACATTAGCCCCCAAGTGCCAAGTGTTATTGCTTGAAAAAAGGCTTGGGACTTAATATTGCATTATGATAATCCTGATTTTGACCCGGTATTTGTACAGGCCACCACTAGTCAACTTGAATCAGAAGTATCTGATTTCAAGAACCGCCTGGAAGCACAGGAGACTGAAACCCAAAGAGCCAACTCCAAATTCGAATTCAGTGTATCTAAACAAGAAAAACTGAAAAAAGTTTTTGAAGTGGAGAAGAAGGACTGGGCTGACGAAAAGATCGCCTTGACCAATCGGGCTAAGAAAGCAGAGGCGACCGCCGAATTATCCGGCTTAAAACGCCGTATATCTCAGATGGTCTCAGCAATCTTTGGTAAGTCACCCTGCAAGTGTTAAATATTTGAATCTTTCTAATAAGCATATAAATTGTCATCAACTCACTTGAAATTGTAATGCAGGCCCCAGGAGTTCAAATCTTAACCAAAGCATGCTGATAAAGCTGAAGGCGGTTTATACGCTGGTGGAACAACTCTACACCGGATCTCAGCGTGCCTTAGCTGCAGTGGCCCTATCAAATGAAGTTCCTACCCTCCTAGCGGATGTACTAAAGCGGTTTGCTGTGCTACCTCAGCGGTTTAATGAATTAAGGCGATCTTCTGCGAGAGCCGGAGCCGTAGCTGCATTAAGCCGGGCCAAGGCGTGGCTACCAGAGCTAGACCCGGCCGACATCGCCATTGGATATCCAAGCCTGAAGGAGGACGACACATCATTTGAACAGGAGGATTTCACTGCTTGTGTGAAGGAAATACGCCCTGTGGCCACCCTGATCGCTGATGACACGGATCTTACCAAGTACCAGCCGGGTTATGACGCAGAAAATCAGAGGATTCCAACGCCGCATTATGAAGTGATCAGCCTGATCCCTCCAATCCGTAAGCATACTTTCGCCCCTGAAGTTGACCCGGCCGGATTAATTGATGATGAAGCTAAATTTGAAGCTTTGAGTGGCATTGACTGGTCATCATCAACCTTCCAGGACAGGGAACAAGATGGAGGAGCGGAAAGGGATGATCCGGAAGCTTCAGGCCAACAAAACAATTGATCCGTCGGGCGGCTCATATTTGTGTTTTGTTGAAAAAACAATGTTAATCATTTGGACTCGGGGAGTCATGTAATAGGGTAGAAATAACTTGGTTTTGCCGTGCCATCGTGCACGTGTTTGGTGCTCAACACTGTTAAGCCGCCATCTTATATTCACCCGTATTATACTTATCATCTGTTTTCCTTATGCTTAAGAAAGTTTTTAAACTGTCCTGCATACAGAAATAAATCACAAGACCCTTGGCGGCTTACCGCAGGGTGGGTCATATATCTTACATAAAAGCCGGAACATGAAAAAGAGTCATAGATAAGCCTGTTATCAATTATAGCTTTGAAACACAACTATAATATCATACCTGCGATCCTTTGATTTGTACTGCCGGTTTATGTGACCCGAACAGTGAGGGTGATAACCCAATCTTTAGAAGCTGCTTACTTCCAAATGTAAGACGCTTGTTGTCTGTTGGCGACTTATCATCCAAAACCAAGCTGGGCTAAATTTAAGCCACACTTATACTTATATCTTAACCCCAAAAAAAGTCTCAAGATAAAAATCAAAGAGTGTGTTTAAAAAAAAACTTAAGCCGAACAAGAAGAAAATCAAGGCTTCTGATTCGAATACGATCAGTAAACCGTTCCAAAGGGGTTAAGCTAGGATTCGAATACGATCATGTAGCCCCCAGTGGCTTTGGCGTTGCGCCGATCAAAAGGGTACCGACAACTATGTTCTCTTTGGTTTGAATACGACCTATGTTTGAACAGGAAGCCCCCCTGATGATCTTGAGAGTTTTTTATCGACGTTGATTCAAATACGATCAACGTCGGACCCAAAGGGGTTAAGCTATGATTCGAATACGATCAAGAAGCCCCCTAGTGAGTTTGGCAGTGTGCCGATCAAAAGGGTACCGACAGCTATGTTCTCTTTGGTTCGAATACGACCTATGTTTGAACAGGAAGCCCCCTAGTGATCATGAGGTTTAACGGCTAGATTCGAATACGACCATGAGCCAGACCAAGAGGGTTAAGCTAGATTCAAATACGATCAGCCCCCAATTGGTCGTTTTAGAATTAGAATAATAAAGACATATGATCATTGAGGATGAAAAGGACAGAGGTCCTGCTTTATTACTTATCATAATATATACATCATCAAAATATGTACATCATGAGAGCCGGTGGCTCAAGTGTAGTAAGGCTGAAGATGAGCAATATTCCACGGCTGGCGGGTCTCCTCCTCCGACTTACGTGAGTCTTTATGCTCTCGAACATCGATAAGGTAGTATGACCCGTTGTTCAAGTTCTTGCTGACCACAAAGGGTCCTTCCCAAGGTGGGGATAACTTGTGTGCATCAGTTTGATCCTGGATGAGCCGGAGCACCAAGTCACCTTCTTGAAAGGTTCTGGACTTAACCCAACGACTGTGATAACAGCGCAGGTCCTGTTGGTAAATCGCCGAGCGGGCTGCTGCCAAGTCACGCTTTTCATCTAACAGGTCAAGGGCATCCTGTCGGGCTTGTTCGTTATTAGCTTCAACGTAAGCCGCCACACAGGGCGAGTCATGACGGATGTCACTCGGTAAAACCGCCTCTGCTCCGTAAACCATGAAGAAAGGCGTATAACCCGTATACCTGTTAGGGGTAGTATTGATGCTCCATATCACAGAGGGTAACTCCTCCACCCAACAACCCGGCGTCCGTTGTAAAGGGACCATAAGCCAGGGCTTAATGCCTTTCAAGATTTCCTGATTGGCTCTTTCAGCTTGACCATTGGATTGGGGGTGAGCTACTGATGAAACATCGAGCTGGATATGCTCACGTTGGCAGAACTCTTCCATGGCACCTTTGGACAGATTAGTTCCATTGTCAGTTATAATGCTGTGTGGAAAGCCAAAACGAAAGATCACCTTTTTCATGAATTGAACCGCTGTGGCTGCATCACACTTACTGACCGGCTCTGCCTCAACCCACTTCGTGAATTTATCAACCGCCACCAGAAGGTGTGTCTTTTTATCTTTGGACCTTTTGAAAGGCCCAACCATGTCAAGCCCCCAGACTACAAACGGCCAGTAATTGGAATCATCCTCAATTCTTGTGCCGACACATGAGCCCGTCGTGAGAATTTCTGGCAACCATCACATTTACTGACCAGATCCTCCGCATCAGCGTGAGCCGTCAGCCAATAAAAACCATGACGGAAAGCTTTGGCCACAAGAGATTTTGAATCGGCATGATGGCCGCAATCTCCTTCATGGATCTCACGAAGAATTTCTTGACCTTCCTCAGGAGAGACACAGCGTTGAAACGCCCCAGTAACGCTGCGATGATGCAACTCACCATTGGCAATTGTCATCGACTTAGACCGCCGGACTATCTGTCTAGCCAAGGTTTCATCCTCAGGCAACTCGCCCCGGGTCATGTAAGCCAAATATGGCACTGTCCAATCTGGGATAACATGGAGAGCCGCCACCAGTTGTGCTTCCGGGTCTGGAACGGCGAAGTCTTCTTCTGTGGGCAACTTGACAGAAGGGTTATGCATATTATCCAAGAAAGTGTTAGGTGGCACCGGCTTATGCTGAGACCCCATCCGGCTTAAAGCATCAGCCGCCTCGTTGTTTCTTCGATCAATGTGCTCCACTTGGTAACCCTTGAAGTGTCCAGCAATGGCATCAACTTCACGGCGATAAGCCGCCATGAGAGGATCCTTAGAATCCCACTTGCCTAATACTTGTTGAGCCACCAAATCTGAGTCGCCAAAGCACCTTACCCGGCTTAAGTTCATCTCCTTAGCCATCCGAAGACCATGGAGCAAGGCCTCACACTCAGCTACATTGTTAGTACAGGGAAACATCAACCGGAGCACATAACAAAATTTGTCACCTCGAGGGGAAGCTAAGACAACTCCAGCCCCCGAGCCTTCCAATTGCCTGAACCCATCAAAATGAATAGTCCAATATGTGTTGTCCGGCTTTTCTTCAGGCATCTGCAGCTCTCTCCAATCGTTGATGAAGTCCACCAGTGCTTGAGACTCAATAGCAGTGCGTGGCACATACTTTAAGCCATGAGGCCCAAGTTCAATGGCCCACTTGGCGACTCGTCCTGTGGCTTCTCTATTTTGAATGATATCTCCCAAAGGAGCGGAACTAACCACAGTGATGGGGTGACCCTGGAAGTATTGCTTAAGCTTCCGGCTTGCCATGAACACCCCATAAACAAGCTTCTGCCAGTGTGGATATCTTTGCTTGGACTCAATAAGCACCTCACTGACGTAGTAAACCGGCCGTTGAACCGGATATTCCTTGCCCGGCTCTTTGCGCTCTACGACAATAGCCACACTGATGGCACGCGTGTTAGCAGCCACATATAGCAACAATGGCTCCTTATCAATAGGAGCAGCAAGGATCGGTGGCTCAGCGAGCTGTCTCTTCAAATCTTCAAAGGCAGCGTTAGCAGCGTCACTCCAGACAAAGTCGTCTGTCTTTTTCATCATTTGATATAGCGGTATAGCCTTCTCACCTAACCGTCTTATGAACCAGCTTAGAGCGGCAATACGACCCGCCAAACGCTGAACATCATTGATACACGCCGACTTAGCCAAAGAGGTAATTGCCTTGATCTTCTCCGGGTTAGCTTCGATGCCTCTTTAGAAACCAGGAAACCCAAAAGCTTGCCTACTGGCACTCCAAAAACACACTTGACCGGGTTAAGCATCTTCTTATAGACCCGGAGGTTATCAAAGGTTTCTTTCAAATCATCGATCAAGGTCTCCTTCTCTCTGGACTTCACCACAATGTCGTCCACATAAGCATGAACATTGCGCCCAATCTGACTGTGTAGGCAGTTCTGCACACATCGCTGATAAGTCGCCTGGGCACTCTTAAGCCCAAAAGGCATAGACACATAGCAGAAGGCTCCAAATGGAGTAATAAAAGCCGTCTTCTCCTGGTCCTTAACCGCCATCTTGATCTGATGATATCCAGAATAAGCATCCAAAAAGCTCAAACGCTCACAACCCGCCGTAGCATCAATGATTTGATCAATACGAGGGAGAGCAAAAGGATCAGCCGGACAAGCCTTGTTTAAGTCCGTGTAATCCACACACATACGCCAGGTGCCGTTCTTTTTAAGCACGAGCACCGGGTTAGCCAACCACTCTGGATGGAAAACTTCAATAATGAACCCGGCCGCCAAGAGCCGGGCCACCTCCTCACCAATGGCCTTACGCCTCTCCTCATTAAACCGCTGAAGAAAATGCTTGACCGGCTTAAACTTTGGATCAATATTGAGAGTGTGCTCAGCGAGTTCTCTCGGTACACCCAACATGTCAGAAGGTTTCCATGCAAAAATGTCCCGGTTCTCACAGATGAACTTGATGAGCACGCTTTCCTATTTGGGATCCAGATTAGCGCTGATACTGAACTGCTTAGATGAGTCACCTGGAACAAAATCAACAAGCTTGGTTTCATCAGCCGATTTAAACTTCAGTGCCGGCTCATGTTCTGTGGTTGGCTTCTTCAAAGACGTCATGTCCGCCGGGTCAACATTGTCCTTATAGAACTTCAACTCCTCTGTTGCACACACAGATTCAGCGTAAGCAGCATCGCCTTCCTCACATTCCAAGGCTATCTTCTGACTCCCATGTACTGTGATAGTGCCCTTATAACCCGGCATCTCGAGCTGCAAGTAAACATAACACGGCCGCGCCATGAACTTGGCATAAGCCGGCCGTCCAAACAGGGCGTGATATGGGCTCTTAATCTTGACCACTTCAAAGGTTAACTTCTCAGCCCTAGAATCATGCTCATCTCCAAAGGCTACCTCCAGTTCAATCTTACCCACTAGGTATGCCGATTTACCAGGCACCACTCCATGGAAAACGGTGTTTGAAAGTGCGTTATATCGACTAGAGGGGGGTGAATAGGCGATTTTTATGAATTCTTCACTGAGGAATTTGCGGGTGAGGAAATTCCTTAGCGAAGAACTACTTGCAGCCGAATAAGTACTCAAAAGTAAACATAGCAGAACACAAGCATGGTCATCATGATGAAATCAAGACAAGCACAGAGTACAGAAAGCGTAAACACACGATAACACAGGATGAAGACAAACAGACTGAAGAAATTGAGAAAGTCTTCAGTCAAGTCTTCAAACACAGATATGAATAGGTACACAACACAGTTATGAGGAAATGAAAGAGTTGAGGAAATAGAACCAGTAGGCTTGGTGAAGACAATGATTTGGTAGACCAGTTCCAACTGCTGTCTCAGTTGTACGTCTGGTTGGAGCGGCTAGGTATTTAAACCTGAGGACACCCAGTCCCGGACACACAGTCCTCACCGTATTCTCCTTGAGCTAAGGTCACACAGACCTCGCCCAATCACTCGTGGTAAGTCTTCAGGTGTCTTCCAAACCTTCACAGACTAGGTCACTCGGCGATCCACAATTCCTCTTGGATGCTCTAGACCAATGACGCCTAACCGTCTGGAAGAAGCACCGTCTTCAAAGGTAACAAGTGTCGGATCCACGCAGGATCAATCTCTTCAGTGATGCTCAATCACTTTGGGTTTGTAGGTGTTTGGGTTTGGGTTTTCCTCACTCGATGATTTTTGCTCAAAGTCCTCGGAGGATGGGACGCTCTCAAATGACAAGTGTCAGTTTCTCTCGGAGCAGCCAACCAGCTAGTGGTTGTAGGGGGCGGCTATTTATAGCCTAGGAGCAACCCGACATGATAAGACATAAATGCCCTTCAATGATATGACCGTTAGGTGGGTAGATATTTTGGGACAGCTGACGCGTAGCACAACAACGGTCGGAAATTTGAGTATCAAATTCCTCAGGGCTATCATGTTCCTCACTGTGTAGGCAATCCGCACTGGTGAATTCCTAACTCCTCAGTCAGAACAAATTCCTCAGAGACCAGAAGAACTTCGTCTCTGTCACTGAAGAATATGACTGATCTGTATGAGATTTCCAATGGCTTCACTCGAAGGGATTGGTAGGTGTAGGATTTTGAGTTGAGCATCACATGGAAATTTTTCCTTAGTATTTACTCGACCCCCTTTAACAGTACGGTGTTTCCTATGACTCAAGAAAGACAAAATGAAACTACGAAAACAAAAGTCTTCACGCTTCATGTTCCTCGAATGAATACCAAGTCTTTAAGGTCACACCAATTTCTTCACTTTCAAAGTCTTCAGAAAGTCTTCAAAAATTCAAAGTCTTCAGTCAAAGAACTTCATTTTTAGGGGTCGACTTTCTCTGTAAATATCAAACTCCTCATAGACTTATAGACCTGTGTACACTCATAAACACATTAGTCCCTTAACCTATAAGTCTTCAATACACCAAAATCACTAAGGGGCACTAGATGCACTTACAATCTTCCCCTTTTTGGTGATTGATGACAATATAGGTTAAGTTTTCAATGAGGATAAACATATGAAGTGTAAATACTGATATTGAGGAATTTGATTGCAAGATATAGAAGAACTCCCCCTGAAGATGTGCATAGTGAGGAATTTTCTTTTGAAGCAATGCACACTTGAAGAGTAGAATCATGGGGATCTCCCCCTATATCTTGTAATTCATACACGCATTTGACATATAATATGAAGAATTTGAAATGCATGATGAAATATGGTGACTGATGTAATTCAGCATGCGTGCATTAACATTAATGAGGAATAAGCATGCAGAAAATCTCAGCAAAAGTATCAGGCCACCATAGAGTTTTAAGTTTACAACTCGATCCAGCAAAGTCATCAGAAGAACGGGAGTTGTAACTTAGCAAAAAAACGCCCATAAGATAGACTCGCTTGAAGACTAACTCAAATTTCTCCCCCTTTGTCATCGAATGACCAAAAGGATCGAAAATGAGGACTAACGCCCCTGAAGAATATCAAGCTGATGAAGGAGCGCCAGCGTTGATGGGGTCGTTTGTTGATGTAGGGCCTGCCGCAGTGTCGTCCAAGTCTTCATGCTCGTCGGTGTCGCGCGATGAAGAATATGAGCTGGCCACCAAGGAAGGAACCTTGACCTTCTTGTATTTCTTCGGTGGAGGAGCAGACCGGTCAAAATCTTCCTTGAGACCCATTTTCTTCAGATCTTCTTCACCATATACATGTGACAAAATAGCCCAGGTGCGACCGAAGACTTCATGGAGGTAGTAATGGTTTTACTTCACTGCATTATGTGTAGCAGTCATGTTGTGAAGAATTGAACCAAACTGACGCTTAACCCATTTATGGTTTCGATCCACCTTCTGGTGAAGACTAAGCAGAAGCTCACGGTCAGTCATCACACGAGGAGCAGTGGCTTGAGGATTTGGCTTGGAGGCATGGGCAGCAGAATCATGAGTGGCAGAGTCATCATTGGTGGAATAAGATGCAGCTTTACAAAACTGACCATCCAATGGACGAATGCCTTCATCAATAACAGCTGGTGCCTTGCCTTTTTCATCAGCTGAGGAATAGGTCCGCTTGAGGACTTCAATCGGGGGCAAGTAGCTGAGGTGATTCTGAAAATCAGCCTTGTAGTTGAGTGAAGACCTTGTCCTGAGGAATCTCATAATCCAAGGTGCATAATGCTTCAGCTCAAACGAAGAAAGTGCAACATTTGCCAGAGTCCTCATGAAGAAATCATGATAGTTGACGGGTATGCCATGAATGATGTTGAATACCAGATTCTTCATGATGCCAGCAATTTCCTCATCAGATGAGTCGTGGCCTTTTATTGGACTCATAGTCTTCGTCGGCATGCGATAGACTGTCCTTGGTACATACTGCAATTCCTTCACG
Organism: Aegilops tauschii subsp. strangulata; assembly: GCF_002575655.3. Taxonomy (NCBI): domain Eukaryota; kingdom Viridiplantae; phylum Streptophyta; class Magnoliopsida; order Poales; family Poaceae; genus Aegilops; species Aegilops tauschii. The sequence goes on from NC_053039.3 coordinate 443,216,458, forward strand.
AGGAATTTTGTCCTTGAGGCTTGACCAGGTTTCAGAGGCTTCATAAGAACTTGCATATAATGGGCAGTCAGTTCAGGCTCTTGGTACAGGCAACGAGCTCCTTTAGGTGGAGGACCGATGGGCAGGGCGTGAAGTAATTCAGAGGCCGGTGCTTTGTAGTGAGTGTTTTCGGTCATCCAATCCAAAACCCAGGAGTTCACATCGTCAGCATCTCCTGTGATGTGCAATGTTGCGTAGAATTGAAGAATGAGCTCTTCATTCCAATCAACTATGTCTATGCAAAAGTTGAGGAGGCCTGTGTCATGAAGCACACTGAGGACAGGTGTCCACATGAGGAATATGCTCGTGGTGGAAGACTTTGTCCTTGTTGAAGAGCAGTGAAGAATAGAAGTTGGCCTGGCTGGCGGTCCAGAAGTGCTTCCTTCTAAGACGAGCAGAATCATAGGGATTGTAGTCAGTGAAGAACAGGTGCTCGCCGAAGAAATCATTAGCCTTGAATTTTTGCTTCTTTGAGAATGGATCCTTTGGCTTGGGCTAAGGAGCGTCAGTCAATTGCATTATTACCTCAGGAATCGCAATCTCAGGCTCCATAGGTGGAGGAATTTCAGCTTCTTCTTCAGTGACAGCCTGGGTCTTCAATTCTTCATTTACATTTTCTTTAGCACTAGTGGCTGGAATTTCTTCATGGACAGATGGTGTGGCATGTGGTTCATCAGATCCCATTTGAACTGTAGTTACTGGGGACTGAGGAATTTGTTGCAACGTGTGAATAGTGGAGAGTTGGGGTGCTGACTTTCCCAAAAGTCATCATTCAGCACAGGGGTGGTACATCCAATGTCCACATCCTCATCTTCCATTTCTTCGACGCCGGCCTCTTCAGCAGTAAACTGAGGCATAGACGAGGAAACAACTGGAGTTGAAGGGATTGCATCCACTTCAATTTCTTCATCCAACTGCTCTGGCGAAGCAGCAGAAGGATTTTCTTCATCGGATTCGCTAGGAATCACATATTCTTCATCATAAGGAACAAGGTCCTTTGATGGCATGGTTGAGATAGGAACAACATCAATGGGGTTTGCAAACGAGCTGGTCAAAGACTTCATCTTCTTCGGAGCTGAAGAATCTGATGAAGTTGATGCCTTCCTTTTCTTCACTGCTGCACGCTCTGCAGCCTTAGTCTTCTTCACATCTGAAGCAGATGGAAGGATCGGAGTTGGGGTAGGCGCAGGAGGAGTAGAGGAATTTGGTTGAGTTTCTCCAGGCACAACTGATGCAGTTGCCCTGACTTCTTCATTTTCTTCAGGCGCACCACTAGTGGATGCCCTGGCAATTTCATCAGTGGCTGGAATGCAGTCATCAGCCCTGGAACTTTCATGATCTTCAGTAGCCTGAATGTCATCAGCGGTGCTGGCATGTTCTTCAGTCGGCTGAGCAGATGCTTCAGCCTGAGGAATTTTTGGTTGCGATGGAGCTGCAACATTTGGAGTGAACTTTTCTGTCAACTTCACAAAACGGACTTTGGCTCCAAGCCAGTCAGCGCGGTATACGTCAAATTCATCATTGAGTTTCTTGATCTCAGATTGAATATTGACAAGTTCTTCAGTGGTCATGGAGACAACGTGTTTCTTCAGAAAACGCTCCTTCTTGTACTGCACTTTCTTGATCTGCCTGGCCTTTTAAAATTTCCAATTCTCTTCTTGTATGAAGGCAGTTAGCGTATGACTTTGGCCAGGAGTCAACTTGAAATCAGGCATAGGAGTGTTTGGGTCCTTGTGCCAGAGATCAATGTAGTCGAGGATCAACTTTGGATCCAAAAGTAGAGGTACATTTGTGCCCTTGGCTCTAGCGGCCCTGACCTGCCTGTCTCTGATGATTTCAGCAAGTTCCTCATCATCAGCTTCGTCTTCATCAGACGGCACTTGGAAGGCGACCTGCTTCTTGTGATGACTTGGGCGAGAACCTCGTGCAACAGTAGCCTTTGTCTTCAGCAGATAGGGGTCAGTTGAAGAATTTGGTGCAGCTGAGGAACTAGCAGAAGCTCCAGAGGCAATAGAGATGCATGTAGTCCTTTGGCATGTGGCAAGATGCACAGGTGCAGAGGATTTGGTCGGAGTAGCTGAGGACTTGAGCGGAGGAGCTGAGGACTTTGGAGGAGCAGGAGCAGCTTGAGGAATTGGCCGTGAGGGCATAGCTGTGGAACTCGGTCGTGAGGGCATTGAAGAAGAAGCACTTGGCTTGTGAGCAGGCTTCTTTGACATGGCCTTCTTCGGTTTTACAGAGGCCTCAGCAGCAGCAACAGCAGAGTCTTCGTTGAATTTACTCACTACTTCTCTGGCTTGTCTGGCCAGCTTGGCCTGGCGCTTGGCCCATTCATCAGGATAATCCTCACCGCGCTTGAGGCTGGTGGGATCTGCTTCTTGGCCAGGTGCCAATGGAGGTCTTGGGCATGGAGGATTTAGCGTGAATTTCTTCATGTGTTTGGGAGTAACATACCTGTACTCCCTCCACTCTCTTGCCCATCTCCTTTCTATCCTCTGTATGCGCACCTTGCGCTGATTTTTATCCTCTTTTCCGAACTTGGCCTCATCAGGAGTGCAATAATCTTTGTATATGTCATCAGGGATCTCAAAGGCAGTATTGATTTCAGGCCTCTTTCCTCCTTTCTGTGGCTTCTTTCCATCAGCCATTTTCTTCAGCTGAGGAATTTGAACAATGGAATTCTCTGAAGATGTATGCACTTTTCTTCGAGGAACGCTGCAAATGAGATAAGTTGATGTGAACCTAGTGATTCAGCAGCGGACATGAGTACCTGTGAACAAAGTATAGGTGCGAGGAATTTGGAGAGGTCATATGCGTTCTCAGAAGGTTTTGTAAAAAGAACAAGTTTGATGGATTTGACAAGATGAGTCTTGAAGAATTTCACTAAGCGTTCTTTGTCTTAGGTTCCAGAGTTGTACAGATCAAAAAATCCACACAATTGAGGAATCTTGAAGAAAAATATAGCTTAGGGAAATGAATCAAGAACAGATGACATGTGTGGTGTTTAGTGTGTGAAGAATTTGAAGAATAAACACCTTTGAAGATTTTGTAGTAATCATTTGAATCAAAGAGGGCAGTAAAAGTAACTTTTAATTACCCTGGACGAAGAACACGACGAACTGGGAAGTGGAGATGTGAAGTTCGTCAGTCAGATCTTCCACGCCCTAACTCGGCAGAGGAAGACGGCTACAGCGGCGGCGGAGTGAAGAAATCCGTGGCCGGCGCGAGTACGGCGGCGATGAGGTCGAGGCAGTGAAGCTCTTCCTCACCGGCGATGATGAAGTAGCGGCGGCGCTAGAGTTTGAGAAGCTCGAGCTGGAGAGAGGTCGAGCGGAGTAAAAGAGAAGTGAGGAAGGGGAGGGGTATTTATAGCCACGGTGAAAAACTGTTCGCCCGAAGAAATTGGACGAACGTGCCCCTGACCCTTCTCATTCGCTTGACATGTGTCACCCACGTACTGAGAAGTGGAGATCGTGGGAGATCGTGGGTGAATAGATAAGTGTTTTCATGGAATGCGGAACGGTTTGAGCGGCAAAGCCGAAAATTTGGATAAGATAAGATAAAAGTTCCATTCGCAAATTCTTCAGCTGACAAGGACATAGTGAAGATTTGGAACGAGTTTCAAATAGAACGCACATGAAGAATTTGTGAATAGATTGGGTTGAGTTTAGCATAGAGGGGGAAGGGTCCGATCACATTCACTTAGCAGAAAAACCAACTTGAAGAATTAGCCATAAGTGAATGTTGTAGAGGACATAAACTTATATATATATAGTCAATGAAGAAAAACGACGGAAATAGTGAAGACATTGCAAAGTTGAAGAAAATGAACAACTGAGGAATTTCAAAACTGAGGAAAAACTCAAATTGAAGATTTTCAACTTTGGTGGTGGCGTGACCCGCCATATAAGTATGATGATTTCAGACACCGCGTACAATTGTCGTAGGGTTCTGAGAATCAAATTCTTCGTTAATTTCTTCACACTTAGAGTGTTATTCTTCATTGATCGAAGAAAAACGTTTCTTCATGTGTTGCACATCTAAGTCATCAATTTTGCATAAGTGTTAGGATGAGTGTCCTTTTCAAAGAACATTCGAAGATTCTAAGATATTTAGCTCACATCGCAACTTGCTAAATCTCTTCTCATCCAAGGGCTTTATGAAGATATCGGCTAGCTGTTCTTCAGTCTTCACATGCTCAATAGAAATGTCACCCTTCAACAAATGATCACGAAGAAAATGATGACGAATCTGAATGTGCTTTGTCTTCGAGTGCTGAACTGGGTTGTGAGCAATCTTGATGGCACTCTCATTGTCACAGAAGAGAGGCACATTCTTCACGTTGACGCCGTAGTCCTTGAGAGTTTGCTTCATCCACAGCAATTGAGCACAGCAAGAACCAGCAGCAATGTACTCAGCTTCAGCATTAGACAGTGATACGCAGTTCTGTTTCTTCGATGACCGACAGACCAAAGATCGTCCGAGGAAATGACATGTACTAGATGTTGACTTGCGGTCCACACGATCACCAGCATAGTCAGAGTCTGAATATCCAATGAGATCAAAAGCCGAGCCCTTGGGGTACCATAATCCAAGTGTTGGTGTGTGAGCTAGATATCGAAGAATAGGATTCACAGCCTTATGGTGTGATTCCTTCGGTGTAGCTTGAAATCGGGCACACATGCAAACACTAAGCATAATATCTGGCCTAGATGCACATAAGTACAATAAAGAACCAATCATGGAGCGGTATACCTTTTGATCGAAGTCAATACCATTTTCATCAGTGCATAGATGGCCATTTGTGGGCATTGGAATTTTGACCCCTTTGCAATCTTGCATGCCGAATTTCCTCAGTACATCCTTGAGGTATTTCTCCTGAGATATGAATATGCCATTGCCTTGTTGACGAATTTGAAGACCTAAGAAGAATTTCAATTCTCCCATCATAGACATTTTATATTCTTCACTCATCATATAGGCAAATTCATCACTATAACGTTGGTCAGTACAGCCAAAGATAATATCATCAACATATATTTGGCACACAAACAGTTCACCATCATAAGATTTAGTGAAAAGAGTAGGGTCGAGTGAACCATGTTTGAAGCCTTTCTTCATGAGGAATTCCTTCAAAGTATCATACCACGCCCGAGGGGCCTGCTTGAGGCCATAGAGGGCCTTATTGAGTCTGAAGACTTTGTCAGGATGCTTTGGATCTTCAAAACCTGGGGGTTGAGCAACATATACTTCTTCCTCAAGCTTACCATTGAGGAATGCACTTTTCACATCCATTTGATATAAAGTTATATCATGATGGTTAGCATAAGCAAGTAATATGCGAATAGCCTCAAGTCTAGCAACAGGTGCAAAAGTTTCATCGAAATCAATTCCTTCAACCTGTGTGTAGCCTTGAGCTACAAGACGTGCCTTATTCCTCACCACAAGGCCATTTTCATCTTGCTTGTTGTGGTAGATCCACTTTGTGCCAATGATATTGTGCTTGCGAGGATCTGGACGTTTGACCAGTTCCCAGACGTTGTTGAGCTCGAACTGATGTAATTCTTCTTGCATAGCTTGAATCCACTCAGGCTCCATAAATGCTTCCTCTACCTTAGCGGGCTCTATGATAGACACGAAAGCAAAATGCCCACAAAAGTTAGATAAATGTGAAGCTCTTGAGCGTGTGAGAGGACCTGGTGCTTCAATGTCATCGATGATCTTCTCAATCTGCACTTCTTTTGCAACGCGAGGATGAGCTGGTTGTCGTCGAGGAATTTGATCAGCATTTTCTTCAGCACCATTTTCTTCAGCATTTTCTTCAGGTGTATTAGCTCGACGTTCTTCATGTTCTGGAATGAATTCTTCAGCAGATCCTTTGGTCGGAATGACATCCTCAGTAGCCTTGAACTTGATAGATTCCTCAGGTGCTGGTTCATCTATCACAGAAGGTAGGTGCTCTCTTTGCGAGACATTAGTTTCATCGAACCGCACATCTATAGTTTCAACAACCTTGTGAAGAACGTTGTTGAAGACTCTGTAGGTGTGCGAGTCCTTTCCGTAACCAAGCATAAAACCTTCATGTGCTTTCGGTGCAAATTTAGAGTTGTGATGAGGATCTCTAATCCAGCATTTAGCACCGAAGACTTTCAAATAACTCACATTGGGTTTCTTGTCAGTGAGGAGTTCATAGGCAGTCTTCTTGAAGAATTTGTGAAGATATACTCTGTTGATGATGTGGCACGCAGTATCAATTGCATCAATCCAGAAAGGACGAGGCGCTTTGTATTCATCAAGCATAGTGCGAGCCATCTCAGCAAGAGTCCTGTTCTTGCGCTCCACGATGCCATTCTGCTGAGGAGTATAAGGAGCAGATAACTCATGAGGAATACCAAGTTCATCAAGATAGTCATCAAGACCAGAGTTCTTGAACTCAGTTCCATTGTCACTTCTGATGTGCTTGATCTTCACACCAAAGTTGGTTGAAGCCCTCGAGGAAAATCGTTTGAAGACTTCCTGCACTTCATGTTTGTAAGTAACAATGTGTACCCATGTGTAACGAGAGTAATCATCAACAATAATAAAGCCATATTGAGATGCATCATTTGAAACTGCAGAATAATGATTAGGACCAAAGAGATCCATGTGAAGCAATTCAAATGGTCGAGTAGTGGTCATGATAGTCTTCGCTGGATGCTTAGCCTTTGTCATCTTCCCAGCTTCACAGGCTCCACATAAGTGATCCTTGAGGAATTTGACATTCTCAATGCCAATGACATGCTTCTTCTTCGCAAGCATGTGCAAATTCCTCATGCCTGCATGACCAAGTCGTCGATGCCATAGCCAGCCTTCTGAAGCTTTTGCAAGTAGGCACACGGCTGGTTGTGGTCCTGTAGAGAAATCAACAATATACAAGTCTCCTCTCCTAAAGCCTTCGAAGACTTTGGAATTGTCAGCTTCCATGATCACAACACAACGATACTTGCCAAAGACAACAACCATATCAAGATCGCAAAGCATTGAGACAGACATGAGGTTGTATCCTAAGGACTCGACAAGCATGACTTTGTCCATGTGTCGATCCTTTGAGATCGCAACCTTATCTAGACCCAATACCTGACTTTTTCCTTTGTCAGCGAAGATGATATGCTTCAGATGCGATGGTGATAAGGGAGCATCCATCAATAGATTCTTGTCACCAGTCATGTGATTTGTACATCCACTATCGAGGACCCACTCAGTGGCTTTGGGTTGATCATCCTGCAGATGAATTAGTGCAACTTACGAACTTCATATACTTCATCAGTGAAGAATATGACATCAATTCATCAGATCAATTTCATCAAGCAATGCAACAGATAAAGCAGTATGAGGACGTGAGAAATGAAAGTTCATTTCTTCATGATTAGTCTGCGTCCTTTCAGGCACTCTCAGGTCTCCAGCAAATTCTTCAGACGTTTACGCACGTCTGGAGACCTGACCCTGCAGAAAAGATTAATTCTTTTTCTTCACCACCCACATCTGAAGGGGTGGCAAAGAGTTCATCACTCTGCGAGCTCCATATGAGAAAGGTGGCATAGAAGCCAGTCCATTTCGTTTCCCATAAGAGGAGCTAGGATAAGCATATGAATAAGCAGAGAAATTCTTCGAGGACTTATGAACATAATGGTTAGAAGAATAATGCTCATATTCATAGCCCTTAGCTCTTCCCTATGAAACAGAGTTGTTAGCACAATGATATTCATATGAGGATTTTGATCCTTTTGAGGAATTTGATCCACGTGAGGAATTTGGTCCGTATGAGGACTTGGATCCATATGAAGAATTTGGTCCATATGAAGAATTTGATCTGGGGTTCCTACTCTTCACAGGTGGTGTCATGAGGACATTCACCTGAAGACTTTCAAGGCACCTTTTGGGAACCCAGATTTTCTTCATAGGGGAACCGTTCCTGTAGTTAGTGCCAACATATCTAGCAAATACTTCACCATTCTGATTTTTGAACAGTTTATAGTTGGAGTCAAATGACTCATCAGAAGAATGAGGAGATTCACATGTAAAGCCAGATAAATTGGATGGATCAACTGGAGGTCCCTTTGCAGCAACCCATGAGGTTTTGGGGTACTGCTCAGGCTTCCAATATGTACCATCAGCATTGAGTTTCCTCTCAAAGGCAATACCCTCTTTCCTAGGGTTCCTGTTGAGGATCTGCTTTTTAAGCACATCACAAAGAGTCTGATGCCCTTTGAGGCTTTTGTACATGCCTGTCATGTACAATTCCTTCAGCCCTGCATCATCAGTGATCTAGCAATGTCCTCAGATGAGGAATTAGTGATAGCAGAGACAGTTGAAGAATTTGTAGCATTAGAAGCATCTGAACATTCATGTGAAGAATTAGCAGATTCACGTTCAATGCATTTCAAACATGGAGGAACAAATTCTTCCTGAGAAGCGCTGATTTGTTGAGCAAGTAATGAATCGCGCTCCTTCTGAAGATCTTCATAACTCACTCTTAGCTTTTCAAGATCTTGCTTTCTCTGAAGAAATTCATAAGAAAGCTTCTCATGATCAGATAAGAGAGTGTTATGATGACCTTGAAGGTTGTCAAACCTAGACTAAAGTCTCTGAAGACTCTCAGCCAACGCCTTCGACTGATCCATTTCTTCACCCAACATATCATCACTCTTATTTAGCATGTATTGAACTTTTTCCAAAGCTCTTTGTTGTTTAGTGGCAAGGGAAGCAAGTTTGACATAGCTGGGTCCAAATTCATCACCAGATTCATCATCACTGGATTCAGATAGATAGCATTCAGTTACCTTAGCATCTTTTGCCATAAGGCATGATGCAGAAGATGATGATTCTGGTTCGAATGTCATCGCTTTGAGAGATTCCTTGAAGTCCTCAAACCAAGGATCATGACGGGTTCGATGACCTTCATAGACCTCAGAGAGACGGTCCCGGATAAGCTTTGCATGATCGAGATGCATGATGTTCCTGAACTGATTTTGAGACAGACAAGAGCAGATGACGTCCTTCACCATGAGGTTGAGAAGAGTGTACTTGCGAATGTCATCAGCTTCCGCCATCTTGCACAGATCAGTCAGATCGATCTCAGTGACGGTCCACAGCTCGTTGTTCATCGCCATGAGGCGCTTCTTCATCATGGCCTTCCACTTGGGATACTCGTGACCGTCAAAGATGGGGCACGACACAGTCTTCATTCCTGTGGTCGACATAACTAAAACTCCAGGCGGTTAAACCAAAATCACACAGAACAAGGGAGTACCTCGCTCTGATACCAATTGAAAGTGCATTATATCGACTAGAGGGGGGTGAATAGGCGATTTTTATGAATTCTTCACTGAGGAATTTGCGGGTGAGGAAATTCCTTAGCGAAGAACTACTTGCAGTGGAATAAGTACTCAAAAGTAAACATAGCAGAACACAAGCATGGTCATCATGATGAAATGAAGAAAGCACAGAGTACAGAAAGCGTAAACACACGATAACACACGATGAAGACAAACAGACTGAAGAAATTGAACTGAGGAAATTGAGAAAGTCTTCTGTCAAAGTCTTCAAACACAGTTATGAGGAAATGAAAGAGTTGAGGAAATAGAACCAGTAGGCTTGGTGAAGACAATGATTTGGTAGACCAGTTCCAACTGCTGTCTCAGTTGTATGTCTGGTTGGAGCGGCTAGGTATTTAAACCCGAGGACACCCAGTCCCGGACACACAGTCCTCACCGTATTCTCCTTGAGCTAAGGTCACACAGACCTCGCCCAATCACTCGTGGTAAGTCTTCAGGTGACTTCCAAACCTTCATAGACTAGGTCACTCGGCGATCCACAATTCCTCTTGGATGCTCTAGACCAATGACGCCTAACCGTCTGGAAGAAGCACAGTCTTCAAAGGTAACAAGCGGCGGATCCACGCAGGATCAATCTCTTCAGTGATGCTCAATCACTTTGGGTTTGTAGGTGTTTGGGTTTGGGTTTTCCTCACTCGATGATTTTTGCTCAAAGTCCTCGAAGGATGGGATGCTCTCAAATGACAAGTGTCAGTTTCTCTCGGAGCAGCCAACCAGCTAGTGGTTGTAGGAGGCGGATATTTATAGCCTAGGGAGCAACCCGACATGATAAGACATAAATGCCCTTCAATGATATGACTGTTAGGTGGGTAGATATTTTGGGACAGCTGGCGCGTAGCACAGCAATGGTCGGAAATTTGAGTATCAAATTCCTCAAGGCTATCATGTTCCTCACTGTGTAGGCAATCCGCACTGGCGAATTCCTAACTCCTCAGTCAGAACAAATTCCTCAGAGACCAGAAGAACTTCGTCTCTGTCACTGAAGAATATGACTGATCTATATGAGATTTCCAATGGCTTCACTCGAAGGGATTGGTAGGTGTAGGATTTTCAGTTGAGCATCACATGGAAATTTTTCCTTAGTATTTCCTCGACCCCCTTTAACAGTACGGTGTTTCCTATGACTCAAGAAAGAGATATGAAACTACGAAAACAAAAGTCTTCACGCTTCATGTTCCTCGAATGAATACAAAGTCTTCAAGGTCACACCAGTTTCTTCACTTTCGAAGTCTTCAGAAAGTCTTCAGAAATTCAAAGTTTTCCGTCGAAGAACTTCATTTTCAGGGGTCGACTTTTTCTGTAAATATCAAACTCCTCATAGACTTATAGACCTGTGTACACTCATAAACACATTAGTCCCTTAACCTATAAGTCTTCAATACACCAAAATCACTAAGGGGCACTAGATGCACTTACAGTGTTGGATGTCTTAAGATTCTTATCAGTCAACCACATACGACGGAAAGTCTCATAATAAAGGATGTTGATGCCACTGCCTCCGTCCATGAGCACTGTGGTGAATTTATATCCACCGACCTGAGGAGCCACCACTAAGGCCAAGTGACCCGGATTGTCAACCCGGGGAGGGTGATCCTCCCTACTCCACAAAATAGGCTGCTCAGACCATCTCAGTTAACGAGGAACTGCTGGTTCAACAGCGTTCACAGCCCTCTTATGAAGTTTCTGGTCCCTTTTGCATAAACTGGTGGTAAACACATGATACTGCCACTATTCAGCTGCTTTGGGTTACTGTGATACCCGGATTGCTGTTGCTGCTGACCTCCTTGGCCAGATTGCTGATTATAACCACCTTGGTTACCTTGAGGGCCCTGAAAGTTGGAATTTGAACCGCCACCCGGGCCATGAAAACCGCCGCCGCTTGAACCGCCGCTAGGTCCATGATTGCCGTCAAACATGTTAGAATTCTTGAAAGCCCTCATGATCGTACAATCTTTCCATAGGTGAGTGGCCTGCTTCTCCCGGGTACCGTGCCTTGGACAGGGCTCATTTAGCAACTGCTCAAGGGTGGGACCTGACCCGCCAGACCGAGGAGGTAGCCTCCCCTTACGTCGTTGATTGTTACCCTGCGCATTAGCCACAAACTCCGAGCTACCGTCAGCCTTACGTTTATTATTGCCTCCTTGATTTGCCGGGTTATGCTGAAGACCCTTAGCGTTGCCGTTCTTCTTTCCCTTCCCTGTCTTCTCTTCATCAGACGCGGGATCCTTGGTACTATCAGAGTCGGCGTATTTGACTAGATCCGCCATCAGCTGGCCCATGTCATTACAATCGCGCTTGAGCCACCCCAGCTTCTGTTTCAGAGGTTCAAAACGGCAATTTTTCTCCAACATTAAGACCGTAGAGCCGGCATCCATTTTATCAGATGAATGTATTATGGCCTTCACCCGGCGCACCCAATGGGTCGTGGACTCACCTTCCTCTTGTTTGCAATTAGTCAAGTCCACAATCGACATGGGCTGCTTGCATGTGTCTTTGAAGTTCTGAATAAACCGGGTCTTTAACTCGGCCCAGGAGCCAATGGAATTAGGTGGCAGTCCCTTTAACCAAGTGCGGGCCGTTCCATCCAGCATCATAGTGAAGTACTTGGCCATTGCCGCGTCACTGACCTCCAGCAATTCCATGGCCATCTCATAACTTTCAATCCACGCCCCGGGCTGTAAGTCGGCCGTGTAATTAGGCACCTTTCGAGGCCCCTTAAAATCCTTGGGCAAACGCTCATTACGCAGTGCTGGTACTAAGCAAGGGACACCTCCCGTTCTCGTGGTCGCCCCTGCCTCAATAGAAGTCGTCGAATAAACTGGAGAAGACTGGTAAGCTGCCCGCTGAGCCGCCTGCTCAATCGCCTGCTGAGCCACCTGCTCAGCCTCTTGTCGTATCCTGTCCTGATCAACCAAGTTAGGGGCCCCATCACACGCCGGGTCTCGCCCGCGTGGCTGGTCACGACGCCGGGCGTTGCTTGAAACTGCTACCGAGTCCATATGCCTGCTATAACTCGGGCTCCGGCTTGGGCGAGGGGTCGAATGAATCCTGTCTCGACTATAAGAATATGCCTCCTGCTGTGCCAGAGCCATCTGAAGGAGTTCTCTGACCCTTCGTGTTTCGATCACCGTCGGAGAGTCGCCCTCCACCGGGAGAGCCGCTAATCGTGCGGCCGCAGCAATCATGTTCTCCAAAGGGTTAGAATAATGACCCGGTGGTGTTGGTACATAATGAGGCGGAGCAGTGTTCATTCGAGGAGGTTCCATCACCCGTGGTTGAACCGGCGTCCCAGTCCCGGGCGTTGCTGCTGGGTTTACCTCCGGCGGGTTACTGGGGCCTGCATCGGGCGTACGGAAGAGGTTTCTAGGATCATAAATCGAAGGCAGACGGGATTGAGACTTCTGGTGCCTTCTCCTCATGACCTCATTCGATGCGTTCAAGTCCATCGTAAGCTGGAACGCTTCTGACTGAAGTTGCTGAGCTCGAGCATCCAAAGCCGCCCGCTCTGTGGCCAATCTGGTGTCCTCAGCTGCTAGGTTTTCCTTGGCTTGTGCTACCTCCTCACGTAACCGTGCCACCTCTGCATCATGTTCAGCTTGGTCCGCCAGATTAACCGCGGCGGTTAACAGGGTTGTCAGCCTATCCATGAGATCTATCAGCACCTGAGCCAGCGGGCGAATAGGGCCTCCTGCCCCGGCTGCCGCTGACCCGAAGGTTATTGCTGCCGCAGCTTTAGAGTTCTGACCGGGTTGCGTGCCAGCCATGAAGATCCCTACTCTGCTCGGTGGCTCAAAGGGGTCCAAAATACTGCTGCCATCGGAACAGCCCCCAAGCCCGCTGTCTTGCAGTTGATACAACGAATCCGTCTCTCCCATGGACGACTCACCGTCAGAATAGATGGCCGTCTCACCGCTAGACACGGATCCTTCAAGAAATTCCCCTAATGCATCCCACGAAGGCACGCTTCATGGCGGGCGGAGCCCGGGCGGGTCTCGCACGCTGAGCCATCTCGATGATGTCGGTGCAGATGTCCGACTCAGGGCCCGGCTCGCCAATCTGGCCGATGAAGACGTGAATTCCGCCGAAGGGGACCCGGTACCCGTACTCAATTGAGCCGGCATCGGGGCCCCAGCCTGCGTCGTCGACGTAGAGCTTGCCGCGACGGCTCTTGGTCATCCGGCCCACAGCGTATCCCTTGAGCCCTTCGAAGCTGCCCTTCAAGAACTCAAATCCACCATGCACTGGCCCCACGGTGGGTGCCAACTGTCATGGAATTGGCAGATGTCCTAGTGAAAGGACTTAGTCGTGGAGCCATCGCAACTTGGAAGCAAGAAGGGGTTAATCGGGACAAAGGAAACGGGCTTTATACTGGTTCGGCCCCTTACGGTGAAGGTAAAAGCCTACGATCCAGTTTTGAGTGGGATTGCTTATGTCTCGATAACCAGGGAGCGAATCCGCTTGACCTAGCTCTCGATTTGATGTTACTTGCCCGGAACCGCCGCCTGGTCGTCCCTTTATATACAGAGGTCGACGCCCAGTGGCTCATAGAGTCCCGGCCGGCTCATAAACAGTGTCCGGCTCGGTTTCTCTCTATTCCTGCCTTATAATACAAGTTACACACATATGGCGGTTTATCTCTACGGGCCTTAAGTCGCCCTTTGGGCCTTGGGCCCTTAACTAACCCGCCATCTCCAGGAGTCGTCTTGGGCTTCATGAGTCGTCTTAAGTATAACCCGGCACCTCCTGGCGGGTCATACTAATAGTTATATCCCCAACAGCAAGCCATAGAGAATAAATGGATCTTTAAGAAGAAGACTGACGCTAACGGTAATGTTACTGTCTACAAAGCTCGACTTGTTGCGAAAGGTTTTCGACAAGTTCAAGGAGTTGACTACGATGAGACCTTCTCACCCGTAGCGATGCTTAAGTCCGTCCGAATCATGTTAGCAATTGCCGCATTTTATGATTATGAAATTTGGCAAATGGGTGTCAAAACTGCATTCCTGAATGGATTTCTGGAAGAATAGTTGTATATGATGCAACCCGAAGGTTTTATCGATCCAAAGGATGCTAGCAAAGTGTGCAAGCTCCAGCGATCCATTTATGGACTGGTGCAAGCATCTCGGAGTTGGAATAAAAGTTTTGATAGTGTGATCAAAGCATATGCTTTTATACAGACTTTTGGAGAAGCCTGTATTTACAAGAAAGTGAGTGGGAGCTCTGTAGCATTTCTAATATTATACTTGGATGACATATTATTGATTGGAAATGATATAGAATTTCTCGATAGTATAAAAGGATACTTGAATAAGAGTTTTTCAATGAAAGACCTTGGTGAAGCTACTTATATATTGGGCATCAAGATCTATAGAGATAGATCAAGACGCTTAATTGGACTTTCACAAAGCACATACCTTGATAAAGTTTTGAAGAAGTTCAAAATGGATCAAGCAAAGAAAGGGTTCTTGCCTGTGTTACAAGGTGTGAAGTTGAGTTAGATTCAATGCCCGACCACCGCAGAAGATAGAGAGGAAATGAAAGTCATTCCCTATGCTTCAGCCATAGGTTCTATCATGTATGCAATGCTGTGTACCACACCTGATGTGTGCCTTGCTATTAGTTTAGCAGGGAGGTACCAAAGTAATCCAGGAGTGGATCACTGGACAGCGGTCAAGAACATTCTGAAATACCTGAAAAGGACTAAGGATATGTTTCTCGTTTATGGAGGTGACAAAGAGCTCGTTGTAAATGGTTACGCCGATGCAAGCTTTGACACTGATCCGGATGACTCTAAGTCACAAACCAGATACGTATTTATATTGAACGGTGGAGCTGTCAGTTGGTGCAGTTCTATGCAAAGCGTCGTGGCGGGATCTACATGTGAAGCGGAGTACATAGCTGCTTCGGAAGCAGCAAATGAAGGAGTCTGGATGAAGGAGTTCATATCCGATCTAGGTGTCAAACCTAGTGCATCGGGTGCAATGAAAATCTTTTGTGACAATACTGGTGCAATTGCCTTGGCAAAGGAATCCAGATTTCACAAGAGAACCAAGCACATCAAGAGACAAAACATGATCAACAACAAGACTCCATGGGTGTTAGAATCATTACTATGTAATCCAGATTATTGATTCTAGTGCAAGTGGGAGACTGAAGGAAATATGCCCTAGAGGCAATAATAAAGTTGTTATTTATATTTCCTTATATCATGATAAATGTTTATTATTCATGCTAGAATTGTATTAACCGGAAACTTAGTACATGTGTGAATACATAGACAAACAGACTGTCACTAGTATGCCTCTACTTGACTAGCTCGTTAATCAAAGATGGTTAAGTTTCCTAGCCATAGACATGAGTTGTCATTTGATGAACGGGATCACATCATTAGAGAATGATGTGATTGACAAGACCCATCCGTTAGCTTTGCACGATGATCGTTTAGTTTGTTGCTATTGCTTTCTTCATGACTTATACATGTTCCTATGACTATGAGATTATGCAACTCCCGAATACCGGAGGAACACTTAGTGTGCTATCAAACGTCACAACATAACTGGGTGATTATAAAGATGCTCTACAGGTGTCTCTGATGGTATTTGTGGCAAAGCCACCGTTCATAATTCTTTCATACATGTCACTCTTGGTTCATTGCATATCCTGGTACACCGCCGGAGGCATTCATATAAAGTCATACTTTGTTCTAGTATCGAGTTGTAATCATTGAGTTGTAAATAAATAGAAGTGTGATGATCATCATTTTCTAGAGCCTTGTCCCAAGTGAGGAATAAAAAAAAGAGACAAAGGCCATAAAAAAAGAGAAGGCCCAAAAAAATGAGAGAAAAAGAGAGAAGGGACAATGTTACTATCCTTTTACCACACTTGTGCTTCAAAGTAGCACCATGATCTTCATAATAGAGAGTCTCTTGTTTTGTCACTTTCATATACTAGTGGGAATTTTTCATTATAGAACTTGGCATGTATATTCCAACAATGGGCCTCCTCAAGTGCCCTAGGTCTTCGTGAGCAAGCAAGTTGGATGCACACCCACTTAGTTTCTTTTGTTGAGCTTTCATATATTTATAGCTCTAGTGCATCCGTTGCATGGCAATCCCTACTCCTTGCATTAACATCAATCGATGGGCATCTCCATAGCTCATTGATTAGCCTCGTTGATGTGAGACTTTCTCCCTTTTTGTCTTCTCCACATAACCCCCATCATCATATTCTACCTACGTACCCCCAAACTACCAGATACGGAGCCAAAAACCTAATTCCACCGCCGCAACCTTCTGTACCCGTGAGATCCCATCTTGGGGCCTGTTCCGGAGCTCCGCCGGAGGGGGCATCGATCACGGAGGGCTTCTACATCAACACCATAGCCTCTCCGATGAAGTGTGAGTAGTTTACCTCAGACCTTCGGGTCCATAGTTATTAGCTAGATGGCTTCCTCTCTCTTTTTGGATCTCAATACAATGTTCTCCCCCTCTCTTGTGGAGATCTATTCGATGTAATCTTCTTTTGCGGTGTGTTTGTTGAGACCGATGAATTGTGGGTTTATGATCAAGTTTATCTACGAACAATATTTGAATTTTCTGAATTCTTTTATGTATGATTGGTTATCTTTGCAAGTCTCTTCGAATTATCAGTTTGGTTTGGCCTACTAGATTGATCTTTCTTGCAATGGGAGAAGTGCTTAGCTTTGGGTTCAATCTTGCGGTGTCCTTTCCCAGTGACAGTAGGGGCAGCAAGGCACGTATTGTATTGTTGCCATCGAGGATAACAAGATGGGGTTTATATCATATTGCATGAGTTTATCCCTCTACATCATGTTACTCTGTTCTTATGAACTTAATACTCTAGATGCATGCTGGATAGCGGTCGATGTGTGGAGTAATAGTAGTAGATGCAGGCAGGAGTCGGTCTACTTGTTTCGGACGTGATGCCTATATACATGATCATACCTAGATATTCTCATAACTATGCTCAATTCTGTCAATTGCTCAACAGTAATTTGTTCACCCACCGTAAATACTTATGCTCTCGAGAGAAGCCACTAGTGAAACCTATGGCCCCCGGGTCTATTTTCCATCATATTAATCTTCCAACACTTAGTTATTTTTGTTGCCTTTTTATTTTACTTTGCATCTTTATCACAAAAATACCAAAAATATTATCTTATCATATCTATCAGATCACACTCTCGTAAGTGACCGTGTAGGGATTGACAACCCCTTATCGTGTTGGTTGCGAGGATTTATTTGTTTGTGTAGGTGCGAGGGACTCGTGTGTAGCCTCCTACTGGATTGATACCTTGGTTCTCAAAAACTGAGGGAAATACTTACGCTACTTTGCTGCATCACCCTTTCCTCTTCAAGGGAAAACCAACGCAGTGCTCAAGAGGTGGCAAGAAGAATTTCTGGCGCCGTTTCCGGGGAGGTCTACGCAAAAGTCAACATACCAAGTACCCATCACAAACCCTTATCTCCCGCATTACATTATTTGCCATTTGCCTCTCGTTTTCCTCTCCCCCACTTCACCCTTGCCGTTTTATTCGCCCTCTCTTTTCCTTTTGCTTGTCGTTATGGCTAGTCCCTTATCAACTCCGTTGTCCCCAGAGTTTGAAGTCTTTCACTTCAAACAAAGACAAGGAGAAAACTTAAAAGATGCCTGGTTGAGAATAATGGAGTCTTACCGTAATTGTACCTTTGAAGTGAACCTGAAAATTTTGCTTCGCAATTTTTATGTTGGATTAAATATGTCCCATAGACAACTCTTGGATTGCGTTGCCAAAGGCAATTTTATTGAAATTGATCCCCATATTGCGCATGAAGTTATAGAAGGTATAGTGGGAACACTACCTCAACAAAAGGGGCCTCATCATACCCAGGAAGAGACAGAAGTTTTTGAAAAAATTTGCGAAGTAACTAAGATTTTACAGAAGTCTCTTGAACCTCTTAAGAACGTTAGCGTGAATATTCACCGCATGAATATGTTGATTACTCTTTGCAATAAGCGGTTTGATTCTTTAGATCTAAAAATTTCAGAATATGAAGGGAAACATAAAGAACCTCCCGGATTCGAGCTTGATTCCACTAAAAAGTTGAAAGCCGAAGATGGCAATATCTAGATCTATCCTTGATTTTATGCCTAGCTAAGGGCGTTAAACGATAGCGCTTGTTGGGAGGCAACCCAATTTTATTTTTAGTTTTTTGCTTTTTGCTTCTGTTTAGGAATAAATATTTGTTCTAGCCTCTGGTTAGATGTGTTTTTATGTTTTAATTAGTGTTTGTGCCAAGTTAAACCTATAGGATCTTCTTGGATGATAGTTATTTGATCTTGCAGAAAATTCCAGAAACTTTCTGTTCACGAAAATAATTGTTAAAAAATCACCAGAACGTGATAAAATATTGATTCCAATTGCTTCTGATCAGTAAACAAATTGTCTAGGTCGTCCTATTTTTTCTGATTTTTTGAAGTTCCAGAAGTTTGCGTTAGTTACAGATTACTACATACTGTTCTGTTTTTGACAGATTCTGTTTTTCGTGCGTTGTTTGCTTATTTTGATGAGTCTATGGCTAGTAAAATAGTTTATAAACCATAGAGAAGTTGGAATACAGTAGGTTTAACACCAATATAAATAAAGAATGAGTTCATTACAGTACCTTGAAGTGGTCTTTTGTTTTCTTTCGCTAACGGAGCTCACGAGATTTTCTGCTGAGTTTTGTGTTGTGAAGTTTTCAAGTTTTGGGTGAAAGATTTGATGGATTATGGAACAAGGAGTGGCAAGAGCCTAAGCTTGGGGATGCCCATGGCACCCCAAGATAATCTAAGGACACCTAAAAGCCAAAGCTTGGGGATGCCCCGGAAGGCATCCCCTCTTTCGTCTACTTCCATCGGTAACTTTACTTGGAGCTATATTTTTATTCACCACATGATATGTGTTTTGCTTGGAGCGTCTTGTATGATTTGAGTCTTTGCTTTTTAGTTTACCACAATCATCTTTTCTGTACACACCTTTTGAGAGAGAGACACATGATTCGGAAATTATTAGAATACTCTATGTGCTTCACTTATATCTTTTGAGTTATATAGTTTTTGCTCTAGTACTTCACTTATATCTTTTAGAGCACGGTGGTGGATTTGTTTTATAGAAACTATTGATATATCATGCTTCACTTAGATTATTTTGAGAGTCTTAAATAGCATGGTAATTTGCTTAAATAATCCTAATATGCTAGGTATTCAAGAATAGTAAAAACTTTCTTATGAGTGCGTTGAATACTAAGAGAAGTTTGATGCTTGATGATTGTTTTGAGACATGGAGGTAGTAATATTAAAGTTGTGCTAGTTGAGTAGTTGTGAATTTGAGAAATACTTGTGTTGAAGTTTGCAAGTCCCGTAGCATGCACGTATGGTAAACGTTATGTAACAAATTTGAAACATGAGGTGTTGTTTGATTGTCCTCCTGATGAGTGGCGGTCGGGGACGAGCGATGGTCTTTTCCTACCAATCTATCCCCCTAGGAGCATGCGCGTAGTACTTGGTTTTTGATGACTTGTAGATTTTTGCAATAAGTATGTGAGTTCTTTATGACTAATGTTGAGTCCATGGATTATACGCACTCTCACCTTTCCACCGTTGCTAGCCTCTTCGGTACCGTGCATTGCCCTTTCTCACATTGAGAGTTGGTGCAAACTTCGCCGGTGCATCCAAACCCCGTGATATGATACGCTCTTTCACACATAAACCTCCTTATATCTTCCTCAAAACAGCCACCATACCTACCTATTATGGCATTTCCATAGCCATTCCGAGATATATTGCCATGCAACTTTCCACCATTCCGTTTATCATGACACGTTCATCATTGTCATATTGCTTTGCATGATCATGTAGTTGACATAGTATTTGTGGCAAAGCCACCGTTCATAATTCTTTCATACATGTCACTCTTGGTTCATTGCATATCCCGGTACACCACCGGAGGCATTCATATAGAGTCATACTTTGTTCTAGTATCGAGTTGTAATCATTGAGTTGTAAATAAATAGAAGTGTGATGATCATCATTTTCTAGAGCATTGTCCCAAGTGAGGAATAAAAAAAGAGAGAGAAAGGCCAAAAAAAAGAGAAGGCCCAAAAAAATGAGGGAAAAAGAGAGAAGGGACAATGTTACTATCCTTTTACCACACTTGTGCTTCAAAGTAGCACCATGATCTTCATAATAGAGAGTCTCTTGTTTTGTCACTTTCATATACTAGTGGGAATTTTTCATTATAGAACTTGGCTTGTATATTCCAACAATGGGCCTCCTCAAGTGCCCTAGGTCTTCGTGAGCAAGCAAGTTGGATGCACACCCACTTAGTTTCTTTTGTTGAGCTTTCATATATTTATAGCTCTAGTGCATCCGTTGCATGGCAATCCCTACTCCTTGCATTAACATCAATCGATGGGCATCTCCATAGCTCATTGATTAGCCTCGTTGATGTGAGATTTTCTCCCTTTTTGTCTTCTCCACATAACCCCCATCATCATATTCTATTCCACCCATAGTGCTATGTCCATGGCTCACGCTCATGTATTGCGTGAAGGTTGAAAAAGTTTGAGATTACTAAAGTATGAAACAATTGCTTGGCTTGTCATCGGGGTTGTGCATGATGAGAGCATTCTTGTGTGACGAAAATGGAGCATGACTAAACTATATGATTTTGTAGGGATGAACTTTCTTTGGCCATGTTATTTTGAGAGGACATAATTGATTAGTTAGTATGCTTGAAGTATTATTATTTTTATGTCAATATTGAACTTTTATCTTGAATCTTTCGGATCTGAATATTCATACCACAATTAAGAAGAATTACATTGAAATTATACCAAGTAGCATTCCACATAAAAAATTCTGTTTTTATCATTTACCTACTCGAGGACGAGCAGGAATTAAGCTTGGGGATGCTTGATACGTCTCCAACGTATCTATAATTTTTGATTGCTCCATGCTATATTATCTTCTGTTTTGGACATTATTGGGCTTTATTATACACTTTTATATTATTTTTGGGACTAACCTATTAACCGGAGGCCCAGCCCAGAATTTTTTTTTTTGCCTATTTCAGAGTTTCGCAGAAAAAGAATATCAAACGGAGTCCAAACAGAATGAAACCTTCGGGAACGTGATTTTTGGAACGAACATGATCCAGAGGACTTGGACCCTACATCAAGAAAGCTACCAGGAAGCCACGAGGTAGGGGGCGCGCCTACCCCCTAGGCGCGCCCTCCACCCTCGTGGGCCCCACGTTGCTCCACCGACGTACTCCTTCCTCCTATATATACCTACGTACCCCCAAACTACCAGATACAGAGCCAAAAACCTAATTCCACCGCCGCAACCTTCTGTACCCGTGAGATCCCATCTTGGGGCCTGTTCCGGAGCTCCGCCGGAGGGGGCCTCGATCACGGAGGGCTTCTACATCAACACCATAGCCTCTCCGATGAAGTGTGAGTAGTTTACCTCAGACCTTCGGGTCCATAGTTATTAGCTAGATGGCTTCCTCTCTCTTTTTGGATCTCAATACAATGTTCTCCCCCTCTCTTGTAGAGATCTATTCGATGTAATCTTCTTTTGCGGTGTGTTTGTTGAGACCGATGAATTGTGGGTTTATGATCAAGTTTATCTACGAACAATATTTGAATTTTCTGAATTCTTTTATGTATGATTGGTTATCTTTGCAAGTCTCTTCGAATTATCAGTTTGGTTTGGCCTACTAGATTGATCTTTCTTGCAATGGGAGAAGTGCTTAGCTTTGGGTTCAATCTTGCGGTGTCCTTTCCCAGTGACAGTAGGGGCAGCAAGGCACGTATTGTATTGTTGCCATCGAGGATAACAAGATGGGGTTTATATCATATTGCATGAGTTTATCCCTCTACATCATGTTACTCTGTTCTTATGAACTTAATACTCTAGATGCATGCTGGATAGCGGTCGATGTGTGGAGTAATAGTAGTAGATGCAGGCAGGAGTCGGTCTACTTGTTTCGGATGTGATGCCTATATACATGATCATACCTAGATATTCTCATAACTATGCTCAATTCTGTCAATTGCTCAACAGTAATTTGTTCACCCACCGTAAATACTTATGCTCTCGAGAGAAGCCACTAGTGAAACCTATGGCCCCCGGGTCTATTTTCCATCATATTAATCTTCCAACACTTAGTTATTTTTGTTGCCTTTTTATTTTACTTTGCATCTTTATCACAAAAATACCAAAAATATTATCTTATCATATCTATCAGATCTCACTCTCGTAAGTGACCGTGTAGGGATTGACAACCCCTTATCGTGTTGGTTGCGAGGATTTATTTGTTTGTGTAGGTGCGAGGGACTCGTGTGTAGCCTCCTACTGGATTGATACCTTGGTTCTCAAAAACTGAGGGAAATACTTACGCTACTTTGCTGCATCACCCTTTCCTCTTCAAGGGAAAACCAACGCAGTGCTCAAGAGGTGGCAAGAAGGATTTCTGGCGCCGTTTCCGGGGAGGTCTACGCAAAAGTCAACATACCAAGTACCCATCACAAACCCTTATCTCCCGCATTACATTATTTGCCATTTGCCTCTCGTTTTCCTCTCCCCCACTTCACCCTTGCCGTTTTATTCGCCCTCTCTTTTCCTTTTGCTTGTCGTTATGGCTAGTCCCTTATCAACTCCGTTGTCCCCAGAGTTTGAAGTCTTTCACTTCAAACAAAGACAAGGAGAAAACTTAAAAGATGCCTGGTTGAGAATAATGGAGTCTTACCGTAATTGTACCTTTGAAGTGAACCTGAAAATTTTGCTTCGCAATTTTTATGTTGGATTAAATATGTCCCATAGACAACTCTTGGATTGCGTTGCCAAAGGCAATTTTATTGAAATTGATCCCCATATTGCGCATGAAGTTATAGAAGGTATAGTGGGAACACTACCTCAACAAAAGGGGCCTCATCATACCCAGGAAGAGACAGAAGTTTTTGAAAAAATTTGCGAAGTAACTAAGATTTTACAGAAGTCTCTTGAACCTCTTAAGAACGTTAGCGTGAATATTCACCGCATGAATATGTTGATTACTCTTTGCAATAAGCGGTTTGATTCTTTAGATCTAAAAATTTCAGAATATGAAGGGAAACATAAAGAACCTCCCGGATTCGAGCTTGATTCCACTAAAAAGTTGAAAGCCGAAGATGGCAATATCTAGATCTATCCTTGATTTTATGCCTAGCTAAGGGCGTTAAACGATAGCGCTTGTTGGGAGGCAACCCAATTTTATTTTTAGTTTTTTGCTTTTTGCTTCTGTTTAGGAATAAATATTTGTTCTAGCCTCTGGTTAGATGTGTTTTTATGTTTTAATTAGTGTTTGTGCCAAGTTAAACCTATAGGATCTTCTTGGATGATAGTTATTTGATCTTGCAGAAAATTCCAGAAACTTTCTGTTCACGAAAATAATTGTTAAAAAATCACCAGAACGTGATAAAATATTGATTCCAATTGCTTCTGATCAGTAAACAAATTGTCTAGGTCGTCCTATTTTTTCTGATTTTTTGAAGTTCCAGAAGTTTGCGTTAGTTACAGATTACTACATACTGTTCTGTTTTTGACAGATTCTGTTTTTCGTGCGTTGTTTGCTTATTTTGATGAGTCTATGGCTAGTAAAATAGTTTATAAACCATAGAGAAGTTGGAATACAGTAGGTTTAACACCAATATAAATAAAGAATGAGTTCATTACAGTACCTTGAAGTGGTCTTTTGTTTTCTTTCGCTAACGGAGCTCACGAGATTTTCTGCTGAGTTTTGTGTTGTGAAGTTTTCAAGTTTTGGGTGAAAGATTTGATGGATTATGGAACAAGGAGTGGCAAGAGCCTAAGCTTGGGGATGCCCATGGCACCCCAAGATAATCTAAGGACACCTAAAAGCCAAAGCTTGGGGATGCCCCGGAAGGCATCCCCTCTTTCGTCTACTTCCATCGGTAACTTTACTTGGAGCTATATTTTTATTCACCACATGATATGTGTTTTGCTTGGAGCGTCTTGTATGATTTGAGTCTTTGCTTTTTAGTTTACCACAATCATCTTTTCTGTACACACCTTTTGAGAGAGAGACACATGATTCGGAAATTATTAGAATACTCTATGTGCTTCACTTATATCTTTTGAGTTATATAGTTTTTGCTCTAGTACTTCACTTATATCTTTTAGAGCACGGTGGTGGATTTGTTTTATAGAAACTATTGATATATCATGCTTCACTTAGATTATTTTGAGAGTCTTAAATAGCATGGTAATTTGCTTAAATAATCCTAATATGCTAGGTATTCAAGAATAGTAAAAACTTTCTTATGAGTGCGTTGAATACTAAGAGAAGTTTGATGCTTGATGATTGTTTTGAGACATGGAGGTAGTAATATTAAAGTTGTGCTAGTTGAGTAGTTGTGAATTTGAGAAATACTTGTGTTGAAGTTTGCAAGTCCCGTAGCATGCACGTATGGTAAACGTTATGTAACAAATTTGAAACATGAGGTGTTGTTTGATTGTCCTCCTGATGAGTGGCGGTCGGGGACGAGCGATGGTCTTTTCCTACCAATCTATCCCCCTAGGAGCATGCGCGTAGTACTTGGTTTTTGATGACTTGTAGATTTTTGCAATAAGTATGTGAGTTCTTTATGACTAATGTTGAGTCCATGGATTATACGCACTCTCACCTTTCCACCGTTGCTAGCCTCTTCGGTACCGTGCATTGCCCTTTCTCACATTGAGAGTTGGTGCAAACTTCGCCGGTGCATCCAAACCCCGTGATATGATACGCTCTTTCACACATAAACCTCCTTATATCTTCCTCAAAACAGCCACCATACCTACCTATTATGGCATTTCCATAGCCATTCCGAGATATATTGCCATGCAACTTTCCACCATTCCGTTTATCATGACACGTTCATCATTGTCATATTGCTTTGCATGATCATGTAGTTGACATAGTATTTGTGGCAAAGCCACCGTTCATAATTCTTTCATACATGTCACTCTTGGTTCATTGCATATCCCGGTACACCACCGGAGGCATTCATATAGAGTCATACTTTGTTCTAGTATCGAGTTGTAATCATTGAGTTGTAAATAAATAGAAGTGTGATGATCATCATTTTCTAGAGCATTGTCCCAAGTGAGGAATAAAAAAAGAGAGAGAAAGGCCAAAAAAAAGAGAAGGCCCAAAAAAATGAGGGAAAAAGAGAGAAGGGACAATGTTACTATCCTTTTACCACACTTGTGCTTCAAAGTAGCACCATGATCTTCATAATAGAGAGTCTCTTGTTTTGTCACTTTCATATACTAGTGGGAATTTTTCATTATAGAACTTGGCTTGTATATTCCAACAATGGGCCTCCTCAAGTGCCCTAGGTCTTCGTGAGCAAGCAAGTTGGATGCACACCCACTTAGTTTCTTTTGTTGAGCTTTCATATATTTATAGCTCTAGTGCATCCGTTGCATGGCAATCCCTACTCCTTGCATTAACATCAATCGATGGGCATCTCCATAGCTCATTGATTAGCCTCGTTGATGTGAGATTTTCTCCCTTTTTGTCTTCTCCACATAACCCCCATCATCATATTCTATTCCACCCATAGTGCTATGTCCATGGCTCACGCTCATGTATTGCGTGAAGGTTGAAAAAGTTTGAGATTACTAAAGTATGAAACAATTGCTTGGCTTGTCATCGGGGTTGTGCATGATGAGAGCATTCTTGTGTGACGAAAATGGAGCATGACTAAACTATATGATTTTGTAGGGATGAACTTTCTTTGGCCATGTTATTTTGAGAGGACATAATTGATTAGTTAGTATGCTTGAAGTATTATTATTTTTATGTCAATATTGAACTTTTATCTTGAATCTTTCGGATCTGAATATTCATACCACAATTAAGAAGAATTACATTGAAATTATACCAAGTAGCATTCCACATAAAAAATTCTGTTTTTATCATTTACCTACTCGAGGACGAGCAGGAATTAAGCTTGGGGATGCTTGATACGTCTCCAACGTATCTATAATTTTTGATTGCTCCATGCTATATTATCTTCTGTTTTGGACATTATTGGGCTTTATTATACACTTTTATATTATTTTTGGGACTAACCTATTAACCGGAGGCCCAGCCCAGAATTTTTTTTTTTTGCCTATTTCAGAGTTTCGCAGAAAAAGAATATCAAACGGAGTCCAAACAGAATGAAACCTTCGGGAACGTGATTTTTGGAACGAACATGATCCAGAGGACTTGGACCCTACATCAAGAAAGCTACCAGGAAGCCACGAGGTAGGGGGCGCGCCTACCCCCTAGGCGCGCCCTCCACCCTCGTGGGCCCCACGTTGCTCCACCGACGTACTCCTTCCTCCTATATATACCTACGTACCCCCAAACTACCAGATACAGAGCCAAAAACCTAATTCCACCGCCGCAACCTTCTGTACCCGTGAGATCCCATCTTGGGGCCTGTTCCGGAGCTCCGCCGGAGGGGGCCTCGATCACGGAGGGCTTCTACATCAACACCATAGCCTCTCCGATGAAGTGTGAGTAGTTTACCTCAGACCTTCGGGTCCATAGTTATTAGCTAGATGGCTTCCTCTCTCTTTTTGGATCTCAATACAATGTTCTCCCCCTCTCTTGTAGAGATCTATTCGATGTAATCTTCTTTTGCGGTGTGTTTGTTGAGACCGATGAATTGTGGGTTTATGATCAAGTTTATCTACGAACAATATTTGAATTTTCTGAATTCTTTTATGTACGATTGGTTATCTTTGCAAGTCTCTTCGAATTATCAGTTTGGTTTGGCCTACTAGATTGATCTTTCTTGCAATGGGAGAAGTGCTTAGCTTTGGGTTCAATCTTGCGGTGTCCTTTCCCAGTGACAGTAGGGGCAGCAAGGCACGTATTGTATTGTTGCCATCGAGGATAACAAGATGGGGTTTATATCATATTGCATGAGTTTATCCCTCTACATCATGTTACTCTGTTCTTATGAACTTAATACTCTAGATGCATGCTGGATAGCGGTCGATGTGTGGAGTAATAGTAGTAGATGCAGGCAGGAGTCGGTCTACTTGTTTCGGACGTGATGCCTATATACATGATCATACCTAGATATTCTCATAACTATGCTCAATTCTGTCAATTGCTCAACAGTAATTTGTTCACCCACCGTAAATACTTATGCTCTCGAGAGAAGCCACTAGTGAAACCTATGGCCCCCGGGTCTATTTTCCATCATATTAATCTTCCAACACTTAGTTATTTTTGTTGCCTTTTTATTTTACTTTGCATCTTTATCACAAAAATACCAAAAATATTATCTTATCATATCTATCAGATCTCACTCTCGTAAGTGACCGTGTAGGGATTGACAACCCCTTATCGCGTTGGTTGCGAGGATTTATTTGTTTGTGTAGGTGCGAGGGACTCGTGTGTAGCCTCCTACTGGATTGATACCTTGGTTCTCAAAAACTGAGGGAAATACTTATGCTACTTTGCTGCATCACCCTTTCCTCTTCAAGGGAAAACCAACGCAGTGCTCAAGAGGTCGCAGAATCCCCCCTTGGGGCGCGCCCTAGGAGGCCGGCCCTCCCCCTCCTCCACTCCTTTATATACGGGGGAGGGGCCACCCCATAGACACACAAGTTGATTCTTAGCCGTGTGCGGTGCCCCCCTCCACAGATTTCCACCTCGGTCATATTGTCGTAGTGCTTAGGCGAAGCCCTGTGTCGGTAACTTCATCATCACCTTCAACACGCCGTCGTGCTGACGAAACTCTCCCTCGACCTCAGCTGGATCTAGAGTTCGTGGGAGGTCACCGAGATGAACGTGTGCAGATCACGGAGGTGCCGTGCGTTCGGTACTTGATCGGTTGGATCGCGAAGACGTTCGACTACATCAACCGCGTTACTTAACGCTTCCGCTTTCGGTCTACGAGGGTACGTGGACACACTCTCCCCGCTCATTGCTATGCTTCTCCTAGATAGATCTTGCGTGATCGTAGGAATTTTTTTGAAATACTACGTTCCCCAACAGTTTCTTCAACTGGCTGACGTGGAATACGGGATGGATGTTGGTGTTATGTGGCAGTAGTATTTTGTAGGCCACACGCCCCACCTTAGCCATAACGCGGAAAGGCCCATAGTACTTTCTTTGTAGCTTGATATGCGTGCGCAAACCGAAAGCGTTGAGCTGATATGGTTGCATTTTAAGATAGACCATGTCACCCACTTCCAAAATCCTTTCAGTGCGTTTGCGGTCAGCATACTTCTTCATACGGGCTTGAGCAGCAAAAAGGTTGCTTTTCAAGTGTTGAAGTAGTGCATCTCAGTCAGTAAAGAACTGCAGAGCATCAGATGTCATACTGTCAGGCAAGATGTTTTCGCAGATGTTGGGAGGTGGAAATCCATAAGCAGCTTCAAATGGTGTCTTCGTGAGGGAAGAGTGGTAGGAAGTATTGTACCAATACTCAGCCATGGATAAATGTTTTGCCCATTGCTTGGGTTTGGTGGATGTTAAGCAGCGTAAGTAGTTCTCGATACACTGATTGATGCGTTCAGTTTGGCCATCAGATTCCGGATGATAAGCAGAACTGTAGCGCAATTCTGTTCCCATGCCCTTGATTATGTCTTGCCACAGTTGCCTGGTGAAAATATGGTCCCGATCAGAAACTATTGCCAGAGGAGGCCCGTGCAGTTTCAGCACATTGTCAAGAAATGCATGAGCCACTGTTTGGACTATGAAAGGGTGTGAGAGAGGAATAAAATGTGCAAACTTAGACAATCTATCAACCACAACCATGATCACATCTTTCCCATTGGATGTTGGTAATCCCTCGATGAAATCCATACTCAGGTGTGTCCAAACCATGTCAGGGAGCTATAGTGGGTCTAGATAGCCTGGATAGGAACAATTTTCCCCTTTGTTTTTTGGCAAACAGGGCATACATCCACAAACTGGTCAACATCTTGTTTGAGGCCTGGCCATTAGAAAATTTGTTTGATGCGATGGTATGTAGCTTTCATACCAGAATGACCACCTAGTGCAGAAGCATGCAGTGCAGTGAGTAATTTTTGTCTGAGTTCAAGATCTTACCCACATAGATTTTTCCTTTGTGCCTTATTACTCCTGAGTGCAGAGTGTTCTGATGGATGGAGTGATTAGGGGCCAGAAGTAGTTTTTCCAAGAGTGACTGACAGGTGTTGTCCTTAGTGTATGATTCTTCCACTGCAGAAATCCATTGAGGTGTCACCATGGACATGGCCATTGATGAGGACATGACTACCTTGGATACGACCAAAAATATTGCATACATGTATATTTGTGAGGTGATTTCTAATGCGAACTATGCAATAATTTATTTATGTTATCCAGGACAAAAATACTTCAGAGACTGTTGTGTCATGTCTAATTGCAGGTGTATAGGACATTTGTACAATCCACATATGAAGATAAGGGAAAAAGAGAAGTTTAGGTGCTGTTCAAAAAGTACTCTCACGTCACTTTTGGGCCAAGAGAAGATAGAGTCCAAGTCTCTCACGTTCTAGATTCAGATTCGGACTGTACAGACATAACTGACTCAAAACGCCAACAACTTTTTCATACGGACTCCGAATTGGGTGATTCTTTTTTTTGGTTTGAAAGTAGACTTCGTGCTCTTTCGAACACAGTTGGATCCACCATCAAATTCGTCTAGAGCGTTGATTTATGGATGAAACAATCTAACGTTGCAGCAGAATCCGAGTCAAACTACAAGCCCAAAGGTGTTGCATCACCTCCACTTGGGCCCATGAGCCTTGTACGACCTAGGGTTAGTTTTAGGCTGCCTTGGGACGTCCTCCCACCTCCTTGGCCGCCACCCCTTTATCCTATATAAGTAGATCCATCTAGTAGCTTTTTCCTTGGGTTTTTTTAGATTAAAAGTTCGCCATAGCTTGTAGCAACCGACCTCAGACGGTCAAGTCTCTGTGCTTAAGTGTCATCCCTGGATCGGTATGCTGACACACACAGTACTCGAGGATTTATAACAGAGGTAAATCACATGTATAAAGTAACGTAAATACTATTACCTCAATCCAAATAGCGGAAGTAACAACAAGGTTGTGGATTCCCATCAACACCAACGGCAAAGTTGAGTGTAGAAATCGTAATCCTAACGAATCACTTACTCGTCGTAAGATTCCTGCAACATGAGACGTTGCAGCCACAAAGGGTCAGTACATTGAATGTACTGGCAAATTCACACCATAGGATAATGATGAATAATGGCTATCACTACATGCATATATGGCTGGTGGAAAAGCTCTATGGTTATAATGTTTTTGCGAAAAGCCAATTTTTCCCTACCTCAAAGGAATATATTCTTGTTTAACTATCATGGTAGTTGAAACATCATTGAGAATGGCCTCCCCATCTCAATCCCATTAAACAGTATCATTAAACCCAACAAATTAATTTAGAGTGATGAGATCAATATGATAATTCAAGAACCAGAGACTCAAGATGTCCATAACCGGGGACACGGCTAACCATGATTAGTTTGTACACTCTGCAGAGGTTTGTGCACTTTTCCCCACAAGACTCGAGCTCCTCCGTTGGATTTCTCGCACTACAAGGTGTTTGAGAAACGGATGACCGAGACACAGTCTTTCAGAAGCATTAACTCTTTACTATGGGTGGACAGTTACACCTACTTTCCCTGTACATAAGCTAGCCCACCACTGAAAGAGGTCACACAACATACTCAACTATGCCAAAGCCCATAATGGCTTGTGGCTGCACACGAAAGTTTCTAGCATGAAAAATCTCACGATCCCTTTGAGCCTGGGTGGCGGACCGTAGGATGATCACACGGATGCCCCGGGATCTCCTAGGACAACACTGGATTCCCAGGTGCCCAAACAAGCAATCCACCCAGATGTGTATTAAAGTAGCCACCTTAAGTTGAACCATTAAATAAACAACCTCACATCTGTCATGGAATACTCTCAAAACCCAATCCACGTCTATGAGCATAGCATAGCAATATAAGCATAATGTAGAAGTAACTCCCAAGGTTTGAATGTAGGTCAATAGGTTCCTACCTCATCAGCTACTTCCCAATACCCACATGTTATCAATTCCTAACTATGCAATGTTTGAGGGTTTGAAACTAATGAATAAAACTGGGTAATGAAAAGTATGATCAAAGTGTGAACTTGCCTGTACTGTTGATGAAGATGATTCGCACTCAAAACTCTTGATAGTTCTACTCGTCACACTCCGGTCAATCTATCGTAAGCAAGCAGTAGTAACCACACATAAGCAATCACTCAAAAGATCGGAAAGAACGAAGAAAAGATTTTCGGAAAACTTCGAAAACAAGCAAATAACTCTTGCAACAGAAAACAATTTCTAACAGTACCAAAATTGGGTGAATTTGGCCTTATCAGAAAGTTTAGGTCAAGAGCTTTAATTTGCAAAAAGAATCAACTAAATCGGAGCTATGAAACTCAAGTTACGATCAAAAGAAGTTCAAATACAAATCTGTTTGAATTCAAATTTTAAAACTTTCAAAAATATGTTTAAGTTGATTATCTGGATAGAGGGGATCATAACGAAGAAGCGGGCGTTGGTTTCGTTGGATTTGGACAAACGAGCAAAAAGTTGTGCTTGTTTGAAACAGATGGACTAATCTGTAAGAAAGATAATTACATCTAGGTCCCTGGCCGAAATTAAAACAGAAAAAGAAAAAGTGTACCGAACGAACGTTGACTACGGGAGACTAACGAACGGAATCGTTCATTGCCTAAGCTAACGGATGAACCGTTTGCTAAATAATAAAAACGGTTCAGAGAAAAAAACCAGATCATGATCTAACCCGTCGGATCGAGATCCGACGGTCGAGAGGGGACGAGGGCTACCGGCGGCAGTGGACTTCGATGGCGGCGAGGCGGACGGCGGTGGCGACTTGCGGGGCGACGGCGTCGGCGAGTGGCGGCGGAGCGGGGCGTCGGCGGCAGCGGCAGCGGCGTGGGGCAGCGGCGGCGGCGACAGCGTTGGCGGCAAGATGCGGCAGCGGGATGCGAGAGGAGGAGAGGAGAGATGGGGCCCTGGGCGGATATATAGGAGGAGGGGCGACGTGGTTTGCGTGGAGGACGGGGCAGGAGGAGGCCGGGGCGGACTCGGCGTCGCCGGCGTGCGCGTTGAAGGAAATATGCCCTAGAGGCAATAATAAAGTTATTATTTATTTCCTTATATCATGATAAATGTTTATTATTCATGCTAGAATTGTATTAACCGGAAACATGATACATGTGTGAATACATAGACAAACAGAGTGTCACTAGTATGCCTCTACTTGACTAGCTCGTTCATCAAAGATGGTTATGTTTCCTATCCATAGACAAAGAGTTGTCATTTGATTAATGGGATCACATCATTAGGAGAATGATGTGATTGACTTGACCCATTCCGTTAGCTTAGCACTCGATCGTTTAGTATGTTGCTATTGCTTTCTTCATGACTTATACATGTTCCTATGACTATGAGATTATGTAACTCCCGTTTACCGGAGGAACACTTTGTGTGCTACCAAACGTCACAACGTAACTGGGTGATTATAAAGGTTCTCTACAGGTGTCTCCGAAGGTACTTGTTGGGTTGGCGTATTTCGAGATTAGGATTTGTCACTCCGATTGTCGCAGAGGTATCTCTGGGCCCACTCGGTAATACACATCACTATAAGCCTTGCAAGCATTGTAACTAATGAGTTAGTTGCGGGATGATGTATTACGGAATGAGTAAAGAGACTTGCCGGAAACGAGATTGAACTAGGTATTGAGATACCGACGATCGAATCTCGGGCAAGTAACATACCGATGACAAAGGGAACAACGTATGTTGTTATGCGGTTTGACCGATAAAGATCTTCGTAGAATATGTGGGAGCCAATATGAGCATCCATTCCGCTATTGGTTATTGACCGGAGACGTGTCTCGGTCATGTCTACATTGTTCTCGAACCCGTAGGGTCCGCACGCTTAAAGTTCGATGACAGTTATATTATGAGTTTATGTGTTTTGATGTACCGAAGGTAGTTCGGAGTCCCGGATGAGATCGGGGACATGACGAGGAGTCTCGAAATGGTCGAGACGTAAAGATCGATATATTGGACGACTATATTCGGACATCGGAAAGGTTCCGAGTGACTCGGGTATTTTTCGGAGTACCGGAGAGTTACGGGAATTCGCCGGGGAGTATATGGGCCTTATTGGGCTTTAGGGGAAAGAGAGAGGAGAGGCTGCGCGCCCCCCAAGGCCTAGTCCGAATTGGACTAGGGGGAGGGGCTGCGCCCCCTCCTTCCTTCTCTTCTCTCTCCCCTTTCCTTGACTCCTACTCCTACGTACTACTTGGAAGGGGGGAATCCTACTCCCGGTGGGAGTAGGACTCCTCCTAGGGCGCGCCATAGGGAGGGCCGCCCCCCCCCCCCTCCTCCACTCCTTTATATACGGGGAGGGGGGCACCCCTTGGAGACACAACAATTGATCTCTTTATCTCTTAGCCGTGTGCGGTGCCCCCCTCCACCATAATCCACCTCGATTATATCGTAGCAGTGCTTAGGCGAAGCCCTGCGTCGGTAGCATCATCATCACCGTCATCACGCCGTCGTGCTGACGGAACTCTCCCTCGAAGCTCTGCTGGATCGGAGTTCGTGGGACGTCATCGAGCGGAACGTGTGCTGAACTCGGAGGTACCGTGCGTTCGGTACTTGGATCGGTCGGATCGTGAAGACGTACGACTACATCAACCGCGTTGTGCTAACGCTTCCGCTTTCGGTCTACGAGGTACGTGGACAACACTCTCCCCTCTCGTTGTTATGCATCACCATGATCCTGTGTGTGCGTAGGATTTTTTTTTTGAAATTACTACGTTCCCCAACAGTGGCATCCGAGCCTGTTTTATGCGTAGATGTTATATGCACGAGTAGAACACAAGTGAGTTGTGGGCGATACAAGTCATACTGCTTACCAGCATGTCATACTTTGGTTCAGCGGTATTGTTGGATGAAGCGGCCCGGACCGACATTACGCGTACGCTTACGCGAGACTGGTTCTACCGACGTGCTTTGCACACAGGTGGCTGGCGGGTGTCTGTTTCTCCAACTTTAGTTGAACCGAGTGTGGCTACGCCCGGTCCTTATGAAGGTTAAAACAACACTAACTTGACGAACTATCGTTGTGGTTTTGATGCGTAGGGAAGAACGGTTCTTGCTCAGCCCGTAGCAGCCACGTAAAACTTGCAACAACAAAGTAGAGGACGTCTAACTTGTTTTTGCAGGGCATGTTGTGATGTGATATGGTCAAGGCATGAAGCTATATTTTATTGTATGAGATGATCATGTTTTGTAACCGAGTTATCGGCAATTGGCAGGAGCCATATGGTTGTCGCTTTATTGTATGCAATGCAATCGCCCTGTAATTGCTTTACTTTATCACTAAGCGGTAGCGATAGTCGTACAAGCAATAGTTGGCGAGACGACAACGATGCTACGATGGAGATCAAGGTGTCGCGCCGGTGACGATGATGATCATGACGGTGCTTCGGAGATGGAGATCACAAGCACAAGATGATGATGTCCATATCATATCACTTATATTGATTGCATGTGATGTTTATCTTTTATGCATCTTATCTTGCTTTGATTGACGGTAGCATTATAAGATGATCTCTCACTAAATTATCAAGGTATAAGTGTTCTCCCTGAGTATGCACCGTTGCGAAAGTTCTTCGTGCTGAGACACCACGTGGTGATCGGGTGTGATAGGCTCTACGTTCAAATACAACGGGTGCAAAACAGTTGCACACGCGGAATACTCAGGTTAAACTTGACGAGCCTAGCATATAACAGATATGGCCTCGGAACACTGAGACCGAAAGGTCGAGCGTGAATCATATAGTAGATATGATCAACATAGTGATGTTCACCATTGAAACTACTCCATATCACGTGATGATCGGACATGGTTTAGTTGATTTGGATCGTGTGATCACTTAGAGGATTAGAGGGATGTCTATCTAAGTGGGAGTTCTTAAGTAATATGATTAATTGAACTTAAATTTATCATGAACTTAGTACCTGATAGTATTTTGCTTGTCTATGTTGTAGATCAATAGCTCGTGATGTTGTTCCCTGTTTTATTTTTGATATGCTCCTAGAGAAAACCAAGTTGAAAGATGATAGTAGCAATGATGCGGACTTAGTCCATGATCTGAGGATTTTCCTCATTGCTGCACAGAAGAATTATGTCCTTGATGCACCGCTAGGCGACAGACCTATTGCAGGAGCAGATGCAGACATTATGAACGTTTGACAAAAGCTCGGTATGATGACTACTTGATAGTTTAGTGCACCATGCTTTATGGCTTAGAACCGGGACTTCAAAAATGTTTTGAAACGCCACGGAGCATATAAGATGTTCCAAGAGTTGAAATTGGTATTTCATACTCATGCCCGTGTCGAGAGGTATTTGACCTCTGACAGTATTTTGCCTACAAGATGGAGGAGAATTGCTCAGCTAGTGAGCATGTGCTCGGAATGTCTGAGTACTACAATCACTTGAATCAAGTGGGAGTTAATCTTAAGATAGTGATTGACAGAGTTCTCTAGTCGCTATCACCAAGTTACTAGAACTTTGTGATGAACTATAATATGCAAGGGATAACGGAAACGATTCCCAAGCTCTTCGTGATGCTGAAATCGACGAAGGTAGAAATCAAGAAAAACATCAAGTGTTGATGGTTGACAAGACCACTAGTTTCAAGAAAAGGGCAAAGGGAAGAAGGGGAACTTCAAGAAGAACGGCAAGCGAGTTGCTGCTCAAGTGAAGAAGCCCAAGTCTGGACCTAAGCCTGAGACTGAGTGCTTCTACTGCAAAGGAACTGGTCACTGGAAGCGGAACTGCCCCAAGTATTTGGCGGATAAGAAGGATGGCAAAGTGAACAAAGGTATATTTGATATACATGTTATTGATGTGTTACTTTACTAGTGTTTATAGCAACCCCTCAGTATTTGATACTAGTTCAGTTGCTAAGATTAGTAACTCGAAACGGGAGTTGCAGAATAAACAGAGACTAGTTAAGGGTGAAGTGACGATGTGTGTTGGAAGTGGTTCCAAGATTGATATGATCATCATCGCAGACTCCCTATACTTTCGGGATTAGTATTGGACCTAAATAAGTGTTATTTGGTGTTTGCGTTGAGCATGAATATTGCAATACGGTTATTCATTTAAGTTAGAGAACAATTGTTGTTCTGTTTACATGAATAAAACCTTCTATGGTCATACACACCAACGAAAATGGTTTGTTGGATCTCGATCGTAGTGATACACATATTCATAATATTGAAGCCAAAAGATGCAAAGTTAATAATGATAGTGCAACTTATTTGTGGCACTGCCGTTTAGGTCATATTGGTGTAAAGCGCATGAAGAAACTCCATGCTGATGGGATTTTGGAATCACTTGATTATGAATCACTTGATGCTTGCGAACCATGCCTCATGGGCAAGATGACTAAAACTCCGTTCTCTGGAACAATGGAGCAAGCAACTGGCATATTGGAAATAACACATACTGATGTATGTGATCCGATGAGTGTTGAGGCTCGCGGCGGGTATCGTTATTTTCTGACCTTCATAGATGATTTGAGCAGATATGGGTATATCTACTTGATGAAACATAAGTCTGAAACATTTGAAAAGTTCAAAGAATTTCAGAGTGAAGTGGAAAATCGTCGTGACAAAAAAATAAGTTTCTACGATCTGATCGCGGAGACAAATATTTGAGTTACGAGTTTGGTCTTCAATTAAAACAATGTGGAATAGTTTCACAAATTCGTGCCACCTGGAACACCACAGCATAATGGTGTGTCCGAACGTCATAACCGTACTTTATGGGATATAGTGTAATCTATGACGTTTCTTACCGATTTACCACTATAGTTTTGGGGTTATGCATTAGAGACAGCTGCATTCACGTTAAAAAGGGCACCATCTAAATCCGTTGAGACGACACCGTATGAACTGTGGTTTGGCAAGAAACCAAAGTTGTCATTTCTTAAAGTTTGGGGTTGCGATGCTTATAAGAAAAAGTTTCATCCTGATAAGCTCAAACCCAAATCGGAGAAAAGTGTCTTCATAGGATACCCAAAGGAGACAGTTGGGTACACCTTCTATCACAGATCCAAAGGCAAGATATTCGTTGCTAAGAATGGATCCTTTCTAGAGAAGGGGTTTCTCTTGAAAGAAGTGAGTGGGAGGAAAGTAGAACTTGATGAGGTAATTGTACCTGCTCCCTTATTGGAAAGTAGTTCATCATAGAAATCTGTTCGTGTGACTACTATACCAATTAGTGAGGAAGCTAATGATGATGATCATGCAACTTCAGATCAAGTTACTACCGAACCTCGTAGGTAAACCAGAGTGAGATCCGCAATAGAGTGGTACGGTAATCATGTTCTGGAGGTCATGTTACTTGACCATGACGAACCTACGAACTATGAGGAAGCGATGATGAGCCCAGATTCCGCAAAATGGCTTGAGGCCATGAAATCTGAGATGGGATCCATGTATGAGAACAAAGTGTGGACTTTGGTTGACTTGCCCAATGATCGGCAAGCCATTGAGAATAAATGGATCTTCAAGAAGAAGACTGACGCTGATGGTAATGTTAATGTCTATAAAGCTCGACTTGTTGCAAAAAGGTTTTCGACAAGTTCAAGGGATTGACTACGATGAGACTTTATCACCCGTAGCGATGCTTAAGTCTGTCCGAATCATGTTAGCAATTGCCGCATTTTATGATTATGAAATTTGGCAAATGGATGTAAAGACTGCATTCCTGAATGGATTTCTGGAAGAAGAGTTGTATATGATGCAACCTGAAGGTTTTATCAATCCAAAGGATGCTAACAAAGTGTGCAAGCTCCAGCGATCCATCTGGTGCAAGCATCTCGGAGTTGGAATATACGCTTTGATGAGTTGATCAAAGCATATAGTTTTATACAGACTTGCGGTGAAGCCTGTATTTACAAGAAAGTGAGTGGGAGCACTACAACATTTCTGATAAGTATATGTGAATGACATATTTTTGATCGGAAATAATGTAGAATTTTCTGGAAAGCATAAAGGAGTTTTTCAAAGAAAGACCTCGGTGAAGCTGCTTACATATTGAGCATCAAGATCTATAGAGATAGATCAAGACGCTTGATAAGTTTTTTCAATGAGTACATACCTTGACAAGATTTTGAAGTAGTTCAAAATGGAACAGTCAAAGAAAGAGTTCTTGCCTGTGTTACAAGGTGTGAAATTGAGTAAGACTCAAAGCCCGACCACGGCAGAAGATAGAAAGAGAATGAAAGTCATTCCCTATGCCTCAGCTATAGGTTCTATAAAGTATGTCATGCTGTGTACCAGCTCTATTGTATACCCTACACTGAGTTTTGCAAGGGAGTACAATAGTGATCTAGGAGTAGGTCACTGGACAGCGGTCAAAATTATCCTTAGTGGAATAAGGATATGTTTCTCGATTATGGAGGTGACAAAAGGTTCGTCGTAAAGAGTTACGTCGATGCAAGCTTTGACACCGATCTGGATGACTCTAAGTCTCGATCTAGATACATATTGAAAGTGGGCGCTATTAGCTAGAGTAGCTCCGTGCAGAGTATTGAAGACATATAATATTTGCAAAATACATAAGGATCTGAATGTGGCAGACCCGTTGACTAAACTTCTCTCACAAGCAAAACATGATCACACCTTAGTACTCTTTGGGTTTTAATCACATAGTGATGTGAACTAGATTATTGACTCTAGTAAACCCTTTGGGTGTTGGTCACATGACGATGGGTGTTAATCACATGGTAATGTGAACTATTGGTGTTAAATCACATGGCGATGTGAACTAGATTATTGACTCTAGTGCAAGTGGGAGACTGAAGGAAATATGCCCTAGAGGCAATAATAAAGTTATTATTTATTTCCTTATATCATGATAAATGTTTATTATTCATGCTAGAATTGTATTAACCGGAAACATGATACATGTGTGAATACATAGACAAACAGAGTGTCACTAGTATGCCTCTACTTGACTAGCTCGTTGATCAAAGATGGTTATGTTTCCTATCCATAGACAAAGAGTTGTCATTTGATTAATGGGATCACATAATTAGCAGAATGATGTGATTGACTTGACCCATTCCGTTAGCTTAGCACTCGATCGTTTAGTATGTTGCTATTGCTTTCTTCATGACTTATACATGTTCCTATGACTATGAGATTATGCAACTCTCGTTTACCAGAGGAACACTTTGTGTGCTACCAAACGTCACAACGTAACTGGGTGATTATAAAGGTTCTCTACAGGTGTCTCCGAAGGTACTTGTTGGGTTGGCGTATTTCGAGATTAGGATTTGTCACTCCGATTGTCGGAGAGGTATCTCTGGGCCCACTCGGTAATACACATCACTATAAGCCTTGCAAGCATTGTAACTAATGAGTTACTTGCGGGATGATGTATTACGGAACGAGTAAAGAGACTTGCCGGTAACGAGATTGAACTAGGTATTGAGATAGCAACGATCGGATCTCAGGCAAGTAACATACCGATGACAAAGGGAACAACGTATGTTGTTATGCGGTTTGACCGATAAAGATCTTCGTAGAATATGTGGAAGCCAATATGAGCATCCAGGTTCCGCTATTGGTTATTGACCGGAGACGTGTCTCGGTCATGTCTACATTGTTCTCGAACCCGTAGGGTCCGCACGCTTAAAGTTCGATGACGGTTATATTATGAGTTTATGTGTTTTGATGTACCGAAGGTAGTTCGGAGTCCCGGATGAGATCGGGGACATGATGAGGAGTCTCGAAATGGTCGAGACGTAAAGATCGATATATTGGACGACTATATTCGGACATCGGAAAGGTTCCGAGTGATTCGGGTATTTTTCGGAGTACCGGAGAGTTACGGGAATTCGCCGGGGAGTATATGGGCCTTATTGGGCTTTAGGGGAAAGAGAGAGGAGAGGCTGCGCGCCCCCAAAAGGCCTAGTCCGAATTGGACTAGGGGGAGGGGCTGCGCCCCCTCCTTCCTTCTCTTCTCTCTCCCCTTTCCTTGACTCCTACTCCTACTACTTGGAAGGGGGGAATCCTACTCCCGGTGGGAGTAGGACTCCTCCTAGCGCGCGCCATAGAGAGGGCCGGCCCTCCCCCTCCTCCACTCCTTTATATACGGGGAGGGGGCACCCCTTGGAGACACAACAATTGATCTCTTGATCTCTTAGCCGTGTGCGGTGCCCCCTCCACCATAATCCACCTCGATTATATCATAGCAGTGCTTAGGCGAAGCCCTGCGTCGTTAGCATCATCATCACCGTCATCACGCCGTCGTGCTGACGGAACTCTCCCTCGAAGCTCTGCTGGATCGGAGTTCGTGGGACGTCATCGAGTTGAACGTGTGCTGAACTCGGAGGTACCGTGCGTTCGGTACTTGGATCGGTCGGATCGTGAAGACGTACGACTACATCAACCGCGTTGTGCTAACACTTCCGCTTTCGGTCTACGAGGGTACGTGGACAACACTCTCCCCTCTCGTTGTTATGCATCACCATGATCCTTTGTGTGCGTAGGAATTTTTTTTGAAATTACTACGTTCCCCAACACACATGCGGGTCTCCGCTTCCGTGGGGAAGACGAAGCTCGGGCGCTGGGCTGGGCTTCGGCTCAGTTCAGCGGCCCGGGAAGTTTTTTTTAAAATAAACATTTTACCAGACAAACTAAAAATAATAAAAACCAAATAAATAAAAATATTATATAGTCATATAATATATCAAAATTTTCAGAAAAAAATATTTTCTACGACGTGAACATTTTACTTACGCCAAATAAAATCCGCAAAAATTCAAATAAATCAAACAGTGCTACACCTCTAATAAAATCCAGTAAAAATCATTTTAAAAATACCAAAATGACTGCAAATTTATTTCTCTTCAATTTTCTACTGTAGGGAATCATGTTACCCTATTTTCAATATATTTTATTTTTGGAGAAAAATAATTTGAATAAAAACCAAATAACTCCAAATTGAAAACAATTTCAAAAGGACTTTGAATTTGATCCTTTTAAACTTCCAACTCATATTTCATATGTTTTGAAGAAGTCATTTTATCTTCTCTCGTGAAAATCATTGAGTTGCATAAAGTTTCAGAATTGGAAATATTTTTTTCCAAATGGAATCCAAACATTTTCAAACACCCTTTTCATTTAATTAAATGGAAGAAGTCGTGTCATCTTCTCTCTAGGGTTTTGTATTTGAAAAAAAGGTTGAATTCACGGAGATCAAAATGCAAAATGAAAGTTTGGGAAAGTCCTTTTATTCCCTCTCATTTAACTTTCAAAAAGGTTTTGAATTTCACTCAATTTCACACAATCAATCAAATCTATCTATTTATATAACATTCCAAAATTTAGAATTTTGGGATGTTACAAACCTACCACCCTTAAAATGAATCTCGTCCTCGAGATTCGGAGAGGCTAGAAAGAAATAGGTTAGGGTCGGGGTCTTCTCAAGATCCATCGATCGTCTCCGGGATCTCGGGTGCTACCACCCTTAGAAGCATGGTTACAGTTCCATCAAAACTCATATACTCCATCCTTTATTCTTGACAGTGTCGGTCTTCTGAGATCCATGGAAAATTCTTACTCTGGGCTTTTCCGGTAGTGGCATAACCTTTTCCTCAATACTTCTGCCCTTTCATCTTGGTAAGGTTATTCTGAGACTGGGTCTTCTTAGCTGATGGGTCTGGCGCCAATACTAAACAATTATCGATATCTCATGGTGGTCAACCATTTATGGTTTCTCCTGCAGGAAATGGGTCTGGGTTGAACCTCACCGTATAACCTACGGTTGGCAGCAGCTGCCGTGTACAAGGAAGGAAAAAATTATCATACCGTTCTAAGGCTCAAACAAGGTTTTGATCGTCGTCTCTCTACTATAGGTAAGTCACTCAGATTTACCATCCCATATAGCAAGGCGAATAATAAGAGTAAGTCGGTATGGTGATCAATCCATCCTGCACCCAAATCATTACCTTGTATATAGTTTAGCGAATCTCGCATTCTAACACTCGGTCATCCTCACAAGCATTGCAGAATTTCTCTTGTCGAAGAACCAGGTTCGGATAAATCCATGGATTCTGCAAGCCAAACAAACATCTATCGTCCCTTCACAACTCTCAGGTTTTGCGTAACTCCTATAAGATCGTCTATCGATAAAATCGTAACTTCTTCCAGGGTTTTTCCTTCAGCAAGAATGTGCTTGCTTCTTGGCAGGTCCTGGAGCCTGTGGGTTATGGCCCATCTCATCACTTGTAAACCTTGAACTCATCATCGGGGGCAACTGATCATTATTCCAACATCAAGCTTCTAGCATTATTAAATCCATCCAATTGTACTGTCTCCCTTCCTTCTATTGGCACCAAACTACTCATCAT
Organism: Aegilops tauschii subsp. strangulata; assembly: GCF_002575655.3. Classification (NCBI taxonomy): domain Eukaryota; kingdom Viridiplantae; phylum Streptophyta; class Magnoliopsida; order Poales; family Poaceae; genus Aegilops; species Aegilops tauschii. The sequence goes on from NC_053039.3 coordinate 443,259,462, forward strand.
GGAGTTATGATTGCTCCATATTACCAACATCATATCTCCTTTATATCCAATAGTACTTCCTCCCTTCATACTCTTGGGATATCCCACATATCGAGATAAAACTCGTACTTATGAAGTCCACTTCATGGAACATCATTATCCTTTCCAGGAGTCAAATCTCCTCACAGGGTACTACCACCCTTAAAACACAAACTCATCCATAAACCATATTTCTCATATCCTCGAAAATGGTCAAAATCTTTCTTCATAGATTAACATCTCCTAAAGATTCAGCGTATGAAATCATGACACAAGAACTTTATTGATTTCATGAATTCATTACAATATCTCAAACTTCCATTCCAAAACTCACTCCATATCCCAAAAAATGCTTCCTACTGCGCTTATTACCAGTATTAAATTCTCAACTACCTAGCTCTAGCTTTCATCTTGTCGGGACATTTATTAGCATAGTGTCCTGTTTCCCTGCAGCGGAAACAAATAACTTCTGATAAGTCTTTAGGCTTCTTGGGGATGGTGTCCGCCCTTTGGGCTCTTGGCTGCTTCTTTCGACATTTATTGGTGTAATGACCGAAATCCTTGCACCTGTAACAGGTGATATGACTCAGATCCTTCTCTCCAGAAATTGGGTTGTTCCTGGAATCCAATCTATTTCTATTCCGTGACTTTTCCGTGCCAATCAGGGCTTCTATTTCCTGTGGGTCATACTCTACTGCCACTGTCGGGAATGCTACTAGATCTCCCTTCAGACAATTTTGGGAGATGTGTCCTTCTTCTCCACATGAATAGCAAGACTTAGTGCAGGGTTTACTCGGATCTTCTTTAGGTGTGTCCTCCACCTCTTCCTTCATCACAGTTTCTTCTAAAATTTCCATGAGGGCTCCTTTCATTGCTTCTTTCTTCTGCTGGATGGTTCATTGTACCAGGGAGTAAATGTGACACCGAGCAGGGTAGTGGGTAGTCCCTTCACACAAGAAACAAGTAATCTGCCTGGTTGGGCATTCTTCAGTTGGGTGACTTCCTTCACAATTAGGGCATTCATCCTTGTGTTCTTTATGGGTGTGTCCCATTTCTCCACAAATCTTACATGCACAAGGCTTCTTCTCTTTAGGTTCCCATGGCTTTTGGGTAAGATGGGACCTCAGTAGAATCGTCTTGAATTCATCCCAAGCATTGGTTCCATTCCATCCTTGTATGGCTTGATGTATCTCTCGCCATTTTGCAGCACCTTGTGTGATCTTTCATAGGGTGTATGGAACCATATACTCTCCTTCAATACCGTGCTCCTTCATGCGATCTTCCATGTTCTGTATCCAGTGTCCTACCTCCGGTTGTGTCATGAATCTCGAAAATACTCATCCATCTCCATTCGTCATCTTTTGGGCTCTAAGGGTTTTGGGGTGAGATAAGAGAGATCAAGAGGGATGCACACAATACAAACAAAAGTTTTGAAAAGGCGGATTTTTATTGTGGCTGTCAGAAAAACATCAAACAAATGACAGCTCACAAACGTCGCATCTAACGTACGTATATAACAGGGGTTTGGTCTTCTAAAGGTCAATAATCTTCAACGTCGCCAAACTTTTCAAGTCTTCTTCATGTCTCCGATGGCTTCTTTCGATCGTGCTTGTCCTTCTCAAGTTCTTTTGCCAGATCATCTCTGTTGACGCGAAGTCTCTCATGACATCCTTTAACAGTTGCGTTCCAAACTTCTGGATTTCAACATCCTTTGCATGAACCATGGTACTACTGTCCTTCAGTTCCTGATGAATCTCCTGTATCACGAGGTTTTGCTCCTCCAGCTTGGCTACTTTCAGCTTCTGGTTCCTGAGTTCTTCACTAATTGCCTCCTTGTCAAATATAACTTCCTAAGGGTCCACCTAAAATTCTTCATGTAATACTCCAGATCCTGGCGATACACCAACTAAGGTTAAAACTGCATCCTTTGCTGATAGGTGCTCCATCAGCCTTCTACCATCCAATCCTTCCGAAGAATGCATGCTTAACTCGGCACGGTGACAATAGCATAAGTGGGCGATAACATCTTGGATATCCATATTTCTGCCCTAGTCATTGACATGAACTATCATTCCATAGTTGATATCTCCTGCCTTAGGGTTTTCTTGACAAAAACTTTGAGTTCTAATGCTCCATGTTCCGGTCTTTCTCCGATACACCTTGATCTCAGGTATTGACAGCTTCCATAGTCTACCAAGTTCCATAAGGTTAGCCTTCCTAGGTCATACTAAATTCTGGAATTTCTTCATAGCCTCCAATTCTCCTAGTCTTCGGAGTCTTCAACCGTTGTAGTTTCCATTAGTACAATGCACGGTAAAATCCTCTTCATTTCGAAGCGGTCTTAGTTGTCCGATATCTTGTAATCCTTGTAGTGGTCTCATCAGTCGATCTTCATGTGGTCAAAAGGGAAAAGGGGTATAGTCTCACTAAAAAGGGAATATTTGAATAAGCTCAAAAGAGAAGAGAGGTAAAAGATCTTTTTGAAAATTGAAGTTGTAGAGAAAAATCTTTCCTATGGGCTTGCCAGTTTCTAGGGGTCACGTCCTACAGTCAACATGTGCTCTGATACCATCTTGTAGCGACCCGACCTCAGACGGTCAAGTCTCTGTGCTTAAGTGTCATCCCTGGATCGGTATGCTGACACACACAGTACTCGAGGATTTATAACAGAGGTAAATCACATGTATAAAGTAACGTAAATACTATTACCTCAATCCAAATAGCGGAAGTAACAACAAGGTTGTGGATTCCCATCAACACCAACGGCAAAGTTGAGTGTAGAAATCATAACCCTAACGAATCACTTACTCGTCGTAAGATTCCTGCAACATGAGACGTTGCAGCCACAAAGGGTCAGTACATTGAATGTACTGGCAAATTCACACCATAGGATAATGATGAATAATAGCTATCACTACATGCATATATGGCTGGTGGAAAAGCTCTATGGTTATAATGTTTTTGCGAAAAGCCAATTTTTCCCTACCTCAAAGGAATATATTCTTGTTTAACTATCATGGTAGTTGAAACATCATTGAGAATGGCCTCCCCATCTCAATCCCATTAAACAGTATCATTAAACCCAACAAATTAATTTAGAGTGATGAGATCAATATGATAATTCAAGAACCAGAGACTCAAGATGTCCATAACCGGGGACACGGCTAACCATGATTAGTTTGTACACTCTGCAGCGGTTTGCGCACTTTTCCCCACAAGACTCGATCTCCTCCGTTGGATTTCTCGCACTACAAGGTGTTTGAGAAACGGATGACCGAGACACAGTCTTTCAGAAGCATTAACTCTTTACTATGGGTGGACAGTTACACCTACTTTCCCTGTACATAAGCTAGCCCACCACTGAAAGAGGTCACACAACATACTCAACTATGCCAGAGCCCATAATGGCTTGTGGCTGCACACGAAAGTTTCTAGCATGAAAAATCTCACGATCCCTTTGAGCCTGGGTGGCGGACCGTAGGATGATCACACGGATGCCCCGGGATCTCCTAGGACAACACTGGATTCCCAGGTGCCCAAACAAGCAATCCACCCAGATGTGTATTAAAGTAGCCACCTTAAGTTGAACCATTAAATAAACAACCTCACATCTGTCATGGAATACTCTCAAAACCCAATCCACGTCTATGAGCATAGCATAGCAATATAAGCATAATGTAGAAGTAACTCCCAAGGTTTGAATGTAGGTCAATAGGTTCCTACCTCATCAGCTACTTCCCAATACCCACATGTTATCAATTCCTAACTATGCAATGTTTGAGGGTTTGAAACTAATGAATAAAATTGGGTAATGAAAAGTACGATCAAAGTGTGAACTTGCCTGTACTGTTGATGAAGATGATGCGCACTCAAAACTCTTGATAGTTCTACTCGTCACACTCCGGTCAATCTATCGTAAGCAAGCAGTAGTAACCACACATAAGCAATCACTCAAAAGATCGGAAAGAACAAAGAAAAGATTTTCGAAAAACTTCGAAAACAAGCAAATAACTCTTGCAACAGAAAACAATTTCTAACAGTACCAAAATTGGGTGAATTTGGCCTTATCAGAAAGTTTAGGTCAAGAGCTTTAATTTGCAAAAAGAATCAACTAAATCGGAGCTACGAAACTCAAGTTACGATCAAAAGAAGTTCAAATACAAATCTGTTTGAATTCAAATTTTAAAACTTTCAAAAATATGTTTAAGTTGATTATCTGGATAGAGGGGATCATAAAGAAGAAGTGGGCTTTGATTTCGTTGGATTTGGACAAACGAGCAAAAACTTGTGCTTGTTTGAAACAGAGGGGCTAATATGTAAGAAAGATAATTACATCTAGGTCCCTGGCCGAAATTAAAACAGAAAAAGAAAAAGTGTACCGAACGAACGTTCACTACGGGAGACTACGAACGGAATCATTCGCTGCCTAAGCTAACGGATGAACCGTTCGCTAAATAAAAAAACGGTTCAGAGAAAAAAAACAAATCGTGATCTAACCCGTCGGATCGAGATCCGACGGTCGAGAGGGGACGGGGGCTACCGGCGGCAGTGGACTTCGACGGCGGCGAGGCAGACGGCGGTGGCGACCCCGGCGGCGGTGGTGACTTGCGGGGGCGACGGCGTCGGCGAGTGGCGGCGGAGCGGGGCGTCGGCGGCAGCGGCAGCGGCGTGGGGCAGCGGCAGCGGCGCGGGGCAGCGGCGGCGGCCACGGCGTTGGTGGCGAGATGCGGCAGCGGGATGCGAGAGGAGAGGAGAGACGGGGCCCGGGGCAGATTTATAGGAGGAGGGGCGGCGGGGTTTGCGTGGAGGAGGGGCAGGAGGAGGCTGGGGCGGACTCGGCGTCGCCGGCGTGCGCGTGCGGGTCTCTGCTTCCGTGGGGAAGACGAAGCTCGGGTACTGGGCTGGGCTTCGGCCCTGTTTGGCGGCCCGGGAAGTTTTTTTAAAAATAAACATTTAAAAAAAACATTTTACGAGACAAACTAAAAATAGTAAAAACCAAATAAATAAAAATATTATATAGTCATATAATATATCAAAATTTTCAGAAAAAAATATTTTCTACGACGTGAACATTTTACTAACGCCAAATAAAATCCACAAAAATTCTAATAAATCAAACAGTGCTACAGCTCTAATAAAATCCAGTAAAAATCATTTTAAAAATACCAAAATGACTGCAAATTTATTTCTCTCCAATTTTCTACTGTAGGGAATCATGTTACCCTATTTTCCATATATTTCATTTTTGGAGAAAAATAATTTGAATAAAAACCAAATAACTCCAGATTGAAAATAATTTGAAAAGGCATTTGAATTTGATCCTTTTAAACTTCCAACTCATATTTCATATGTTTTGAAGAAGTCATTTTATCTTCTCTCGTGAAAATCATTGAGTTGCATAAAGTTTCAGAATTGGAAATATTTTTTCCAAATGGAATTCAAATATTTTCAAACACCCTTTTCATTTAATTAAATGGAAGAAGTCATGTCATCTTCTCTCTAGGGTTTTGTATTTGAAAAAAAAATTGAATTCACGGAGATCAAAATGCAAAATGAAAGTTTGGGAAAGTCCTTTTATTCCCTCTCATTTAACTTTCAAAAAGGTTTCGAATTTCACTCAATTTCACACAATCAATCAAATCTATCTATTTTTATAACATTCCAAATTGGTATGTTACATAGCTGCAACTTCACGTACTTCGTTTGTGTTCAACGACCAGACAAAGGCGTCACAAAAGCCCACCTTCATTAATAAAGCTTTCCTCTTATATTCGTAATATCCAGATTGCAATCTTAGTTTCTTGCTTGTTCTTCGTTTGCTCGCAGGAAACATACCTTCGTGGTCAGGTTGATCGTGCTCCGGTGTGGTCAATAACCCTCGGAAGTTGGTTTAGCGATTGCTAAGGCGCGATGTCTCGCACGTTCGTAGTCGGATCGTCAAGGTCGACTCCCACAGAAAACGATAGCCTCCATCTCATCGAAACATCGGGACACCTTCACCTCTATCAAGTGGTATCAGTTTTCAGGTTGCTCGGTGAGAATTTCTAGTTTTTACTAGATTATATTTATTTCCATACCTATTGTCCAAGAAAAAAACACAAAAAAGTTAGATCTATTCATCCTTTGTCCTAGACAATCTGAGCCTTTGCAATTTTCTTTTCATTGTTTGCATTATTGAATTATCCGTTGCATCGTCGTGTCGAGTTGCTGGTCTTAGTGTCTAGTTTGTTTAGAGTTTCGAGTTCTGTTCACATTAGTCACGCCGCCGCTTCATCGTTATCCCTTCCGCTGTCCACCACCCATCCATGAATTTCCACTACGTGCTATCCACCGTTCATTGTTATAATCATAGTTGAGATCGTTCACATCTTCGCTTGATCCAATCTGCATCTTATCTAGTTTGTTTTGGAAAGAGGGAGAAAAAAAGGCAGAGAGAAAAAAATAGAGAAAAAAAGTTAAAAGAAGTCAGAGAAAAAAAGGAGAGAAAGAAAAAGAAAGAAAAAGTGTGAGAAAAAAGGAGAGAAAAAAACAAAATTCGGATCTATCTAGACTCAATCTCGTACCTGAATTTGGATTGGAATCTGTTTTGTGCACTATTCAGTAAAACAGACATAACTTCCTCATACGAAGTCCGTTTTGGCTCCGCGAGTACTCAAATTAAAGCTAGTGACGAGCCGCATCTAAATAGTTTCAGAAGTTAGTTTAATATTTGGCACCTCAAAATCGGCTTCTAACTAGGTCTTTTTGCCGTCCGAAGTTCGCGAACACATCTTGTTCCAGTTTTTCAGGCCAGTTTTAGAATCTTTTGACTCCTCATATCAACTCGGAATTGAGTGATTCCTTTTGCGTTTGAAAGCTTGAGTCAATACCATTCTTGAAAAAATTATCAAAAAATTGGCACAAACTTTTCCAGAGGAAAGTTGGAGAGAAAGTTGTTGATATATCGTGCTTGGCTGTTGTTTCACACCATTATCTTTACGGCTATTGTGATCTTCACTTATATTTTGCTGTCCGGAGCTACTTCATATCTTTTATTGATTCTAGTTGTGCTACGGCGTGACCTCATTAGTGTTGTAGGCTCGCGTCTCTAGTCCGGTCTAGCCTAGGACCAGCACAGTAACGTCGTTGAGCGTTTATTCAACATTACATCTCTGAATTGATTATTGCTAATCTTTTGCTACCATATATTTAAGCCTTCCAAGATCCACATATTTCTACACCGTGTATACATACGTTCCCTTGGCAATCGCTTTACTCAATGTTCAGAGTTATTTGACACCGTTGGTTGCCAGTCACCACCTGCTGCTTGGTAAGAACTTATAAGATATTGATATTTGCTTTACTGTGAGCGCTTTACCACCACACCCTAGTAGTTCATAGGAACATTATTCTTGAATTTTGTTTCTTGTTTCTACTAATCATGACAGGGTCCGAAGATAGAAGTTCTTGGGCGACGGATACATCTTTACCATCACAAGAGGTGGGACAACACACACAAGCATATGGTCAGGTTATCTCTTTACCATCATTTGAGGGTAGATTTAATCCTGCTATTTATCTAGCTTGGGAGCTTGAAGTAGAACAAGTTTTTACTCACCATGATTTTTCTGAACTTGAGAGAGTACGAGCTACCACTAGAGTATTTACTGGTTCTGCTTCTGTTTGGTGGAGTGTACATTGTAAGAAAAAGATTGATAACCAACCCACAACTTGGAAAGTTTTGAAATCTGTTATGTGACAACAATTTTTTCCTCCTTACTATCGTCGTGAATTGCTTCACAAATTGGAACAATTAAAACAAGGCAGTAACACTGTTGATGCTTACTACCAAGAGTTCAAATCTTATATGCATCATTGTGACATATAAGAATCTGAGGATGATACAATGAATAGATTTTTTGGTGGTTTGAGCCATGATATCCGTGCATGACTTCAGTATATTCCTCGTTGCATTACTGGTATGTATGTTCGCGCTTGTACCTTTGAGAGACAGATACAGGAGGATGCATTGGGTGACTACAACAACTACTATTCCAGTTCATGCTCACCACCGCCGGTTGGTTCCTCCACCGTTGCACCTACTAGAGCAGCCCCACCTCGGATTGTGAGCATGACATCATCTCAAGAGTATGGTACATTGTCAATGTCTGTACCTACATCAGCTACGTCTTTGCGACAAGGTAACAGTAAAGGTATTGATGATATAACTTCATATGAGAATGATGCATGCCTAGTTAACTTGAATGCATCATGTGTTGAGTTACCTGTTGATTTGAGCACACCACCTATTTTAGAGAATCTTGTTACTGTCATGAATGCGTCATGTGATCAAACAACTGAAATACCAACAATTTTGAGTGCACCCTGTGAATTAACTGTTGATGCAAAAGAATCAATGTTTAATCATTTTGATATGACCTCTAATCTTGGTGATGATTCTATCTCCAATGACTTATTGCATGTTTGCTTATTTAAGCATGCTGTAGCATGTAAATTTGATGCAAGTAAGGTTTATTCACTAATGTTGGGATGGTTTAATGATGAACATTTTCAATCGTTTGAAATGAATAAGAGCTTCACTTATATGTGTAAACTGAGTTGCAATATTTTCATGCCTTCTACTTCTTGTGATAATTTTTTGGCTTTAGATTTTATGAACTATGAAAGTTACTCATGTATACATGTGTCATATGTGCAAAAATCAAGGGAAGTAAAAATGGATGACATATACATATACAACATGTACACCTTATCTCTTTTGTTAGCCACATTTCAGATTAAGCAACACCGAGGACGGCTTTGTTTTCAAGAAGGGGAGGATGATGAGGACATGACTACCTTGGATACGACCAAAATATTGCATACATGTATATTGTGAGGTGATTTCTAATGCAAACTATGCAATAATTTATTTATGTCATCCAGGACAAAAATACTTCAGAGACTTTTGTGTCATGTCTAATTACAGGTGTATGGGACATTTGTACAATCCACATATGAAGATAAGGGAAAAAGAGAAGTTTAGGTGCTGTTCAAAAAGTCCTCTCACGTCACTTTTGGGCCAAGAGAAGATAGAGTCCAAGTCTCTCACGTTCTGGATTCAGATTCGGACTGCACACACATACCTGACTCAAAACGCCAACAGCTTTTTCATACGGACTTCGAATTGGGTGATTCTTTCTTTGTTTGAAAGTAGATTTCGTGCTCTTTCTAACACAGTTGGATTCACCTTCAAATTCGTCCAGGGCGTTGAGGTATGGACGAAACAATCTGACGTTGCAGCAGAATCCGAGTCAAACTACAAGCCCAAAGGTGTTGCATCACCTCCACTTGGGCCCATGAGCCTTGTACGACCTAGGGTTAGTTTTAGGCTGCCTTGGGACGTCCTCCCACCTCCTTGGACGCCACCCCTTGATCCTATATAAATAGATCCATCTAGTAGTTTTTTCCTTGGGTTTTGTTTAGATTAAAAGTTCGCCATAGCTGCAAGTTCGCGTACTTCGTTTGTGTTCAACGACCAGACAAAGGCGTCACAGAACCCCACCTTCATTAATAAAGTTTTCCTCTTATATTCGCAATATCCAGATTGCAATCTTAGTTTCTTGCTTGTTCTTCGTTTGCTCGCAGGAAACAGACCTTCGTGGTCAGGTTGATCGTGCTCCGGTGTGGTCAATAACCCTCGGAAGTTGGCTTAGCGATTGCTAAGGCGCGACATCTCGCACGTTCGTATTCGGATCATCAAGGTCGACTCCCACAGAAAACGATAGCCTCCATCTCATCGAAACATCGGGACACCTTCGCCTCTATCAGCCATGAGAGGGGTTTTTCTAGAAAGAGCATCAACAACAATATTTTCCTTGCCCTTCTTGTATTGTAGTGTGAAGTTGAATTCCAGCAGTTTCAGCATCAGTTTGTGCTGGATTCCAGTAGTGATTTTTTGGTCAGCCATATACTGCAAACTCTGGTGGTCAGTTTTGATGATGAGATCATTACCCAAGAAGTAATGCCTCCATCTTTTTAATGCGGCAATGATTGCCAGAGCTTCTTTTTCATATGTTGACAGAGTAGCATTTTTGGGGCAGAGAGTTGAGTTGTAGTAAGCTAGAGGTATGCCTTGCTGCATCATAACTGCTCCCAATCCTGTTCCAGAAGCATCTGTTTCCAAAGTGAAAGATTCAGTGAAGTTTGGAAGGGCTAGCACTGGAGCACTGATCATGGCTTGCTTTACGTCCTGGAAGGCTTTGGTTTGTGTTTGTGTCCACTGGAAATTGTCCTTTTTTAGTACATCATGCAGTGGTCTTGCAATGGTGCCAAAGTTTTTGACAAATCTTCTGTAGTAACCACAAAGGCCCAGAAATCCTCTAAGTTGTGTTGGTGTAGTGGGCAGTGGCCAATCAGCAACTGCTGCTACTTTGGAGGGGTCAGTTGAAACTCCTTCACCGGTGATTATGTGACCCAGGTATTCCACTTGCTGAACTGCAAACACACACTTGGATATTTTTGCAAAGAGCGGGTGTTCTTTTAGCAGCTACAACACTATTTGCAGATGGGCTATGTGTTCAGACAGTGATTTACTGAAGATTAAGATGTCATCAAAGAAAACCAACACAAACTTTCTGAGGTAAGGTCCAAAGATGCTGTTCATGAGTGCTTGAAATGTTCCAGGTGCATTAGCAAGGCCAAAGGGCATTACCAGGAACTCATAGTGACCAAAGTAAGTTCTGAAAGCTGTTTTGGGTATGTCTTCTTCATTCATTCTGACTTGGTGATAGCCAGATCCGAGGTCCAACTTGGTGAAGTAAGTTGCTCCATGTAGTTCATCAAGTAAATCTTCAATGACAGGTATTGGAAATTTATTTTTGATAGTGGCATGATTCAGTTTTCTATAATCAATGCACTGTTGGAAATATGCCCTAGAGGCAATAATAAATGGTTATTATTATATTTCTTTGTTCATGGTAATTGTCTATTATTCATGCTATAATTGTATTGTCCGGAAATCGTAATACATGTGTGAATACATCGACCACAACCTGTCCCTAGTAAGCCTCTAGTTGACTAGCTCGTTGACCAACAGATAGTCATGGTTTCCTGACTATGGACATTGGATGTCATTGATAACGGGATCACATCATTAGGAGAATGATGTGATGGACAAGACCCAACTTAAGCATAGCATAAAAGATCGTGTAGTTTCGTTTGCTAGAGCTTTTCCAATGTCAAGTATCTTTTCCTTAGACCATGAGATCGTGCAACTCCCGGATACCGTAGGAATGCTTTGGGTGTACCAAACGTCACAACGTAACTGGGTGACTATAAAGGTGCACTACAGGTATCTCCGAAAGTGTCTGTTGGGTTGGCACGAATCGAGACTGGGATTTGTCACTCCATGTAAACGGAGAGGTATCTCTGGGCCCACTTGGTAGGACATCATCATAATGTGCACAATGTGACCAAGGATTTGATCACGGGATGATGTGAGTTACGGAACGAGTAAAGAGACTTGCCGGTAACGAGATTGAACAAGGTATAGGGATACCGACGATCGAATCTCGGGCAAGTAACATACCGGTAGACAAAGGGAATTGTATACGGGATTGATTGAATCCTCGACATCGTGGTTCATCCGATGAGATCATCGAGGAACATGTGGGAGCCAACATGGGTATCCAGATCCCGCTGTTGGTTATTGACCGGAGAGGCGTCTCGGTCATGTCTGCATGTCTCCCGAACCCGTAGGGTCTACACACTTAAGGCCCGGTGACGCTAGGGTTGTAGAGATATATGTATGCGGAAACCCGAAAGTTGTTCGGAGTCCCGGATGAGATCCCGGACGTCACGAGAGGTTCCGGAATGGTCCGGAGGTAAAGATTTATATATGGGAAGTCTTATTTTGGTCGCCGGAAAAGTTTCGCACTTTATCGGTATTGTACCGGGAGTGCCGAAAGGGGTCCGGGGGTCCACCAAGGGGGTCCACCAGCCCCGGGGGGCCACATGGGCTGTAAGGGGTGCGCCTTGGCCTATATGGGCCAAGGGCACCAGCCCCAAGAGGCCCATGCGCAAGAGATAAGAAAAAAGGAAGAGTCCTAAAGGGGGAAGGCACCTCCGAGGTGCCTTGGGGGGGAAGGACTCCCCCCTGGCCGCACCCTTCCTTGGAGGAAGGGGCAAGGCTGCGCCCCCCCCCCCTCTCCCTTGGCCCTATATATAGTGGGGGGAAGGGACGGCAGCAACATCTAAGCCTTGGGCGCCTCCCTCCTCCCCTGCAACACCTCTCTCTCTCTCGCAGAAGCTTGGCGAAGCCCTGCCGGAGACCCGCTACATCCACCACCACGTCGTCGTGCTGTTGGATCTCCATCAACCTCTCCTCCCCCCTTGCTGGATCAAGAAGGAGGAGACGTCGCTGCACCGTACGTGTGTTGAACGCGGAGGTGCCGTCCGTTCGGCACTCGGTCATCGGTGATTTGGATCACGGCGAGTACGACTCCGTCATCCACGTTCATTGGAACGCTTCCGCTCGCGATCTACAAGGGTATGTAGATGCACTCCTTTCCCCTCGTTGCTAGTAGACTCCATAGATGCATCTTGGTGAGCGTAGGAAAATTTTAAATTATGCTACGATTCCCAACAGTGGCATCATGAGCCAGGTCTATGCGTAGTTACTATGCACGAGTAGAACACAAAGTAGTTGTGGGCGTTGAGTTTGCCAATTCTTCTTGCCGCTACTAGTCTTTTCTTGTTTCGGCGGCATTGTAGGATGAAGCGGCCCGGACCGACCTTACACATACTCTTACGTGAGACAGGTTCCACCGACTGACATGCACTAGATGCATAAGGTGGCTAGCGGGTGTCTGTCTCTCCTACTTTAGTCGGAACAGATTCGATGAAAAGGGTCTTTATGAAGGGTAAATAGAAATTGGCAAATCACGTTGTGGTCATACGTAGGTAAGAAACGTTCTTGCTAGAAACCTACAAACCACGTAAAAACTTGCAACAACAATTAGAGGACGTCTAACTTGTTTTTGCAGCAAGTGCTATGTGATGTGATATGGCCAGAAGATGTGATGAATGATATATGTGATGTATGAGATTGATCATATTCTTGTAATAAGAATCACGACTTGCATGTCGATGACAATGACAACCGGCAGGAGCCATAGGAGTTGTCTTTATTATTTTGTATGACCTGCGTGTCATTGAATAACGCCATGTAAATTACTTTACTTTATTGCTAAACGCGTTAGCCATAGAAGTAGAAGTAATCATTGGCGTGACGACTTCATGAAGACACAATGATGGAGATCATGATGATGGAGATCATGGTGTCATGCCGGTGACAAAGATGATCATGGTGCCCCGAAGATGGAGATCAAAGGAGCATGATGATATTGGCCATATCATGTCACTATTTGATTGCATGTGATGTTTATCATGTTTTTGCATCTTATTTGCTTAGAACGACGGTAGCAAGTAGGATGATCCCTTATAATAATTTCAAGAAAGTGTTCACCCTAACTGTGCACCGTTGCGAAGGTTCGTCGTTTCGAAGCACCACGTGATGATCGGGTGTGATAGATTCTTACGTTCGAATACAACGGGTGTTGACGAGCCTAGCATGTACAGACATGGCCTCGGAACACATGCAATACACTTAGGTTGACTTGACGAGCCTAGCATGTACAGACATGGCCTCGGAACACGGAGGACCGAAAGGTCGAGCATGAGTCGTATAGAAGATACGATCAACATGGAGATGTTCACCGATCTTGACTAGTCCGTCTCACGTGATGATCGGACACGACCTAGTTGAACTCGGATCATGTTTCACTTAGATGACTAGAGGGATGTCTATCTGAGTGGGAGTTCATAATCAGATGAACTTCATTATCATGAACATAGTCAAAAAGTATTTGCAAATTATGTCATGGCTTGCGCTTTAGTTCTACTGGTTAAGATATGTTCCTAGAGAAAATTTAGTTGAAAGTTGGTAGTAGCAATTATGCGGACTGGGTCCGTAAACTGAGGATTGTCCTCATTGCTGCACAGAAGGCTTATGTCCTTAATGCACCGCTCGGTGTGCTGAACCTCAGCGTCGTCTGTAGATGTTACAAAACATCTGACATACACGTTTTGATAACTATGTGATAGTTCGGTGCGGTTTAGAATTGTGGCACCAAAGACGTTTCTGAAACGTCGCAGAACATGTGAGATGTTCCGAAGACTGAAATTGGGATTTCAGACTAGTGCCCACGTCAAGAGGTATGAGACCTCTGACAAGTTTCTTAAGCCTACAAACTAAGGGAGAAAAGCTCAATCGTTGAGCGTGTGCTCAGATTGTCTGAGTGCCACAATCGCTTGAATCGAGTGGGAGTTAATCTCCCAGATGAGATAGTGATAGTTCTCCATAGTCACTGCCACCAAGCTAGTAGAGCTTCGTGATGAACTATAACATATCAAGGATAGTTATGATGATCCTTGAGCTATTCGCGATGTTTGACACCGCGAGAGTAGAAATCAAGAAGGAGCATCAATTGTTGATGGTTAGTAAAACCACTAGTTTAAGAAGGGCAAGGGCAAAAGGGATACTTCATGAAACAGCAAGTCGTTTGCTGCTCTAGTGAAGAATCCCAAGGTTGAACCCAAACCCGAGACTAAGTGCTTCTGTAATGAGAGGAACGGTCACTGAAGCAGTACTACCCTAGATACTTGGTAGATGAGAAGGCAGGCAAGGTCGACAAAGTATATTGGATATACGTTATATGAATGTGTACTTTACTAGTACTCCTAGCAGCACCAGGGTATTAGATACTGGTTCGATTGCTAAGTGTTAGTAACTCGAAATAAAAGCTGCGGAATAAATGGAGACTAGCTAAAGGTGAGATGACGATATGTGTTGGAAGTGTTTCCAAGGTTGATGTGATCAAGCATCGCATGCTCCCTCTACCATCGAGATTTGGTGTTTGCGCTGAACATGATTGGATTATGTTTACCGCAAAACGGTTATTCATTTAAGGAGAATAATGGTTACTCTGTTTATTTGAATAATACCTTCAATGGTCTTGCACCTAAAATGAATCTCGATCGTAGTGATACACATGTTCATGCCAAAAAGATATAAGATAGTAATGATAGTACCACATACTTGTGGCACTGCCACTTGAGTCATATTGGTATAGAACGCATGAAGAAGCTCCATGTGGATGGATCTTTGGACTCACTCATTTTGAAAAGATTGAGACATGCGAACCATGTCTATTGGTATATATGCATGAAGAAACTCCATACAGATGGATCGTTTAGACTCACTTGATTATGAATCACTTGAGACATGCAAATCATACCACATGGGCAAGATGACTGAAAGTCCTCGTTTTCAGTAAGATGGAACAAGAGAGCAACTTATTGGAAGTAATACATTTTGATGTATGCAGTCCAATGAGTGCTGAGGCATGCAGTGGACATCGTTATGTTCTTACTTCACAGATGATTTGAGTAGATGCTGAGTGTATTTACTTGATGAAACACTAGTCTGAATTATTGAAAGGTTCAAGTAATATCAGAGTGAAGTTGAAGATCGTCGTGACAAGAGGATAAAATGTCTGTGATATGATCATAGAGATGAGTATCTGAGATACGAGTTTGGCACACAATTGAGACATTGTGGAAAGTGTTTCACAATTAATATCGCCTGGAACACCATAGTGTGATGGTGTGTCCGAACATCATAACTGCACCCTATTGGATGTGGTGCATACCATGATGTTTCTTATCAAATTACCACTATCGTTTATGGGTTAGGCATTAGAGACAACCGCATTCACTTTAAAAGGGGCACCACGCAATTCCGTTGAGACGACACCGTTTATAGAAACCTAAGTTGTCGTTTCTTAAAAGTTTGGGGCTGCGATGCTTATGTGAAAAAGTTTCAGGCTGATAAGCTCGAACCCAAAGCGGATAAATGCATCTTCATAGAATACCCAAAAATAGTTGGGTATACCTCCCATTTCAGATCTGGAAGCAAAAGTAATTGCTTCTAGAAACGAGTCCTTTCTCGAGGAAAAGTTTCTCTCGAAAGAATTGAGTGGGAGGATGGTGGAGACTTGATAAGGTTATTGAACCGTCGCTTCAACTAGTGTGTAGCAGCGCACAGGAAGTTGTTCCTGTGGCACCTACACCAATTGAAGTGGAAGCTTATGATAGTGATCATGAAACTTCGGATCAAGTCACTACCAAACCTCGTAGGACGACGAGGATGCGCACTACTTCAGAGTAATGCGTGATCCTGTCTTGGAAGTCATGTTGCTAGACAACAATGAACCTACGAGCTATGGAGAAGCAATGGTGGGCCCATATTCCGACGAATGGCTCGAGGCCATGAAATCCGAGATAGAATCCATGTATCAGAACAAAGCATGGACTTTGGTGAACTTGCCCGATGATCGGCAAGCCATTGAGATAAATGGATCTTTAAGAAGAAGACGGACATGGACGGTAAAGTTACCGTCTATGAAGCTCGACTTGTGGCAAAGAGTATTTTCACAAGTTCAAGGAGTTGACTACAATGAGTTTTTCTCATCCGTAGCGATGCTTAGGTCCGTCGGAATCATGTTAGCATTAGCTACATTTATGAAATCTGGCAGATGGATGTCAAAACAAGTTTCCTTACCAGTTTTCGTGAGGAAAGGTTGTATGTGATACAATCAGAAAGGTTTTGTCCATCCTAAGGATGCTAAAAGGTATGCTAGCTCCAGCGATCCTTCCATGGATTAGAGCAAGCATCTCGGAGTCAGAATATACGCTTTGATGGGGTGATCAAAGTTTTTGGGTTTATACAAAGTTTGTTAGAAACTTGTATTTACAATAAAGTGAGTGGGAGCGCTACAACATTCCTGATGAGTATATGTGAATGACATATTGTTGATCCGAAATGATGTAAAATTTCTGGAAAGCATAAAGGGTTGTTTGAAAGGAGTTTTTCAAAAGAAGACCTGGATAAAGCTACTTACATATTGGGCATCAAGATCCATGGAGATAGATCAAGACGCCTGATGATACTTTAAATAGACAGCACACCTTGACATGATTTTGAAAGAGTTCAAAAATAGATCAGCAAAGAAGGAGTTCTTGGCTGGGTTACAAGGTGTGAGTATTGAGTGAGATTCAAGACCTGACCACAGCAGAAGATAGAGAAAGGACGAAGGTCGTCCCCTATGCTTTAGACATAGGCTCTATAGTATGCTATGCTGTGTACCGCACATGTAGTGTGCCTTGCCATGAGTTGGTCAAGAGGGTACAATGGTGATCCGGGAAAGGATCTCATGACAGCGGTCGAACTTATCCTTAGCACCTAGTGGATTAAGGAATTTTCTCGATTATGGAGATGGAAAGGAGTTCGTCGTAAAGGGTTACGTCGATGCGAACTTTGACACTAATCCGGATGACTCTGAGTAGTAAACCGGATTCGTATAGTAGAGCAATTATTTGAAATGGCTCCAAATAGCGCGTGGTAGCATCCACAAGATGACATAGATATTCATAAAGCACACGGTTCTGAAAGGTTCAGACCCGTTGACTAATAACCTCTCTCACGAGCATAACATGACCAAACCAGAACACATTGAGTGATAATCACATAGTGATGTGAACTAGATCGTTGGCTCTAGTAAACTCTTTAGATGTTGGTCACATGGTGATGTGACCAGTGAGTGTTAATCACATGGTGATGTGAACTAGATTATTGACTCTAGTGCAAGTGGGAGACTGTTGGAAATATGCCCTAGAGGCAATAATAAATGGTTATTATTATATTTCTTTGTTCATGGTAATTGTCTATTATTCATGCTATAATTGTATTGTCCGGAAATCGTAATACATGTGTGAATACATAGACCACAACCTGTCCCTAGTAAGCCTCTAGTTGACTAGCTCGTTGACCAACAGATAGTCATGGTTTCCTGACTATGGACATTGGATGTCATTGATAACGGGATCACATCATTAGGAGAATGATGTGATGGACAAGACCCAACTTAAGCATAGCATAAAAGATCGTGTAGTTTCGTTTGCTAGAGCTTTTCCAATGTCAAGTATCTTTTCCTTAGACCATGAGATCGTGCAACTCCCGGATACCGTAGGAATGCTTTGGGTGTACCAAACGTCACAACGTAACTGGGTGACTATAAAGGTGCACTACAGGTATCTCCGAAAGTGTCTGTTGGGTTGGCACGAATCGAGACTGGGATTTGTCACTCCGTGTAAACGGAGAGGTATCTCTGGGCCCACTCGGTAGGACATCATCATAATGTGCACAATGTGACCAAGGATTTGATCACGGGATGATGTGAGTTACGGAACGAGTAAAGAGACTTGCCAGTAACGAGATTGAACAAGGTATAGGGATACCGACGATCGAATCTCGGGCAAGTAACATACCGGTAGACAAAGGGAATTGTATACGGGATTGATTGAATCCTCGACATCGTGGTTCATCCGATGAGATCATCGAGGAACATGTGGGAGCCAACATGGGTATCCAGATCCCGCTGTTGGTTATTGACCGGAGAGGCGTCTCGGTCATGTCTGCATGTCTCCCGAACCCGTAGGGTCTACACACTTAAGGCCCGGTGACGCTAGGGTTGTAGAGATATATGTATGCGGAAACCCGAAAGTTGTTCGGAGTCCCGGATGAGATCCCGGACGTCACGAGAGGTTCCGGAATGGTCCGGAGGTAAAGATTTATATATGGGAAGTCTTATTTTGGTCGCCGGAAAAGTTTCGCACTTTATCGGTATTGTACCGGGAGTGCCGAAAGGGGTCCGGGGGTCCACCAAGGGGGTCCACCAGCCCCGGGGGGCCACATGGGCTGTAAGGGGTGCGCCTTGGCCTATATGGGCCAAGGGCACCAGCCCCAAGAGGCCCATGCGCAAGAGATAAGAAAAAAGGGAGAGTCCTAAAGGGGGAAGGCACCTCCGAGGTGCCTTGGGGGGGAAGGACTCCCCCCTGGCCGCACCCTTCCTTGGAGGAAGGGGCAAGGCTGCGCCCCCCCCCCCTCTCCTTGGCCCTATATATAGTGGGGGGAAGGGACGGCAGCAACATCTAAGCCTTGGGCGCCTCCCTCCTCCCCTGCAACACCTCTCTCTCTCTCGCAGAAGCTTGGCGAAGCCCTGCCGGAGACCCGCTACATCCACCACCATGCCGTCGTGCTGTTGGATCTCCATCAACCTCTCCTCCCCCCTTGCTGGATCAAGAAGGAGGAGACGTCGCTGCACCGTACGTGTGTTGAACGCGGAGGTGCCGTCCATTCGGCACTCGGTCATCGGTGATTTGGATCACGGCGAGTACGACTCCGTCATCCACGTTCATTGGAACGCTTCCGCTCGCGATCTACAAGGGTATGTAGATGCACTCCTTTCCCCTCGTTGCTAGTAGACTCCATAGATGCATCTTGGTGAGCGTAGGAAAATTTTAAATTATGCTACGATTCCCAACATGCACATTCTCCAGGTGCCATCTTTCTTCATGACCAAGATTTCTGCGGAGGAGTAGGGACTTTCACTGGCTCTTATAATCTTATCTCTGAGCATAGCATCAATTTGCCTTTCTAGCTCATTCTTTTGCATATGGGGCACTCTGTAAGGTCTCGAATTAGGTGGTTTTGCTTGTTCCTTTAATGGGATTTTATGATCATGTGATCTCTTGGGAGGTAAGCCCTTTGGTTCTTGAAAAACTTTAGGAAACTGTTGTATAATCTCTTCCACAGGTGGAGGGACAGAGTTGTTGTCAGGTTTTTTCATAGTGGTATCTCTGATTAGTTGCAACACATAGCCAGGGGCTCCTGCTGACAGAAGCTTATCCACTTCAGCAGCTTCAATGGAAGTAGCATCTGCTAAGGTGTCACAAGCCATGATAGTGACCGAAGTGAGTTTCTCTTGCATGACTGTAATCTGCCTTGGATTGTAGTGAAAGGAAACAGGGCTATGCCTGGCCATCCAATCACTGCCCAGCACCATATCATGACCAGGGAGGTCTAGTACTCTGAACTGTTGTTCAAATTTTGTGTTGCCTACCCTGAAAGTGGTTGTAGGAACAAAAGAGCCAGACCACAGTGTTCCTCCTCCAGCTACAGTGACTGCTCTTGAGGTGTCTTTGAGTATTGTGCAAGTAGTAGTCAGTGCAAATTTGAGACTAATGAAGGTGGAGTTGCTGCCTGAGTCTACTAAAGCAATTCCCTGTTTTCCCCCAATCTAGACCAGGATGGATATAGTGTTGACATTATCAGATTCAAGGTTGTCAGAATCGCGATTTTGAATCGGATCGGAGCTTTGATGGTAGGATCAAAAATCATAGAATCTTCACAATAAAGATTGTAGAAACGTAGATTTCAAGAACTAAAATCGTAGAATCATAGGGGCTACCTTGGATCGTAAAGTCGTAGAATCGTATAACAGAATCATGATTCTAACAACCTTGGTCAGATTGCATAGCTTGTGCAGATATTGTCATGCAGTGTTCTTCAGTCACTGGTTGTTCCTCCAATTCAGGTTCTTCTAAAACTTCTTGTTATTTCTGTTGCTCAGTAGGTTCTTCACCAATGAGTACATTTAATACAGGTGCTAGTTTACATTTGTGTCCATGAAACCACACATCTCCACATCTCCAGCATTTGCCAGGTTCTCTTGCCCTTTGATTAACAACTGCTGGTTTGGGCTCAGTGGCTTTGTCAGATGGAGCAGTGTGAGTTTTCTGATAGCTCCCAGAGCTCTTGCCAGTGCTTGAATATGTGCTATAGGACTTTTTCTCAGGTATTCCCTTTCCTAAGTACACTGCCAACCAGTAAGCATCAGTTAATGATGAAGGCCTCAATGGCCGCACTTGAAACTTGATCTGAGAGCGAAGTCCATTTACATAGCACTTGATAAACCAACTTTCATCCATTATTGGGTTTTCAGCTTGTACTTCTGCCGTCAGTTCTTCAAATTGATCCGTGTATTCACACACTGTGAGTGTGTTCTGTTTCACATTGGTAAATTTCTCCGTCGGGTCATAAGAACTTGCGGATGAGAACCGTCGGAGAATTTCCTCACAGAATTGTGCCCAGGTTAGTTGCTTTTTGAGTATGCCCGAGCGACGCAGCCAAACATCTGCCTTCCCCACAACATACAGTTGAGCAAGACTGACCTTGAATTCTGCTGTTGCACCTGCCATCTGAAAGTATTTGTCGCACTGGCGAATCCAACCAGCTGGGTTTTCACCATCAAAGCGTGGGAAATCCATGCGAGGGCCCTTGGTCAGGAATTGAGTTCGCATTACGTGCTCGTACTGTTTCTGAAAATCCTCCCAATTTTGGCGCACTACAGGGGGTTGAAAGTTGTGGAAGCTGGGTGTGCGAGCAGTTTTGTAGGCCACTGTAGGTGTGGCATTTCCAGAAGGAACATCGAGAACAGTACTAGCACCGTAGCCAGGAGGAACAGAAGGCCTAGGGACTTGGATCGGTGCCAGATTAGGAGGGATCTGGGGAGCAACATGACGGGTTTTGGCCTGCTCGAGTGCCAGACGTTTCCGTAGCTCCTCCGTGAGTGGTCTGTCCTCTGGTGCGTTTGTTTCTTTGTTCGCTAGCTGTTGTTCAGTAGCTAGTTGGACCGGTTGTGTCGATGTCGACGCATCTGCAATTGTCAGGGATTTGAGCACATCTGCCATGGTCGCGAGCTGTGTATTCAGAGATGAGACAGCCTTCTGGACCCCGTCCATTACTGAGACCATGGTATCCTGTTTGAGGCCGATGCCGTGTACATTCTTGCGCAGGTCATCGACTTCGCCTCGAAGCTCTGCGGTCTCGTCACGGTGCTGCAGAAATTCTCCTTTCATGGCTAGAAGTTCAGCTACCTCAGATTAGTCGAGGCTGGCCTTCCCGCGCCCCATCTTGGTGAAGTCGTTCAGAAGGGAATTTTACCTCCAGGACTAACCGGGAACCGGATCTGACCGCTTACCCTGCCGCCGCCGATCGAGATCGCCACCGGAACAGCACCACACGCCGCACGACCTGGGATTTTACTGAGTGAGCAGTGTGCTCAAACAACCAATCGAGCTCGACGAGCTGCCGTCGAATGGGTCTACCGCCGCCAGCGCCGCCTACTCCGCCACCAATGCCACCGACACTGCCGCCGCCGACGAGAAAGGGAGGGAAGGGTGGGAAATCATCGTCGCAGCTCCGATCTGTCGCGCCGCCGAGGAAAACCTATGCTCATGACACCAATTGTCACACCCCAAGGGAATTCAAGGGCGGAATCGAGCTAGAACCTAACAGATCTCGCGAGAGAGAAAGGGGAAAGTAGCTGCAAACTAGGGTTTGTATTACTGTAAGATGTATGATTGTATCATAGAGAGAATTCTTCGAATAATAGCATGCCTCTTACAGACGGGGGCCGCTAGCTTTATAGCTGAGCCGGCAATGGATGACAGCTACAGTAACAGAATAGAAACGCTACAGTTACAACAAAAACGGTACAGTGATACGGCGAGCCTCGCGAGCCGTTGGATCGATGGCGATGACTGGAATTGTAGCCGTTCGTTAACTGAAGATGCAGAACACTTGTAACTGAAGGTGCGGGCCTGACAAAATCCTTCTACACAACGATGCAAAACAACAAAATCGTTCCACACAAGTATGGAAATTTATCTGTTTGCGCATGACAAATCTGGGCGTTCAAGGCGGAATCGTTAAAATTCTGATGCAAGATTTTTAACATTTATACCGAGAAAGAAAAGGCAGAATCCGATCTTGCGAACCGGGATGATGATGCTGGATAGGATGAGAGGGGAGGAGGAGGCGAACGGGATTTTGACCCGAGAACCACCATCTTAACCAGCACTGGTCTCCTACACTCACCTCCGCGCGGACGGACCCCAGCGCGACACATGAACCCCGGCGAAACGATGGTTGCCTAGCCTGCCTGCCTCGCGTGTAAGAATCCTCCGTCGCCATCGGCCGTGCCACCTACAGTACGTCCTATCGTGAAAACCGGCGACGACGCTGATACGATATGGTAGCGCCCGTCGGCCACGCCACACTCGCCGGTCGGTGCCCGTGGACGGACAGGCACCAGCCACGGTCAGATCCTCGGAGGCGATGGCAAAAGGCCTGCATTCTTGATGGTCCGGTTCAGGTTCCATCAGGGAACAACTCGGCCCTACACTTCGAATGAGCGCGCGACAGACTGACGGAGAGAACAAGACCCAAAGCAAACCATAAGCCCGAGGTGGCACTGAAAACTTGAACAGCTGATTGACCGACCATTAGCAACACCGAAAACGAAACTGATTTCCCATCAATCTACGTCCAAAACGAAACAAGAGTATACAGTGTTTTCATCTGGGCGCGGGGTTCCACAGAAGAACAAAATACTGTCGACCGGTTTACACACACAGGGCTGCTGTCTGTACAATAGCCATCTTTTGGTTCCAACATATAAAAGGCGCTTGACTTGAAATGCTTACATTACACCGAAGTGAGCATCTCGATGGTCTGCCCGTGATGCGCGACGAGGGGCTCCAGGATGCTGGTCCACGTGCTGAAGTCGATGGGCGACCCGCCTCCCGGCTGGAGGAAGCCGTTCACGAAGAAGAACGGCGCGCCGGCCACCCCTCGCGTGCACCCATACTGATAAGAACGCAGCAATGGATCCGTAGTTCAGACAGGTTTTATCCAATGGTAGCGACAACAAATGATTCGAGAAAAGATGCTTGAAGCTAGAATTTCTAACAGTGTACTCGATGCGACAAGTAATGCTGACCTTGAAAGAAACCCTCGCTGCCATGTCTGACCTCATGTCGCTGAAGCCCGACTGGAACTCGGAGACTGAATTGCCGACCGCCTGGGCCGCCATCTTTGATATCTCACCGGTCACAGCAGTGCTCGAGATTGACGATGTCGCGCGGTTGGAGAATTTTCCCTGCATGTGTGTCGATTTCGAGATGTGTTAGCAAGAGTTGTATGAGACAGAAAAGGATGGCGGCCAAGTACTCTGCCACTGCGTGCACAACTCTAGTGCTCCTGATGTGGTATTCTGTTTCGCTTGCCTTCTTGCTTGTCAGGACAGGCAAGGTGGATGTTTGGCTGGCTTGTGTTTTTGCTATTTGCGGTGTTCCAGTTTGGCTTAAACCTTGATTTTGTAAGACTACTTCGTAGATCCTAAAACTGGTTTCCAGGTTCTAATCGGTTTCTGACAGAATCTGCCAAGCAAGCATGACAATGCTAAATCATCGGTCAGGCGCTCCAGGATATTGACAAACTGAGCAAAAACTTTAGACGTTCTCATATGTGTTCTGCACACATATTGGCAAACCCGCAGCACACGGATGTGCAAGGCCACCACTCCATGATATTAGCAAACAGAGCAAAAGCTATATTGACAAACTGAGCAAAAACTTTAGAGGTTCTCATATGTGTTCTGCACACATATTGGCAAACCCTGCAGCACACGGATGTGCAAGGCCACACTCCATGATATTAGCAAACAGAGCAAAAGCTTTGAAGGTTCTCATATGCGTTTTGCACACATATTGGCAAACCCTGGAGCACACGGATGTGCAAACCCACGTAAAGCATGCACTTATATACCTATTTATTACTTGACTATGATTCCTTGATGAAACAGAGTATGGCATATCATAAAAT
This sequence comes from Aegilops tauschii subsp. strangulata, assembly GCF_002575655.3. Classification (NCBI taxonomy): domain Eukaryota; kingdom Viridiplantae; phylum Streptophyta; class Magnoliopsida; order Poales; family Poaceae; genus Aegilops; species Aegilops tauschii. The sequence continues at coordinate 443,284,150 of NC_053039.3, forward strand.
AAAATAACACGCATGGATACCAAAAAACCACAAAAGGAAATGCTGATAATTGGTTATGCAACTTTAAATTTTGAAATCATGAAGTATTTGATGACACACCCCTGGAGAAGCATCATTACCCATTTATGGAAAAAGAAATTGCATAGGTAAATGATAAACCAACATAGAAGTTGCAATGATGGAAGTATCATAACAAAAGGTTACGGGTTAAACTAAAGAATGCAACGGACCTGATTCTTGAAGAACAGCTCCAGCAACGGATAGGTTGATGACGAATTCAACTTGTTAGCTATATGAAGCGCACGGCAGGCATGGTATGAATAGGTGTGGTACCTGCAGTTTTGCAGCACAGTAAAATGGTGTTAGAATGAGGTGCATAGCACCTTCTGCTATAAGAATCACATCAGTGCCAGATTCTATCAAGTGAAAATGCAAGGCCAAGCACACTATCTTTTGTGTCTGACGCCAGCCAATGAAATTTTACATGTTCAAGTTCAGTATAAATATCGCAGAGACCAACAGGACCAAAATCTGAACCAAATAGCACACATCTAAATCGATAAAGCCATAAAGGGCCGATGAAACAGGGCCAGATACTAGGGAAGATCCAATCCAATTCTCAAATTATAGAGTGTCAATGCCAGGACTATTGGCTATACCTCATCTCCAGAAATATCTGACAACCATTCACAATCCCTTCTACCATATCTAATCAGTGGCTATATACCTCTCTGTAATCTTACTGTAACTCTAGCCTTCTCCCATGGATCCAAGGACAGTCCCACAAATTTTCCATTCCCGGAAGTTACCAAGTTATAACTAATGGAATCACTTGCTGGCTCACTCAGGCTACTCATACTCAGATGAGACTTCAATCGCCTGAATTCGCAATCTCAGGAGACAGTCCCATGTAACCGTGCGGTCGGAGACTGCTCAAATGCGCTATTTTTTTTTCACTAAGATACAGTCCACATAGTGTGGAGCACAGAGAATCAGAGCAGCAGCCGCTAGAAGCAGATGGGGAGAGAGGACCCAAAGGAGCGGATGCGCGGCGCGATCTTACGGGAGAGGGAAGGGATGGACGATGAGGGAGACCATCGGGGAGTAGCGCTCGACGGCGAGCCGGAGCGGGTGCCAGGCATCGCGGCTGTCGGGGCAGAGCGGGTCGAGGAAGGCCTCGACGAGGACGGCGTCCTTCCAGGCGGCGGCCCCGACCCCGTAGGCGAACCCGTCGTAGCGCGGCGGGACGGAGGCCTGCGCCTGGAGGACGAGGAGGAAGCAGGTGCAGGAGGCGGCCAGCGCGCCGGCCATGAGGAGCCGCCGGAGCAGCGGCGCGCGCTGCGGCAGCAGGGCCCTCGCCATCCCCATTGGCAGCGGTGGTCGTGCGTGCGCGGCTCCGCCGGTGGTGGTGACCGCGTGGCCGGCTCTGCTACCGTGGGAGGAAGTCAACCGCGCTCCGGCGGTGGTGGTGCGAATGGGGAGGAGAACGGAAGGAGGAGGACACGATGCGGTCGTCGCCATCGTGCTCCAACTTAACTTGATCCGGGAGAGATATTTTTCTCCTCTGGGTGTTTCGCTGGGGATGACATATGGGCCCCGCTTTGGATATTCCCAACTGAACGGAATACGAGTGTGGATTTTTTGTGTCGAGGGAGCACACCTCCCTTTATTTTTAAAGTTCACAACTGGGTTAGAAACTTTTTAAAAATCCATAAAATATGATCTCAAGAAACTTTTCTAAAAAATCCATAAATCCAGAGCTGAACTTAGCACGACGACTTTCTGACTAGCTACTACAACAAGTTTTGCCCAGCTCTGATGAGGGAGGGACAATGACGACACCACCACCACCACCACCATCACCACACACACACACACACACAACGACATTAGAGTGAGTCATATGGCAGCAAATTTATGTCGGAAAATTCATTCATTCTTGGTTTAGATGAAAAAAGAGTGAAAATAGAATAACAAAATATTTTTGAGAAAATGTTTGAATTTGTTATTTGTGCACAACTTGCAAATGAATTGGGAGATAATACTTGAAGGGTTTGTCAAACGCTCAATAGCCAAGTCTCGGATGGCTCATGTCATCCATTTTGTGTTAAGCCTATTTCCATGTTCCCGTGGCCTGTTTTCCTAGCGAGGAACAAATTTAGTACGATAGTCGACATAACTACCAACTCTCGTCCTTTCTCCTAGCGGCGGCCAGGGTTTACAACTCCTCACCAAACACCACTAGCGAGTCCGTGGATTCGCTTCCCCTTTGTCCGTCGTTCTGGCAACTGGTGGCGGGGAGGAGAATCCCGGTGCCTGTACTCTGGCTGTTTAGGTTAGGGTTTTTTATCCCTCTCACGTTTGGGCGGATGGCGATACTTCTTCGTCGAGTTGGTCTTTCGAGCTCTCATCCTCCTCGAATTTGTCCATCTGGACGGAATCGATAGAGCTCCGGCGTAGATTCCTGTCGTCCCCTTGGGACGGTGAGTTTAGCGTCTCTCGTCGATCATGTGCGACGGCGAGTTATGGTGTCACACACTTTGGGTCGATTCAAGTGTTCAACGACGACAATTGCAGCTCCAGGGCATTGGTCCTTAATGGCATGTGCATGAAAATTTCCCGACCGTCATCGATAAGGTCTGGCCGGCTCCAATAGGAGAGTGGCGACAGTGACGCGGCGGCGGCTCGTTCTGGTGGTATTACTAGTCATCTGGTGGTATTACTAGTCATCTGGTGGTCTAAATATCTTGATGTAATTTTTGTTATATTTTGGATGTTTCGTAAAACTTCCATAAGGGATCTGGAGTTTTCAAAAAAAAGGATGGTCAGTTTTCATGTCTACCATTTTTTGGGCTGCTTTTTCGTACAAAGGTTGTGGCTTGGGTTGTTTTTATTTTTAATTTTTTTGCTTGTAGTTGGCATAACTATCGTAAGAACGAACAAATAGCATGTAGTTGGGCTACATTTACAGTGATATGTGTGATTATATCTCGGTTTAAAGCATGACGGTTTCTTTATGGTATTTTACTTATCCAATATTTTTTTCTAAATTAAAAAAAATCAAAATTCATATACTTTTTTCAAATCGGTGAACATTTTTTATGAATCCACAACCATTTTTTAAGTTCTCGCCATTTTTCAAAAAAAAAATATTTCATGATTATTTAAAGAAAATTGGAATATATTTCGAATTCTTGAATATTTTTTTGTATTCATCACTTATTTCAAAATAACTAACATTTTTCAAATTTGTGATGGCTTCAAATTCATAAACTTTTTTGTCGAATTCATGAACCTTTTTTTTTAAACGCAAATATTTTTTGGATCAATGAATATTGTTTCAAATTTGCAAATATTTTGAGTTCGTGAACATTTTTCCAATTTGTACCTTTTTCCTAGTTGACGAATATTTTTTTGTATTTGACTACATTTTTTGAACCCATGGAGAATTATTTAAAAATTGGTGCACGTTATTGGAATTCACAAAAAGAATAACAGGAAAAAAATCAACCCTCAGACCGAAGGCGGCCATCTGGGCAGGTCCAAGCAGGCCGGCACGTTAGCCGGCCTGTCAGTCCATTTACTTCTTTTTTAGCTTTTTTCATATATTAGCCTCAAAACAACCCAAAAGAGGCCCCAAGCTGCAAAAAAATAGGTGGGTTGCTGGGCTAAATGCGCCAGTGAGGCGGCCCGTTTCCTTGCTATGTCGTGCCTAGGTCATGGAGCACAGCACGCATGCCGGCCGGCATGGCCTTTGTAGTTAGCGTGCTTGGCCGGGCCAGCTCATCTAGCTTCGTTTGCCCAAGACAGATTAGAAGCAACTTCCAAAAAAGAGCCAAAAGAAAACAAGTGTGCACGCAGACAAACTAGCGAGCGTGAGTGGATGGGTGAATTTATTGGGCCACGACCCATGTGGCCGCCCATGTGTGCTGGACCAGCAGTTTGGCGCTTAAGCGTTGTATAGGAGGCCCTGTATGATAAAGTTGTTTTTAGCAAGACTATGGACAATGCTATTGATTTGCCTTTGCGATCTTGGTCACCTCCTAAAAGAAGGCGACTTGTTATTTATTTTTTATTTTGATTTTGTGAGCCCACCAGCTTACAACTTTAGGGAATACGTTGCACTTTACTGTTCAATGAGAGCCCCTATATCTCGCATTCAGCAGGTCTAGCTTTCGACTCGCTAAAGAGGCGAGTGAGATGAGCCAGCCCATGCGCGCGGGAGGCCACAACCTCTTTAACCTGTTTTTTTTATGTTTTATGTTTTCGTTTTTTACTTTATGTTTTTACTTTTTTAAATCTTTCAAATATTCTATATATTTTAATTTTTTGAATAAGTATTTGAAAAATATTAATAAAACATTCGAAAAAATGTTGAACGTGTATAGAAAAATTGTTGATCATGTGTTAAAAAATGAAGGATTTTTTTATCATGTATATAAAAATGTTAATCAAGCATTTAAACAAAAATCTTGAAAAAATATTTGAAATATGTTAATCACGCATTTGGGAAATGGTAAATTTGTATAGAAAAAATGTTGACTGTGTATTAAAAAATTATGAATTTTTTTATCATGTGTATAAAAATGTTAATCAAGTATTTGAAAAAACAATATTGAACAATTATTTGAAAAATGTTAAATGTATATAGAATAAATGTTGACCATCTATTAGAAAATGATATTCTATATAAAAATGTTAATAAGCATTTGAAATAAAATTTTAAAAATTATTTAAAAAAATTTAATCAAACATTTGGGAAATGTTAAATGTGTATAGAAAAAGTGTTCACCATGTATTAGCAAAATTTTGAATTTATTATCATGTATATAAAAATGTTAATCAAGCATTCGAAAAAATGTTGAAAAATTATTTGGAAAATATTAATCAAGCATTTGGGAAATGTTAAATGTGTATAGAAAAAAAATGTTAACCATGTGTTAAAAAAAGATGAAAAAGTTTCATAATGTATATAAAAAAGTTAACCAAGAATTTAAAAAAAATGTTGAACAAGTATTTGAAAAATATATATCATGCATTTGGAGAATATTAAATGTGTATAGAAAAAATGTTGACCATGTATTAAAAATGACAAAAAAATAGTCATGCATATGAACAGGTTAGTCAAGCAATTGAAAAAAAATGTTGAACAAGTATGGGAATGGCTAGGAGTCAGTCGAGTGAATTTTTTATTTGGGTCAGTCAATTTGGACTGGATCAGTTTAAAGCGTTAGATGGAAAGCGAATGACCCAGATTATGTCTTTTTCCTCCATACGTTTTGCAGATCGTATCTTCTTCCTCCTCCTGCCACATGCTGCCACCAGGCGAGCTGTGTGCTGCCGCCGCCTGTGACCGCCTCGCTGCACCACCCTCCCCTCAACCTCTTCCCACCGTTGGTTTTGTCGCCGCCCCCTGCCATCCCTCTAGCCCCGGGCCTCGCCGGTTTTTTCTTCGGCGAACTTGCACCACCGCCGTTCTTCCGCCCCCAGCCCCACCCTAAGATCGATCATGGGGAAGCTTCTCCGACGAGCCCCCCCCCACCCCCAGCCGCGATGGTTTCTTCATCCCCTCCGGTGCGTCCTTTCTTCTAGCAAAAACGACTAACCCAAATCGAATTTTCAGCCGACTCACATTTATGAACAAGTATTGAAAAAAAATGCAAATCAAGCATTTGGAAAAATGTTAGATGTGTATATAAAAATGTTGACCATGTATCAAAAAATGATGATATTTTTATCATGTATATCAAAATGTTAATCAAGCACTTGAAAAAATGTTGAACAAGCAAGCGTTTGGAAAATGTTAAATGCATATAGAAAAAAATATTGACCATGTACTAAAAAATGATGAAAATATTTGATAATGTATATGAAAAGGTTAATCAAGCATTTGGTAAAATGTTGAACAAGTATTTCCAAAATGTAAATCAAGCATTTGGAAACTTTTAAATGTGTAAATTCAAAAATGTTGAATTTTTTATAATGTATACCAAAATGTTAATCAAGGATTTGAAAAATTGTTGAAAAAGTGTTTGAAAATGTTAATCAAGCGTTTGGAAAATGATAAATGTGTATAGAAAAAATATTGACCATATATTAAAAAATGATGAATCTTTTTATCATGTATACGAAAAGGTTAAGCAAGCATTTGATAAAATGTTGAACAAGTATTTCCAAAATGTAAATCAAGCATTTGGAAATTTTTAATGTGTATAGATTTTTTTGACCCTGTATTAAAAAATGATGAATTTTTTATCATGTATATAAAGTTGTCAATCAAGCATTTGAAAAAATATTCAACAAGTGTTTGAAAAATAGTAATCAATCGTTTGGAAAATTTTAAATGTGTATAGAAAAATGTTGACCATGTATAAAAAATTGTTAATATTTTTTTAAAACAGTTAATCAAGCATTTAAAAATTGTTTAAAATATATAGAAATAATGTTGACCATGTATTGGAAAAATGTTAAAAATGTGTATAGAAAAAATGTTGGCTATGTATTAAAAAAGGTTAAATTATTATTGGGAAAATGTTAAACGTGTATTAGGAAAATTTGTTGACATATACAAAAATTGTAGAATGAAAACCAAATGAGATAAAGAAAACAAAAAGACAAAAAGAAAGAAAGAAAAAGAAACAAATTAAACCAAAGAAAAATAAAAGTAAAGAAACAAATGCCAAAAGAATGAAAAATAATATTAAACAAAAAACAAAAGAAGAAGAAAGAAAAAAGAAAATAAATAATAGAAAAGGAAAAAAAATAGAGAAAATCGGAAAATGAAAGAAATCGAAGAAGAAACCAAAAACGAAGGTGAAAAGTAAAATAGGGTCGAACGAGCGAACCGATCGACGCTTGCCAGCGAACTTCGTGCGGCAGCGATCGAAAAGAAAAATGGGCCAGCCTAGTTGCTACAGGAGACGACACAAGTCCTTTAGCGAGAGCTGCTACCGCCTCGGTTAATGGGAGACATAGCTCTCGCGTTGTTCAGCGTATTATTACAACCATGTGACAGTCGATGCTAGTCAGACATGGCAGCCAACGTCTATCTACAGATAAAGAAAAAATAGCTAAACTATGTGCTTCATAGTTACCATTTTGACTTTGATCATAGACAAACCGGTTTTCCTCGAACTGTCCTGCATGGGCATTAAAGTCACACGGTAAGAAGCGATGACCACACGTCTGACCAGCAAATCATCTGCTAGAGCTTGAGCTTGCCTATATATATATTTTTGAGGGGTAAGGCCTATTTTTTATTCCTCATAGACAAACCAGAGAGCGTGGGATATAGTTTACATTATGTGGTTGGCCAAATCACACATGACACCCAAAGGATAAATTAAGAGCACATCTAGCTAAAGTATGAGCTTCTATGCTACTATCTTGGCCTTCAAAAATAAAACTATTACAAGAAAAAGCAGTAGAGCGAGCTTTGATCTCGCTTATGATTGAAACTAGAAGGAAAAACAGCTTGCCTATATGCAAGGGCATGAGCGATCGCCGCCGAAGAGCTGAGGTATGGTCGTATGGAGCATGGACCTGACCTGGATATCGGCAAACCGCAGCGACAGCCCAAGCTGAGTTTTCAGAGGCTGGTAACCGGGCCGGGTGGGAGCAGCGGGGCTTGGCCCGGTAATCCATAGCAATAGTGCGCGGCGCACACCCTCCGGGCGTGGTGGTCCACGCCGAGAAAACCCGGAGTGAGCCGGGCAGCGGTCACGCTCACGCGGAGTATCACGCGCGCACGCACACGCACACGCACACGCCACCGCGCATGGCACTGCCACACTGCCCGCCTCCGACTCCGTTGTGTGTGTGCAGCGGCGTGGCTCGAAGCCTCGGTTCCCTCGCCGCCGCGTGCAGAAATGCCTTTGCGCCGCCGCATCTCATCGCGTCGTATCCCCTTCCCTCCCCCGTAGGCAAATTTGACAAATTTGATCTATAGTCGAAATCAAATCACAGAATGAACTGTCCGTCAAACTATTTCACGCGGCTGACTCTTGGCGCCTAACTTTCAGGCGCTGCACTAGTGCAACGCCCAGGAGCCAGGCGCTACACTGTGTAGTGTGGCGCCTAGCTCTCAGGCGCTGCACGCTGACTTGGGCACATATGGGTGCGACGCTGGCCGTGTAGCGCCTATCTGTGAGGCGTTGCACAGTAGGGTGTGGCGCCGGCGTGCGGGCGCTACACAAAAGGGTCAGGGGAGTGAAATAGTTTCGCAACCAGTTCATTCTGTGAAATGATTTCGTCCCGAGGTCAAAATTGTCAAATTTGCCTCCCCCATATCTCTCCCCAGAGCACACTCGGTCCTCCCTCCCGATCTCTATCTGTGCTTCGCCGTTCAACCGAGCAGAGCAGGAGTACGAGCACGGCTCCATGCTCCTCCAAGTTCGGCCCAAGGTTTTTAATGAAGGGAGCAGTGGAGTAAACGAGGTTGGCAGCGCATGGCAAATTTGACAAATTTGACCTATAGACGAAATTAAATCACAGAATGAACTATCCGTGAAACTATTTCACGCGGCTGACCTTTTTGTGTGACGCCCGACACGAAGGCGCCACACTACACTGTGCAACGCCTCACAGATAGGCGCTACACGGCCAGCGTCGCACCCGTGTGATCAGAAAATTACTAAGTCAGTGTGCAGCGCCTGAGAGCTAGGCGTCATGGGTCAGCCGCGTGAAATAGTTTCACGGACAGTTCATTCTGTGATTTGATTTCGTCTATAGGTTAAATTTGTCAAATTTGCCGCAGCGCATCAGCCTCCACGGCCGTGCTTCATTTAACTCGCCAGATTTTTCTGCAGGCAGGACCGATCCAAGGAAAGGGACACAAGGAGCAGTACGTACGACGAGCGCAGATGCCCTTCCCCCCTTTCTTTACTGCCCCTGCCCACTCCGGCCCGGCCGTGGCCACCGTACTCGGCGCAGCGGCAGTGACAATCAGTCCGTTCTCAAACCATGTGTGCGCGCTGTGTCTATGCGCACGCGTAAAAGAGTACACACGCCCGGTACCGACGCCTCCTCGCTCGCTCCCGCTCATATCCCGGCCACCTTTCTCTACTCTCCTCTTCTTCCGTTACTAATAACCAGTTGGAGGTGGACAGTGACAGAGATGGGGCGCCATTTCCTTGAGATCCAGGAAAGCCGGACCTGGTTCTTCTTCTTCTGTAATCTTTATTTTTCCGGCAGGCCGGCCGCCCGGGTGCTGTCCCTCCCTCTCCTCGGCCGAATCCACCACCGGTGTGTCGTCGCTCGGGGTCTCCCTCCCTCCCTCCTAGATAACAACAAAACAATGCGCCCATTGTCCTGGTAACTCGGGCTCGCCGGAATTAACTAGTGCGGCCTAGTACTACCTGGCTACCCATGCCGTACACTTGTTTACGCCCGACCTGTCCAATCCAATCCAAGCCAATCCATGAAAGATAAACTAGAGTAGCGTCAGCAAGCACGAAAGGAAACCAAAGCAAGAAATGCAATATCCTCCTCTTGCAATAGGGCAGCCGTGCCGTCAGGCTGGTCACAATGAGCAAGAACATAAGTAACTTACGCACTTCCCTAGACTATGTTACTACCTTCATAATGGGTAGGAACATCTACGTAGTGTCATGCAACGATGTATTTATTAGGTTATAGACTCATTGTTTCTTGAAGTGTGTGATGTTTCGGTAACTTAGCTAGTTATCACAAACACCTCTCTCTTCATTAAATATGTGTCACATAAGCAAAGTTGTATTGAAGTGTGTGATGTTACTCCTAAGTTCCTCCCCACTTGTTACGAGCATCATGTGCACGGGGAGAACACACAAGCGTACAGGGAAATCGCTGCCGGTCCGTGACACGGAGCTCTGCCGCGGCAGATGGACACGAGCCGAGAGTGCAATGATGCTCTTGCTCATGATCCGCTTTGCCTTTGCTGCCGTCGACAAGGATCGACGGGGGCGGGCGACGGCGACGTGTGGCATCCATCCAAGACGACGGGAGCTCACCTGATATATTGCTTTGCAAAGACGGCGAGGATTGTTCGCTCCCTCTGTTGCTGTTGATGTTGGCTGCAGGGGCAGGAGGAGCGAATGATGGTGGCGACATACAGTTAGCGTCAGTCAACGTCGACCGGTCGCTGCTGTGTGCTCGCAACGACGGCGACCGCATGCAGAGATTATCATGGCCTGGTGGCGTCATCATTGCCCGCGCGAATCAGGCTGCAGCGCCTGGCTCTGCCTGAAATCTCGCTTTTTACTCCACTGATTTGATTCGTAAGGTTTATCGTACGAATCACTATCGCGTCACGTGCATGGATATGCTATGGATAACCAACCACTACCGTGGTCGTTCTTCCGGCCTTTCTTTGGTCGCAGCGCCTGGTCTCTTTGGGTTAAAACAAGTTTCCTAGGACCACAGTTTCCACGACAGTTTATGCTGCGAAGTGCAAAGCAATGCTTGGTTCGACGAAATGAATCTCTCCAAGATAACTACTCCCTCCGTTCCTGAATATAAGTCTTTTTAAAGATTTTAAAATGAAATACATACGAATATATTTATAGATGTATTTTAGAGTGTAGATTCACTCATTTTGCTTTGTATATAGTCCATATTAGAATCTAAAAGACTTAATTAGGAACAGAGGGAGTAGTATACTGTACTCCAGAGCAGCTGCAGTATGTCACAGTGACACAACACTGCAACAAGGACCCTGAAAGAAAATACAACCATGTCCTCTCCTTCTAAAGACAAGACCCATAGATAAAAATTACTCACTCCGGTCCCTTTTACTCTGCATATAAAAATTGTCTGAAGTCAAACTTCATAAAGCTCTATCGCATTTATATGAAAAAAATATTAACATCTATAATGCTAAATTTATACAATATGAAAACTAAAATCATGACGCATCTAATTTTATTGATTTCACATTCTAAATGTTGATATTTCTTCTGTAAACTTGGTCAATGTTTACGAGGTTTGACTTAAACAAATCTTATATGCAAACTAAAAAGGACAGGAGGGAGTAGATTGCAATGCCGCTTTTGCGCAGCATCCTCGCCATCACCAGGCAATGGATAGAGGCGCTCACCATCAAGGTTGAAGAAGGCTAGCCGGAACCACTTGTCCATTTGATGCGTTGTTTTGCGGTCGAGGTCGATGTAGGAGTAACACTATATTGACTGGCCGATGAACACCAAAAGCAACTTCCACCCCCCGGAACACTAGACCCACCTAGACGACACATAGATTCACTCTCTTCCTTCCTTCCACCTACATAGCGATGGAGAAAAGAGGGAAGAGAGCATGTCCCCTAGTCCGACACGAGCTTCTTTGTTGAAGGTGAGGGCGAAAAGTCATCTTCTCTGCATCGTCGACCACCATGGATGCCGAGATGTTGGGGAACGTAGAATTTCAAAAAAAAAATCCTACGATCACGCAAGATCTATCTAGGACAAGCATAGCAACGAGCGGGGAGATTGTGTCCACGTACCCTCGTAGACCGAAAGCAGAAGCGTTTAGTAACGCGGTTGATGTAGTCGAACGTCTTCGCAATCCAACCGATCCAAGTACCGAACGCACGACACCTCCGCGTTCAGCACACGTTCAGCTCGATGACGTCCCTCGATCTCTTGATCCAGTTGAGGACGAGGGAGAGTTCCGTCAGCACGACGGCGTGGCAACGGTGATGATGAAGTTACCAACGCAGGGCTTCGCCTAAGCACTACGACGATATGACCGAGGTGTGTAACTGTGGAGGGGGGGCACCACACACGGCTAAGACAATTGTCTGTTGTGTCTTTGGGGTGCCCCCTGCCCCCGTATATAAAGGAGGGGAGGAGGAGGCCGGCCAACAAGGGGCGCGCCAGGGAGAGGGGAGAACTACTAGGACTCCAGTCCTAGTAGGATTCGGCCCCACCCTTTTTTCCTTCTACAGGAGGGGAAAAGGGGAAGGAGAGGGAGTAGGATAAGGAAAGGGGGGTGGCGCCCCCTTCCCAAGTCCAATTCGGCCTCCTCCCTTGTGGGGGGCGCACCAGCCCCTTGTGGGCTGGTTAGCCTCCCTCCTATGGCCCATAAGGCCCATATCTTTCCCCGGGGGGTTCCGGTAACCCCTCCGGTACTCCGGTAGGTACCCGATACACTCCGGAACCTTTCCGGTGTCCAAATACTACCTTTCAATATATGAATCTTTACCTCTTGACCATTTCGAGACTCCTCGTCATGTCCATGATATCATCCGGGACTCTTAAAAAACTTCGGTCATCAAATCACATAACTCATAATACAAATCGTCATCGAACGTTTAGCGTGCGGACCCTACGGGTTCGAGAACTATGTATACATGACTGAGACACATCTTCGGTCAATAACCAATAGCGGAACATGGATGCTCATATTTGCTCCTACATATTCTACGAAGATCTTTATCGGTCAAACCGCATAACAACATATGTTGTTCCCTTTGTCATCGGTATGTTACTTGCCCGAGATTCGATCGTCGGTATCATCATACCTAGTTCAATCTCGTTACCGGAAAGTCTCTTTACTCGTTCCGTAATGCATCATCCCGCAACTAACTCATTAGTCACATTGCTTGCAAGGCTTATAGTGACGTGCATTACCGAGAGGGCCCAGAGATACCTCTCCGATACTCAGAGTGACAAATCCTAATCTCGATCTATGCCAACTCAACAAACACCATCGGAGACACATGTAGAGCATCTTTATAATCACCCAGTTACGTTGTGACGTTTGATAGCACACAAGGTGTTCCTCCGGTATTCGGGAGTTGCATAATCTCATAGTCAGAGGAACATGTATAAGTCATGAAGAAAGCAATAGCAATAAAACTAAACGATCATTATGCTAAGTTAACGGATGGGTCTTGTCCATCACATCATTCTCATAATGATGTGATCCCTTTCATCAAATGACAACACATGTCCATGGTCAGGAAACTTAACCATCTTTGATGAATGAGTTAGTCAAGTAGAGGCATACTAGGGACACTCTGTTTTGTCTATGTATCCACACATGTATCAAGTTTCCGGTTAATACAATTCTAGCATGAATAATAGATATTTATCATGATATAAGGAAATATAAATAACAACTTTATTATTGCCTCTAGGGCATATTTCCTTAGTCTCCCACTTGCACTAGAGTCAATAATCTAGATCACATCATTATGTGATTAACACCAATAGTTCACATCACCATGTGATTAACACCTATAGTTCACATCACCATGTGACCATCACCCAAAGGGTTTACTAGAGTCAATAATCTAGTTCACATCGCTATGTGATTAACACGCAAAGAGTAATAAGGGGTGATCATGTTTTGCTTGTGAGAGAAATTTAGTCAACGGGTCTACCACATTCAGAGCCATATGTATTTTGCAAATTTTCTATGTTTACAATGCTCTGCGCGGTGCTACTCTAGCTAATTGCTCCCACTTTCAATATGTATCTAGATCGAGACTTAGAGTTATCCAGATCGGTGTCAAAGCATGCATCGACGTAACTCTTTACGACGAACTCTTTGTCACTTTCATAACCGGGAAACATTTCCTTATTCCACTAAGGATAATTTTGACCGCTGTCCAGTGATCCACTCCTGGATCTGTAACGACCCGACCTGAAATCGGTCAAGTCTCTGTGTAGCTGTACCATCCCAAGATCATGCTGGCACACACAGTACATTGATGCAAAGATTCAAAGTTCAATCACACCTGAATTTATTACACGATTCTCATATCGAGTCTTTATTACATCATAATAAATTCGGCCAAAGGCCAACTCATGAGAAATAAACTAAATAAAGCTGCGGAAGCGTAGACGAATAGCGAGTCCATCCGACTCCAAAGGGCAATCGCCAAGCGTGGATCGTAGCCTCACACCTGGTCGGAAAACTCCTCTGCAACATAAGACGTTGCAGCCGTGTAGGTCAGCATTTTGAATATGCTGGCAAGTCATGAAAAGAGAACAACAATAAAACTACTAATACTATATGCAATTTGGCTGTGGGGCTCTAAGTTTCATTGTTTTGCGAAAAAGCCGGTTTTTCCCTACAACAAGGACTTGTTTGCAATTACTACAACATTGTTGGTAGTTATTGAGATGGTTCCGCCAACCAATGACTCGTTCCCAATTATTAAATAACCCCCTCAATTAATTTATTAAGTTCAGTGTTGAGATATCCGAAATACTCCAATTCCAGAGGCTCATTTGTCCGTAACCGGGGACACGGCTAATCAATTAGGTTGTTACTCTGCAGAGGTTTGTGCACTTTACCCGCAAGAAACGTTCCCTCCTTTTAAGTCTTCGCACTGCCTGGTGTTTGAAGACGGGACGAACGAAACAGGGTCTTCCGAAGAGTTCCTCTGGGCCACTGCCGGTGCCCATCCAATCCTACCGTTCTTCTACATCTCGTAGCACCGTCCGGCCAGAGTCACGCCTAGGGTCAACCAAGCCAGAGCCCATAATGGCTTGCGGCTGCACAGGTAAGCTTCCGGTCAATGGGGTATCCATCCGTCTCTTCGTGGCTGGGTGAAGCTTTCCGCAAGATGTCATGGCGCTTCTCCATGCATCCCGGCCATCCGCTGGTTTCTCCAGGGTGCCCGTCAACCGTCCTCCACCCAGTAGTGAATTTTGAAGTCCATCTTGAGCTTGACGTCATGGGGTTGTCATCATCTTGACTCTCACATCTCCCTTATGAATCACTCAACCAACCCCGTCTACGAGCATAGCAAAATAAACTACATCGTCCCGGGCATTGGTAACAAGGGAGAAGGGTTCATCCTACCTCATGATACTACTTAAGAACATAACTTAACAAAATTCTCCTACTGCATGCATGGTGGGGAGGTATAACTCTAATGCAATAAAATCATAGGTATTGTAAAAACATGATCAAATGACTTGCCTGGCTGACGGTCTTCGAAAGCTAGCGACTCGTAATAGCAGGCTTCGCACTCCGGAAATTCTACCGAGTCAAACAATAGCACAAATAAGTATAGCACAATATAACATAACAGCAAGTTGAACTAAAACACCCACGTACTCAAACCAAAACCAAAGAAAAACTCGGAGAAAACAAATCAAGGTTTTCATCATATCAAGCAACAACTAAGAAATAGTTTTACACAACTAAAACCTTTCTTAACAGAACCTAAGCATTGGTTTTGCTAACTAACAGAAGGAAAAACATCATGCAAACTAGGAGTAAAAAGAATCACATCAAAAGCTATTATAGAACTCCTATTATGCCTAAAACAATGCTAGCAAAAAAAAATTTATTCTACTATAAATAAAAGTTCATCCTCTGTAGCTACAGAAACTAATCTAAAATAAAATATAAAATAATAAAAATAAAATAATTTGCTAACTAGAACAGTAGGAAAACAGCAGTTAGCTAAATAAACAAGAAAAACATGATTTCGACATAAAACTAATTGTTTATTAAATCTAAAAATACCCAAACAAGTTCCTACTGCTAGGCATGGTCAAAACTAAGCAGTAGCAAAAAGAATCACAAAAAAATAATAATCCTAGCTCAATTTGTGGCAGAAAACTAATCTGTCTAAATCTAATATAAAACTATTTCTAATAATTTAAACATGGCTAAACATATTTTCTACAGAAACTACAACAAATTTGCAAACTCACAAAAAAAAATCAACTAAAAATATTGAACCAACTAAAAGAAATAGCAAAAACAAAAACAGAACTATTCTGCTAAAACAGAAACGAAGAAATAAAACTAAAAAGAAAACCGCGCTATTGGGCCTATATGCCGCTCAGGCAAAATCTAAATAAAAAGCGCCCGCGGCTAAACAGAAAAGTCGACCGGTTCGATCTAACAAAAAAAACCGTAAGTAAAACCAATCTATTAAATAAAACCGTACCCCTTCGTTGCTTCTAATCTAGGCCATACATGCGAGATCCAACGGTGGAGGGGAGCTCGGGCTTACAGCGTCGGCGGCGACGAACGGAGACGACAGCGGCGGCTCGGGCGTTGGCGGTGCGGCGGCTCCGGTAGTCGGGGAGGTCGGCGAAGGTGTCGGAGAGGTGCGGCGAGGAGTTGCGGAGGCGGGGGTGGAGTTTGTGGAGCTCGGGGACGACGGTGGCGATCGGGGCGACGGCGACGACTCCCTGGTGAGCTGCAGTTCCGGCGGCGGCGGTCGAGCTCGGGGACGACGGCTTCGGGGCTCCCTGGGAGAAGAGAGGATGTCAGGGAGATGAGGAACGAACAGGGGGTTCGGGTGGTGTAGCTTGGAAGCAAGGGGGGATGCTCACCGGTGGCAGTTGTGGCGGCGAACCGAGGCGGCGGCGGTGAGATGCGAATGGCGATGGCGTGCGCTGTGGTGGGTTTGGAGCGTAGGGTTTTAGGGGGTTCGAGGGAGGAGAGGCATAGGTATTTATAGGACATCAACTTGGGGGAGGGGGCGGCTTCGGAGCGCGATCACGGGAAGATCGGAACCGCGGCGGCGCTCGGGCGTGCTCCGGAGCGGCATAGCGTGGGCGAGGGGGAAAGAGAGAGGGCGGGCCCCGCGGGTTAGTGAGGGGGAGGGAGAGGGGAGCGAACGGGCGAGCGAGGGCGAGGGGGTTCGGCATCGGGCGCTGGGGCAGGCCGGCTCGGGCGTCGGTGGCCTGCGCCTGGCCCGCTGGTGGGCTGCGCTCGGCGCTGGCTGGGCCGGTTGGCCTGGCTGGCGCCTGGGGCTTTTTTTTTTGAATTAGAGAGAAAGAAAAAATATAGAGAAATATATATTATTTTATATAGGACATATATATATCAAAATTCTCAGGGGAATTAATCCTACAACGTGGACATTTTTCAGAGGTAAAACTCAAACTAAAAAAAACAATTTTCTGGAAATCCCAAATAAAATTTCAAATTTAAATTCAAACTTTTTGGCAATATTTTTCTTCTGACATTTTTGGAGTGTCATGTTTACTCCTCTCATACTTTTGCTCAAGTATTTGTCAGGCATTGTTTGAAATAAATTCAACTGCCAATTTGAATCCAAATTCCAACAAACTCAAAAGCCTCTGAAATAATTCAAATGTCACTCAATTCAAGCAATATGCATAGATGCTTAGCTACAATTGTAAAACATTCCAAATGGGAAATTTGGGATGTTACAGGATCACTATTGTACCCTCTTGTCAAACTCATGGTGAGGTACACAATAGGTCTGGTACACAGCATAGCATACTTTATAGAACCTATGGCTGTGGCATAGGGAATGACTTTCATTCTCTTTCTATTTTCTGCTGTGGTCGTGTTTTGAGTCTTACTCAACTTTACACCTTGCAATACAAGCAAGAACTCCTTCTTTGACTGTTCCATTTTGAACTACTTCAAAAATCTTGTCAAGGTATGTACTCATTGAAAAATCTTATCAAGCGTCTTGATCTATCTCTATAGATTTTGATGCCCAATATGTAAGCAGCTTCACCGAGGTCTTTCTTTGAAAAACTCCTTTCAAACACTCCTTTATGCTTTCCAGAAAATTCTACATCATTTCCGATCAACAATATGTCATTCACATATACTTATCAGAAAGGCTATAGTGCTCCCACTCACTTTCTTGTAAATACAGGCTTCACCGCAAGTGTGTATAAAACCATATGCTTTGATCACCTTATCAAAGCGTATATTCCAACTCCGAGATGCTTGTACCAGTCCATAGATGGATTGCTAGAGCTTGCACACTTTGTTAGCACCTTTAGGATTGACAAAACCTTCTTGTTGCATCATATACAACTCTTCTTTAAGAAATCCATTAAGGAATGTAGTTTTGACATCCATTTGCCAAATTTCATGAAATGTGGCAATTGCTAACATGATTTGGACAGACTTTAAGCATTGATACGAGTAAGAAAATCTCATCGTAGTCAACATCTTGAACTTGTCAAAAACCTTTTTCGACAAGTCGAGCTTTGTAGATAGTAACACTACTATCAGTGTCCGTCTTCCTCTTGAAGATCCGTTTTATTCTCTATAGCTTGCCGATCATCGGGCAAGTCAACCAAAGTCCATACTTTGTTCTCATACATGGATCCTATCTCAGATTTCATGGCCTCAAGCCATTTTGCGGAATCTGGGCTCATCATCGCTTCCTCATAGTTCGTAGGTTCGTCATGGTCAAGTAACATGACCTCCAGAATAGGATTGCCGTACCACTCTGGTGCGGACCTTACTCTGGTTGACCTACGAGGTTCGGTAGTAACTTGATCTGAAGTTTCATTATCATCATCATTACCTTCCTCACTAATTGGTGTAGGCATCACCGGAACTGATTTCTGTGATGAACTACTTTCCAACTCGAGAGAAGGTACAATTACCTCATCAAGTTCTACTTTCCTCCCACTCACTTCTTTCGAGAGAAACTCCTTCTCTAGAAAGGATCCATTCTAAGCAACGAATATCTTGCTTTAGGATCTGTGATAGAAGGTGTACCCAACAGTCTCCTTTGGGTATCCTATGAAGACGCATTTCTCCGATTTGGGTTTGAGCTTATCAGGTTGAAGCTTTCACATAAGCATCGCAACCCCAAACTTTAAGAAACGACAGCTTAGGTTTCTTGCCAAACCACAGTTCATATGGTGTCGTCTCAACGGATTTAGATGGTGCCCTATTTAACATGAATGCAGCTGTCTCTAATGCATAACCCCAAAACGATAGTGATAAATCGGTAAGAGACATCATAGATCGCACCATATCTAATAAAGTACGGTTATGACGTTCGGACACACCATTACGCCATGGTGTTCCAGGTGGCGTGAGTTGCGAAACTATTCCACATCGTTTCAAATGAAGACCAAACTCGTAACTCAAATATTAGTCTCCGCGATCAGATCGTAGAAACTTTATTTTCTTGTTACGATGATTTTCCACTTCACTCTAAAATTCTTTGAACTTTTCAAATGTTTCAGACTTATGTTTCATCAAGTAGATATACCCATATCTGCTCAAATCATCTGTGAAGGTCAGAAAATAACGATACCCGCCGCGAGCCTCAACACTCATCGGATCGCATACATCAGTATGTATTATTTCCAATAAGTCAGTTGCTCGCTCCATTGTTCCGGAGAATGGAGTCTTAGTCATATTGCCCATGAGGCATGGTTCGCAAGCATCAAGTGATTCATAATCAAGTGATTCCAAAAGCCCATCAGCATGGAGTTTCTTCATGCGCTTTACACCAATATGACCTAAACGAGAGTGCCACAAATATGTTGCACTATCATTATCAACTTTGCATCTTTTGGCATCAATATTATGAATATGTGTATCACTACGATCGAGATTCAATAAACC
Source organism: Aegilops tauschii subsp. strangulata (assembly GCF_002575655.3). Classification (NCBI taxonomy): domain Eukaryota; kingdom Viridiplantae; phylum Streptophyta; class Magnoliopsida; order Poales; family Poaceae; genus Aegilops; species Aegilops tauschii. The sequence goes on from NC_053039.3 coordinate 443,303,461, forward strand.
ATTCACCTTGGGTGTATGACCATAGAAGGTTTTATTCATGTAAACAAAATAACAATTATTCTTTGACCTAAATGAATAACCGTATTGCAATAAACATGATCCAATCATATTATGCTCAACGCAAACACCAAATAACATTTATTTTAGGTTCAACACCAATCCCTAAGGTAAAGGGAATGTGTGATGGTGATCTTATCAACCTTGGAATCACTTCCAACACACATCGTCACCTTGCCCTCAGCTAGTCTTTGTTCATTTTGTAACTCCTGTTTCGAGTTACTAATCATAGCAACTGAACTAGTAACAAATACCTAAGGGCTACTATGAACACTAGTAAAGTACACATCAATAACATGTATATCATATATACTTTTGTTCACTTTGCCATCCTTCTTATCCGCCAAGTATTTGAGGCAGTTCCGCTTCTAGTGACCATTTCCTTCGCAGTAGAAGCACTCAGTTTCAGGCTTGGGTCTAGCTTTGGGCTTCTTCATGGGAGTGGCAACTTGCTTGCCATTCTTCTTGAAGTTCCATTTCTTTCCCTTGCCCTTTTACTTGAAACTAGTGGTCTTGTCAACCATCAACATTTGATGCTTTTCTTGATTTCTACCTTCGTCGATTTCAGCATCACGAAGAGCTCGGGAATCGTTTTCGTCACCCCTTGCATATTATAGTTCATCACGAAGTTCCAGTAACTTGGTGATAGTGACTAGAGAACTCTATCAATCACTATTTTACTTGGAAGATTAACTCCCACTTGATTCAAGCGATTGTAGTACTCAGACAATCTAAGCACATGCTCACTGGTTGAGCTATTTTCCTCCATCTTGTAGGCAAAGTACTTGTCAGAGGTCTCATACCTCTTGACTCGGGCATGAGTCTGAAATACCAATTTCAGCTCTTGGAACATCTTATATGCTCCGTGGCGTTCAAAGCATTTTTGAAGTCCCGGTTCTAAGCCGTAAAGCATGGCGCACTAAACTATCAAGTAATTATCATACCGAGCTTGCTAAATGTTCATAACGTCTATATCTGCTCCTGCAATAGGTCCGTCACCTAGCGGTGCATCATGGACATAATTCTTCTGTGCAGCAATGAGGATAATCCTCAGATCACAGACCTAGTCCGTATCATTGCTACTATCATCTTTCAACATAATTTTTCTCTAGGAACATATCAAAAATAAATGGGTAGCTACGTCGTGAGCAATTGATCTACAACATAGTTATGCAAATACTATCAGGACTAAGTTCATGATAAATTAAAGTTCAATTAATCATATTACTTAAGAACTCCCACTTAGATAGACATCCCTCTAATCATCTAAGTGATCACGTGATCCATATCAACTAAACCATGTCCGATCATCACGTGAGATGGAGTAGTTTTCAATGGTGAACATCACTATGTTGATCATATCTACTATATGATTCACGCTTGACCTTTCGGTCTCAGTGTTCCAAGGCCATATCTGCATATGCTAGGCTCATCAAGTTTAACCCGAGTATTTTGCGTGTGCAAAACTGGCTTGCACCCGTTGTATGTGAACATAGAGCTTATCACACTCGATCATCACATGGTGTCTTAGCACAAAGAACTGTCGCAACGGTGCATACTCAGGGAGAACACTTATACCTTGAAATTTTAGTAAGGGATCATCTCATAATGCTACCGTCATACTAAGCAAAATAAGATGCATAAAAGATAACATCACATGCAATCAAAATATGTGACATGATATGGCCATCATCATCTTGTGCCTTTGATCTCCATCTCCAGAGTACCGTCATGATCTCCATCGTCACCGACATGACACCATTATCTTCATCATCTTGATCTTTATCAACGTGTCGTCACATGGTTGTCTCGCCAACTATCACTTTTGCAACTATTGCTATTGCATAGCGATAAAGTAAAGCAATTATATGGCGCTTGCATCTTATGCAATAAAGAGACAACCATAAGGCTTCTGCCAGTTGCCGATAACTTTAACAAAACATGATCATCTCATACAACAATTTATATCTCATCACGTTTTGACCATATCACATCACAACATGCCCTGCAAAAACAAGTTAGACGTCCTCTACTTTGTTGTTGCAAGTTTTACATGGCTACTACGGGCTTCTAGCAAGAACGTTCTTACCTACACATCAAAACCACAACGATTTTTCATCAAGTGTGCTGTTTTGACCTTCAACAAGGACCGGGCGTAGTCAAACTCGATTCAACTAAAGCTGGAGAAACAGACACCCACTAGCCACCTGTGTGCGAAGCACGGCGGTAGAACCAGTCTCAGGAACGCGGTCATGTAATGTCGGTCTGGGCCGCTTCATCCAAGAATACCGCCGAATCGAAGTATGACATGCTGGTAAGCAGTATGACTATTATCGCCCACAACTCTTTGTGTTCTACTCGTGCATATAACATCTACGCATAGACTTGGCTCGGATGCCACTGTTGGGGAATGTAGAATTTCAAAAAAAAATCCTACAATCATGCAAGATCTATCTAGGAGAAGCATAGCAACGAGCGGGGAGAGTGTGTCCATGTACCCTCGTAGACCAAAAGCGGAAGCGTTTAGTAACGTGGTTGATGTAGTCGAACGTCTTCGTGATCCAACCGATCCAAATACCGAACGTACGACACCTCCGCGTTCAGCACACGTTCAGCTCGATGACGTCCCTCGATCTCTTGATCCAGTTGAGGACGAGGGAGAGTTCCGTCAGCACGACGGCGTGGCGACGGTAATGATGAAGTTACCGACACAGGGCTTCGCCTAAGCACTACGACGATATGACCGAGGTGTGTAATTGTGGAGGGGGGCACCGCACACGGCTAAGACAATTGTCTGTTGTGTCTTTGGGGTGCCCCCTGCCCCCGTATATAAAGTAGGGGAGGAGGAGGCCGGCCAACAAGGGGGGCGCCAGGGAGAGGGGAGTTCTACTAGGATCCAGTCCTAGTAGGATTCGGCCCCACCCTTTTTTCCTTCTACCGGAGGGGAAAAGGGGAAGAAGAGGGAGTAGGAGAAGGAAAGGGGGGTGGCGCCCCCTTCCCAAGTCCAATTCGGCCTCCTCCCTTGTGGGGGGCGCACGAGCCCCTTGTGGGCTGGTTACCCCTCCCTCCTATGGCCCATAAGGCCCATATCTTTCCCCGGGGGGTTCCGGTAACCCCTCCGGTACTCCGGTATGTACCGATACACTCCGGAACCCTTCCGGTGTCCGAATACTACCTTCCAATTTATGAATCTTTACCTCTTGACCATTTCGAGACAACTCGTCATGTCCGTGATATCATCCGGGACTCCGAAAAAACTTCAGTCATCAATTCACATAACTCATAATACAAATCATCATCGAACGTTAAGCGTGCGGACCCTACGGGTTCGAGAACTATGTAGACATGATCGATACACATCTTCGGTCAATAACCAATAGAGGAACCTGGATGCTCATATTGGCTCCTACATATTCTACGAAGATCTTTATCGGTCAAACCGCATTACAACATATGTTGTTCCCTTTGTCATCGGTATGTTACTTGCCCAAGATTCGATCGTCGGTATCATCATACCTAGTTCAATCTCGTTACCGGCAAGTCTCTTTACTCGTTCCGTAATGCATCATCCCGCAACTAACTCATTAGTCACATTGCTTGCAAGGCTTATAGTGATGTGCATTACCGAGAGGGCCTAGAGATACCTCTCCGATACTCAGAGTGACAAATCCTAATCTCGATCTATGCCAACTCAACAAACACCATCGGAGACACCTGTAGAGCATCTTTATAATCACCCAGTTACGTTGTGATGTTTGATAGCACACAAGGTGTTCCTCCGGTATTCGGGAGTTGCATAATCTCATAGTGAGAGGAACATGTATAAGTCATGAAGAAAGCAATAGCAATAAAACTAAACGATCATTATGCTAAGCTAACGGATGGGTCTTGTCCATCACATCATTCTCATAATGTGTTGGGAATCGTAGCATAATTTTAAAATTTTCCTACGCTCACCAAGATGCATCTATGGAGTTTACTAGCAACGAGGGGAAAGGAGTGCATCTACATACCCTTGTAGATCGCGAGCGGAAGCGTTCCAATGAACGTGGATGACGGAGTCGTAATCGCCGTGATCCAAATTACCGATGACCGAGTGCCGAACGGACGGCACCTCCGCGTTCAACACACGTACGGTGCAGCGACGTCTCCTCCTTCTTGATACAGCAAGGGGGGAGGAGAGGTTGATGGAGATCCAACAGCACGACGGCGTGGTGGTGGATGTAGCGGGTCTCCGGCAGGGCTTCGCCAAGCTTCTGCGAGAGAGAGAGGTGTTGCAGGGGGGAGGGAGGCGCCCAAGGCTGTAGGTTGCTGCCCTCCCTCCCCCCTTTATATAGGCCCCCTTGGGAGGGGGGGGGCGGCCAAAACCCATCTAGGGTTGGGGGGGCGGCGGCCAAGGGGTGGAAAGGGGTGCCTTGCCCCCCAAGGCAAGGGGGAAGCTCCCCCCTAGGGTTCCCAACCCTAGGCGCATGGGGGGAGGCCCAAGGGGGGCGCCCCAGCCCACTAAGGGCTGGTTCCCTTCCACTTTCAGCCCACGGGGCCCTCCGGGACAGGTGGCCCCACCCGGTGGACCCCCGGGACCCTTCCGGTGGTCCCGGTACAATACCGGTAACCCCCGAAACTTTCCCGGTGGCCGAAACTTGACTTCCTATATATAATTCTTCACGTCCGGACCATTCCGGAACCTCTCGTGACGTCCGGGATCTCATCCGGGACTCCGAACAACTTTCGGGTTTCCGCATACATTTATCTCTACAACCCTAGCGTCACGGGACCTTAAGTGTGTAGACCCTACGGGTTCGGGAGACATGCAGACATGACCGAGACGCCTCTCCGGTCAATAACCAACAGCGGGATCTGGATACCCATGTTGGCTCCCACATGTTCCACGATGATCTCATCGGATGAACCACGGTGTCGAGGATTCAATCAATCCGTATGCAATTCCCTTTGTCAATCGGTATGTTACTTGCCCGAGATTTGATTGTCGGTATCCCAATACCTTGTTCAATCTCGTTACTGGCAAGTCTCTTTACTCGTACCGCAATGCATGATCCCGTGACTAACGCCTTAGTCACATTGAGCTCATTATGATGATGCATTACCGAGTGGGCCCAGAGATACCTCTCCGTCACACGGAGTGACAAATCCCAGTCTCGATCCGTGCCAACCCAACAGACACTTTCGGAGATACCCGTAATGCACCTTTATAGTCACCCAGTTACGTTGTGACGTTTGGCACACCCAAAGCACTCCTACGGTATCCCGGAGTTGCACGATCTTATGGTCTAAGGAAAAGATACTTGACATTGGAAAAGCTCTAGCAAACGAAACTACACGATCTTTTATGCTATGCTTAGGATTGGGTCTTGTCCATCACATCATTCTCCTAATGATGTGATCCCGTTATCAATGACATCCAATGTCCATAGTCAGGAAACCATGACTATCTGTTGATCAACGAGCTAGTCAACTAGAGGCTTACTAGGGACACTTTGTGGTCTATGTATTCACACATGTATTATGATTTCCGGACAATACAATTATAGCATGAACAATAGACAATTACCATGAACAAAGAAATATAATAGTAACCATTTATTATTGCCTCTAGGGCATATTTCCAACAGTCTCCCACTTGCACTAGAGTCAATAATCTAGTTACATTGTGATGAATCGAACACCCATTGCGTCCTGGTGTTGATCATGTTTTGCCCTAGGGAGAGGTTTAGTCAACGGATCTGCTACATTCAGGTCCGTGTGTACTTTACAAATATCTATGTCTCCATTTTGAACACTTTCACGAATGGAGTTGAAGCGACGCTTGATATGCCTGGTCTTCCTGTGAAACCTGGGCTCCTTCGCAAGGGCAATAGCTCCAGTGAAGAGAGTCATTGGGCCCGACGCATTGGGAATCACCCCTAGGTCGGTAATGAACTCCTTCATCCAGACTGCTTCCTGTGCTGCCTCCGAGGCTGCCATGTATTCCGCTTCACATGTAGATCCCGCCACGACGCTTTGCTTGCAACTGCACCAGCTTACTGCTCCTCCATTCAAAATATACACGTATCCGGTCTGTGACTTCGAGTCATCCAGATCTGTGTCGAAGCTAGCGTCGACGTAACCCTTTACGACGAGCTCTTCATCACCTCCATAAACGAGAAACATATCCTTAGTCCTCTTCAGGTACTTCAGGATATTCTTGACCGCTGTCCAGTGTTCCTTGCCGGGATTACTTTGGTACCTTCCTACCAAACTTACGGCAAGGTTTACATCAGGTCTGGTACACAGCATGGCATACATAATAGACCCTATGGCCGAGGCATAGGGGATGACACTCATCTCTTCTATATCTTCTGCCGTGGTCGGGCATTGAGCCGTGCTCAATTGCACACCTTGCAATACAGGCAAGAACCCCTTCTTGGACTGATCCATACTGAACTTCTTCAATATCTTGTCAAGGTATGTACTCTGTGAAAGACCAATAAGGCGTCTTGATCTATCTCTATAGATCTTGATGCCTAATATATAAGCAGCTTCTCCAAGGTCCTTCATTGAAAAACACTTATTCAAATAGGCCTTTATACTTTCCAAGAATTCTATATCATTTCCCATCAATAATATGTCATCCACATATAATATGAGAAATGCTACAGAGCTCCCACTCACTTTCTTGTAAACACAGGCTTCTCCATAAGTCTGTGTAAACCCAAACGCTTTGATCATCTCATCAAAGCGAATGTTCCAACTCCGAGATGCTTGCACCAGCCCATAGATTGAGCGCTGGAGCTTGCATACTTTGTTAGCATTCTTAGGATCGACAAAACCTTCCGGCTGCATCATATACAACTCTTCCTTAAGGAAGCCGTTAAGGAATGCCGTTTTGACGTCCATCTGCCATATCTCATAATCATAGTATGTGGCAATTGCTAACATGATTCGGACGGACTTCAACTTTGCTACGGGTGAGAAAGTCTCATCGTAGTCAACCCCTTGAACTTGTCGATAACCCTTAGCGACAAGTCGAGCTTTGTAGATGGTCACATTACCATCCGCGTCCGTCTTCTTCTTAAAGATCCATTTGTTTTCTATGGCTCACCGCTCATCGGGCAAGTCAGTCAAAGTCCATACTTTGTTTTCATACATGGATTCTATCTCGGATTTCATGGCTTCTAGCCATTTGTCGGAATCCGGGCCTGCCATCGCTTCTTCATAGTTCGAAGGTTCACCGTTGTCTAACAACATGATTTCCAGGACAGGGTTGCCGTACCATTCTGGTGCGGAACGTGTCCTTGTGGACCTACGAAGTTCAGTAACTTGATCCGAAGCTTCATGATCATCATCATTAACTTCCTCCCTAGTCGGTGTAGGCACCACAGGAACATTTTCCCGCGCTGCGCTACTTTCCGGATCGGAAGGGGTGACTATCACCTCATCAAGTTCCACTTTCCTCCCACTCAATTCTTTCGAGAGAAACTCCTTCTCCAGAAAGGACCCGTTCTTGGCAACGAAGATCTTGCCTTCGGATCTGAGGTAGAAGGTATACCCAATAGTTTCCTTAGGGTATCCTATGAAGACGCATTTTTCCGATTTGGGTTCGAGCTTTTCAGGTTGAAGTTTCTTGACATAAGCATTGCATCCCCAAACTTTTAGAAACGACAGCTTAGGTTTCTTCCCAAACCATAATTCATACGGTGTCGTCTCAACGGATTTCGACGGAGCCCTATTTAAAGTGAATGCGGCAGTCTCTAAAGCATAGCCCCAAAATGAGAGCGGCAAATCGGTAAGAGACATCATAGATCGCACCATATCCAATAGAGTGCGATTACGACGTTCGGATACACCATTTCTCTGAGGTGTTCCAGGCGGCGTGAGTTGTGAAACTATTCCACATTTTCTTAAGTGTGCACCAAACTCGTGACTTAAATATTCTCCACCACGATTTGATCGTAGGAATTTTATTCTCCTGTCACGTTGATTCTCAACCTCACTCTGAAATTCTTTGAACTTTTCAAAGGTTTCAGACTTGTGTTTCATCAGGTAGACATATCCATATCTACTTAAATCATCAGTGAGAGTGAGAACATAACGATATCCTCCGCGAGCCTCAACACTCATTGGACCACACACATCGGTATGTATGATTTCCAATAAGTTGGTTGCTCGCTCCATTGTTCCGGAGAACGGAGTCTTGGTCATCTTACCCATGAGGCATGGTTCGCACGTGTCAAATGATTCGTAATCAAGAGACTCCAAAAGTCCATCTGCATGGAGCTTCTTCATGCGCTTGACACCAATGTGACCAAGGCGGCAGTGCCACAAGTATGTGGGACTATCGTTATCAACTTTACATCTTTTGGTATTCACACTATGAACATGTGTAACATCACGTTCGTGATTCATCAAAAATAAACCATTGACCAGCGGGGCATGACCATAAAACATATCTCTCAAATAAATAGAACAACCATTATTCTCGGATTTAAATGAGTAGCCATCTTGAATTAAACGAGATCCAGACACAATGTTCATGCTCAAAGCTGGCACTAAATAACAATTATTGAGGTTTAAAACTAATCCCGTGGGTAGATGCAGAGGTAGCGTGCCGACGGCGATCACATCGACCTTGGAACCATTCCCGACGCGCATCGTCACCTCGTCCTTTGCCAGTCTCCGTTTATTCCGTAGTTCCTGCTTTGAGTTACAAATATGAGCAACCGCACCGGTATCAAATACCCAGGAGCTACTATGAGTACTGGTAAGGTACACATCAATTACTTGTATATCACATATACCTTGGGTGTTGCCGGCCTTCTTCTTGTCCGCTAAATATTTGGGGCAGTTCCGCTTCCAGTGACCACTTCCCTTGCAATAAAAGCACTCAGTCCCGGGTTTGGGTCCATTCTTTGACTTCTTCCCAGTAACTGGTTTACCGGGCGCGGCAACTCCCTTGCCGTCCTTCTTGAAGTTCTTCTTACCCTTGCCCTTCTTGAACTTGGTGGTTTTATTCACCATCAACACTTGATGTTCTTTTCTGATCTCCCCTTCCGCTGATTTCAGCATTGAATATACCTCGGGAATGGTCTTTTCCATCCCCTGCATATTGTAGTTCATCACAAAGCTCTTGTAGCTTGGTGGAAGCGGCTGGAGGATTCTGTCAATGACCGCGTCATCCGGGAGATTAACTCCCAGCTGAGACAAGCGGTTGTGCAACCCAGACATTCTGAGTATGTGCTCACTAACAGAACTGTTCTCCTCCATTTTACAGCTGAAGAACTTGTCGGAGACATCATATCTCTCGACCCGGGCATGAGCTTGAAAAACCAGTTTCAGCTCCTCGAACATCTCATATGCTCCATGTTTCTCAAAACGCTTTTGGAGACCCGGTTCTAAGCTGTAAAGCATGCCGCACTGAACGAGGGAGTAATCATCAGCACGTGATTGCCAAGCGTTCATAACGTCTTGGTTCTGTGGGATTGGTGCATCACCTAGCGGTGCTTCTAAGACATAATCTTTCTTGGCTACTATGAGGATGAGCCTCAGGTTCCAGACCCAGTCCGTATAATTGCTGCCATCATCTTTCAGCTTGGTTTTCTCTAGGAACGCGTTGAAATTGAGGACAACGTTGGCCATTTGATCTACAAGACATAGTGTAAAGATTTTAGACTATGTTCATGATAATTGAGTTCATCTAATCAAATTATTTAATGAACTCCCACTCAGATAGACATCCCTCTAGTCATCTAAGTGAAACATGATCCGAGTTTAACTAGGCCGTGTCCGATCATCACGTGAGACGGACTAGTCAAGATCGGTGAACATCTCCATGTTGATCGTATCTTCTATACGACTCATGCTCGACCTTTCGGTCCTCCGTGTTCTGAGGCCATGTCTGTACATGCTAGGCTCGTCAAGTCAACCTAAGTGTATTGCGTGTGTTCTGAGGCCATGTCTGTACATGCTAGGCTCGTCAACACCCGTTGTATTCGAACGTTAGAATCTATCACACCCGATCATCACGTGGTGCTTCGAAACAACGAACCTTCGCAACGGTGCACAGTTAGGGTGAACACTTTTCTTGAAATTATTATAAGGGATCATCCTACTTGCTACCGTCGTTCTAAGCAAATAAGATGCAAAAACATGATAAACATCACATGCAATCAAATAGTGACATGATATGGCCAATATCATCATGCTCCTTTGATCTCCATCTTCGGGGCACCATGATCATCTTCGTCACCGGCATGACACCATGATCTCCATCATCATGATCTCCATCATTGTGTCTTCATGAAGTCGTCACGCCAACGATTACTTCTACTTCTATGGCTAACGCGTTTAGCAACGAAGTAAAGTAATTTACATGGCGTTATTCAATGACACGCAGGTCATACAAAATAATAAAGACAACTCCCATGGCTCCTGCCGGTTGTCATACTCATCGACATGTAGGTCGTGATTCCTATTACAAGAATATGATCAATCTCATACATCACATATATCATTCATCACATCTTCTGGCCATATCACATCACATAGCACTTGCTGCAAAAACAAGATAGACGTCCTCTAATTGTTGTTGCAAGTTTTTTACGTGGTTTGTAGGTTTCTAGCAAGAACGTTTCTTACCTACGTATGACCACAACGTGATTTGCCAATTTCTATTTACCCTTCATAAGGACCCTTTTCATCGAATCCGTTCCGACTAAAGTAGGAGAGACAGACACCCGCTAGCCACCTTATGCAACTTGTGCATGTCAGTCGGTGGAACCTGTCTCACGTAAGTGTACGTGTAAGGTCGGTCCGGGCCGCTTCATCCTACAATGCCGCCGAAACAAGAAAAGACTAGCAGCGGCAAGAAGAATTGGCAAACTCAACGCCCACAACTACTTTGTGTTCTACTCGTGCATAGTAACTACGCATAGACCTGGCTCATGATGCCACTGTTGGGAATCGTAGCATAATTTTAAAATTTTCCTACGCTCACCAAGATGCATCTATGGAGTGTACTAGCAACGAGGGGAAAGGAGTGCATCTACATACCCTTGTAGATCGCGAGCGGAAGCGTTCCAATGAACGTGGATGACGGAGTCGTACTCGCCGTGATCCAAATCACCGATGACCGAGTGCCGAACGGACGGCACCTCCGCGTTCAACACACGTACGGTGCAGCGACGTCTCCTCCTTCTTGATCCAGCAAGGGGGGAGGAGAGGTTGATGGAGATCCAACAGCACGACGGCGTGGTGGTGGATGTAGCGGGTCTCCGGCAGGGCTTCGCCAAGCTTCTGCGAGAGAGAGAGAGAGGTGTTGCAGGGGGGAGGGAGGCGCCCAAGGCTGTAGGTTGCTACCCTCCCTCCCCCCCTTTATATAGGCCCCCTTGGGAGGGGGGGGCCGGCCAAAACCCATCTAGGGTTGGGGGGGCGGCGGCCAAGGGGTGGAAAGTGGTGCCTTGCCCCCCAAGGCAAGGGGGAAGCTCCCCCCTAGGGTTCCCAACCCTAGGCGCATGGGGGGAGGCCCAAGGGGGGCGCCCCAGCCCACTAAGGGCTGGTTCCCTTCCACTTTCAGCCCACGGGGCCCTCCGGGACAGGTGGCCCCACCCGGTGGACCCCCGGGACCCTTCCGGTGGTCCCGGTACAATACCGGTAACCCCCGAAACTTTCCCGGTGGCCGAAATTTGACTTCCTATATATAATTCTTCACCTCCGGACCATCCCGGAACCTCTCGTGACGTCCGGGATCTCATCCGGGACTCCGTACAACTTTCGGGTTTCCGCATACATTTATCTCTACAACCCTAGCGTCACCGGATCTTAAGTGTGTAGACCCTACGGGTTCGGGAGACATGCAGACATGACCGAGACGCCTCTCTGGTCAATAACCAATAGCGGGATCTGGATACCCATGTTGGCTCCCACATGTTCCACGATGATCTCATCGGATGAACCACGGTGTCGAGGATTCAATCAATCCGTATGCAATTCCCTTTGTCAATCGGTATGTTACTTGCCCGAGATTCGATCGTCGGTATCCCAATACCTTGTTCAATCTCGTTACCGGCAAGTCTCTTTACTCGTACCGCAATGGATGATCCCGTGACTAACGCCCTAGTCACATTGAGCTCATTATGATGATGCATTACTGAGTGGGCCCAGAGATACCTCTCCGTCACACGGAGTGACAAATCCCAGTCTCGATCCGTGCCAACCCAACAGACACTTTCGGAGATACCCGTAATGCACCTTTATAGTCACCCAGTTACGTTGTGACGTTTGGCACACCCAAAGCACTCCTATGGTATCCGGGAGTTGCACGATCTCATGGTCTAAGGAAAAGATACTTGACATTGGAAAAGCTCTAGCAAACGAAACTACACGATCTTTTATGCTATGCTTAGGATTGGGTCTTGTCCATCACATCATTCTCCTAATGATGTGATCCCGTTATCAATGACATCCAATGTCCATAGTCAGGAAACCATGACTATCTGTTGATCAACGAGCTAGTCAACTAGAGGCTTACTAGGGAAACTTTGTGGTCTATGTATTCACACATGTATTACGATTTCCGGACAATACAATTATAGCATGAACAATAGACAATTACCATGAACAAAGAAATATAATAATAGCCATTTATTATTGCCTCTAGGGCATATTTCCAACATAATGATGTGATCCCTTTCATCAAATGACAACACATGTCCATGGTCAGGAAACTTAACCATCTTTGATGAATGAGCTAGTCAAGTAGAGGCATACTAGGGACACTCTGTTTTGTCTATGTATCCACACATGTATCAAGTTTCCAGTTAATACAATTCTAGCATGAATAATATATATTTATCATGATATAAGGAAATATAAATAACAATTTTATTATTGCCTCTAGGGCATATTTCCTTCACGAGAGAATGCTCCTCGCTGCCATATGCTATTGCTCGATGGCACCAGAGGTCATTATTGTACATCATGACGTCACACGCCCTTAAGACAATTCCACGGTGAAGCTTCCATGTACAACTATCGTGTATGGTGGAGTTCCATCCTCCTCTCCAACCCACCCCCAATCGACAATGTCGTCGAAGGAGGAGGGGAGAGGAAGCGAGTTGGATCTGGTGTCTCTCGAGGAAGGATGATTATGAGAGAGGAATGAGAGGAGTTCTCATAAGTTAACACTTTTCCAACTTCCCTACGTTGCTACAACAAGATGTTAAAATTGTGCCTATGATACCTATGCCATGCAACTAATTTTGATTTTTCCTCTCATTGGATGAAACCAAATAATTCCAGTTACTGGTTTGTGCATTTTCAGTTGTCATGGGATTGCACGTGCATGATATTATATTCACACTTTTTTTGTCTATATGGCTTTCAAATTCTTTGGTCCACAAAGGCCTTGAGAGGGCAACCAACACGTGTATTTTAATATAGTGCATGTGAACCATGTTTCAAAGAAAGTAACATAAACCTCTATTGGTTCACACACTTGCAGTAACTCTTCCAGCAGCAAAGGAATATGTTTCATCTTCACTGCACCGTCGACCAACATAGACGCCTAGCGAAAGCTCCCCGCTTCCATCCGATATCACTCACTGGCACCAGAGTTCATCATCATACATCATGACGCCATACATCCTTAAGGCAAGACTAAGCTTAAGCTTCCATCTAAAACTATTACTGTTGGGAAACGTTGCATGGGAAAACAAAAAAATTCTACGTACACGCAATGATCTATCCATGGATATGCATAGCAACGAGGGGGAGAGTGTTTCTACGTACCCTCATAGACTGTAAGCGGAAGCTTTTTACAACGCGGTTGATGTAGTCGAACTTTCTTCGCGCTCCACCGATCGAGTACCGAACGTACGACACCTCCGAGTTTTGCACACGTTCAGCTCGGTGACGTCCCTCATCTTCTTGATCCAGCAAGACGTCGAGGAAGTAGATGAGTTCCGTCAGCACGACGGCGTGGTGACGGTGATGGTGAAGTGATCCTCGTAGGGCTTCGCCTAAGCACCGTGAGAATATGACGGGGGGCGTATGTTGTGGAGGGGGGCGCCGCATACGGCTAACAATTGATGTTGTGTGTTATAGGCGCCCCCTCCCCACATATACATAGGTGGGAGGGGGAGGGGAGAGGCCAGGAGGCGCCCAAGTGCTGGCCGCCGGCCTCCTTGGGGCTTCCTCGCCCTGCGCCCCCTGCCATATTTGACGGAGGGGGAAGGAAAGAGGGAGGAGAGAGAAGGAAGTGTGAATCCTAATCCACACTTGCCTTTCTCCCTTCCCCTTTCCTTCTCCATCCCTCGCCGGCCCATATGTGGGGCGCACCAGCCCCTTGTGGCTGGTGTGTTCCCCTTTTGGCCCATAAGGCCCATATCTTTTACCCGGGGTGCCCGAAACCCCTTCCGGTGACCCGATAAATACCTGGTAACCCCTGGAACACTTCCGGTGTCTGAATACCATCGTCCTATATATATATATATATATATATATATATATCAATCTTTACCTCTCGACCATTTCGGAACTCCTCGTCATGTCCGTGATCTCATCCGGGACTCCGAACAACATTCGGTCACCAAATCACATAATGCATATAATACAATATTGCCATCGAACGTTAAGCGTGCGGACCCTACGGGTTCGAGAACTATGTAGACATGACCGAGACACCTCTCCGGTCAATAACGAATAGCGGAACCTGGATGCTCACATTGGCTCCTACATATTCTATGAAGATCTTTATCGATCGAACCATTATGACAACATACGTAATTCCCTTTGTCCATCGATATGTTACTTGCCCGAGATTCGATCGTCGGTATCTTCATACCTAGTTCAATCTCGTTACCGGCAAGTCTCTTTACTCGTTCCGTAATACATCATCCTGCAACTAACTCAGTAGTCACTTTGCTTGCAAGGCTTCTTATGATGTGTATTACCGAGAGGGCCCAGAGATACCTCTCCGATACTCGGAGTGACAAATCCTAATCTCGATCTATGCCAACTCAACAAACACCTTCGGAGATACCTGTAGAGCATCTTTATAATCACCTAGTTACGCTGTGACATTTGATAGCACTCAAGGCATTCCTCCGGTATCCGGCAGTTGCGTAATCTCATAGTCGAAGGAATATGTATTCGACATGAAGAAAGCAATAGCAATAAAACTGAACGATCAATATGTGATACGTCTCCAACGTATCTATAATTTATGAAGTATACATGCCGTTATATTATCATTCTTGGATGTTTTATAATCATTTTATAGCAACTTTATATCATTTTTTGGGACTAACCTATTGACTCAGTGCCAAGTGCCAGTTGCTGTTTTTTGCTTGTTTTTACATCACAGGAAATCAATATCAAACGGAGTCCAAACACCGCAAAACTTTTTGTGGAATTTTTTATAGACCAGAAGACATCCATTGGGCCAGAGCAGCACCTGGGGGGTGCCCGAAGGGGGGCACAACCCACCAGGGCACGCCTGGGCCCCCAGGCGTGCCCTGGTGGCTTGTGCCCCACCTCGATGGCCTCCCGTACCCCTTCTTCGCCCTATAAATTCCCAAATATTCCAAAACCCTTTGGGGTAACCTTAGATGAGAAGTTCCGCTGCCGCAAGCCTCTGTAGCCACTGAAAACAAATCTAGACCCCGGTCTGGCACTCCGTCGGAGGGGGAAATCATCACCGATGGCCATCTTCATCATCCCGGCTGCCATCATGATGAGGAGGGAGTAGTCCACCCTCGGGGCTGAGGGTTTGTACCAGTAGCCATGTGTTTAATCTCTCTCTCTCTCTCTCTCGTGTTCTTGAGATGTCCCGATCTTGATGTATCGCGGGCTTTGTTAATATAGTCAGATCATACGGTGTTTTCCCCTCTCTATCTTGTGATGAATTAGTTTTCCCTTTGAGATTTCGTTTTATCGGATTGAATACTTTTATGGATTTGAGAGCACTTGATATATGTCTTGCAAAAGAATACTTGTGGTGACAATGGGGTATCATATTGATTCACTTGATGTATGTTTTGGCACTCAACTCGCGGATTCTCGAGGTGACATTGGGGTAATCTTTGCATAGGGGTTGATGCACGTTCTTGTCTTTGTTTCTCCCGTAGAAATCTTGGGGCACTCTTTGAGGTTCTTTGTGTTGGATTGAGTATTATGAATCTGAATTATTTGGTGTTATTTTAGTATGAACTCTTGGATAGATCGATCGACAAGAATAGATTCGAGGTGGTTTCATACCCTACAAACAATTTCTTCTTATGTTCTCGCTAGATAAGAACTTTGGAGTGATTCATCATTGCACGTTGAGGGATGGTTATGTGATCCAATTATATTAGCACTGTTGGGAGATTGCACTAGCGAAAGTACGGACCCTAGGCCCCATTTTCAAGCATTGCAATACCGTTGCTCACTTTTGTTACTTACTACCTTGCTTTTTTGTATTGTTCTTATTACAAAAATCAATCTCTACTATCATTACCACACTTTTATCACCATCTCTTCGCCGAACTAGTGCAACTATACAAATTCCCATTGTATTTGGTGTGTTGGGGACACAAGAGACTTTTTATTATTTGGTTGCAGGGTTGTTTGAGAGAGACCATCTTCATCCTACGCCTCCCATGGATTGATAAACCTTAGGACATCCACTTGAGGGAAAATTGCTACTGTCCTACAAAACTCTGCGCTTGGAGGCCCAACACGTGTCTACAAGAATAAAGTTGCGTAGTAGACATCAAGCTCTTTTCTGGCGCCGTTGCCGGGGAGGTGAGTGCTTGAATGTATATCTTTAGATCTTGCAATCGAATCTTTTAGTTTCTTGTTTTATCACTAGTTTGGTTTATAAAAGAAAAATACAAAAAAATGGGGATTGGGTTACCTCGGGTTGTTCTTTATCTTTATAATGTCTATCTTGAGAATAAGGATTCCGATAGTTGTGCTCAATTGCAAGAAAAAGAATTCAACAAAATTTATGGCAGAAAAACATTGGGTGATGGGCATGATTGCAATGTTGCTAGTTTGAATTCTTTGAATACCCATGATGTTAATGATGATTGCATTAGTCATGATAATGATGTCTCCTATAAGAATGTCAATTTTTGCGGAGTGAATTGGGAGTGCAAATGCACACCAAAAAGGGAAGATAGATTTTGTAAGAAGCATAAATATTTAGAAACGAAAAAGTTGCAAGAGAGGCTACATGATTGTGCTGAAAGATTTAATTTTTTCGTCATCGTTGTGAACTTTGCAATGAACGTGGTCATTTAAATCTCTAATGCAAATTGTTTCATGATCAAATCGTGTCCAAAAATTGTGATAACTTGATTACCCTTGAGCATCATAAGTAGCTTAGTCTTCTTTTGGGGTATGAAGAAATGAAACTTATAACTAAGGGTATTCCAAAATTTAATCTCAAGAGATTTCTTGATTTTGATCTAGAGGAAATTTATATGTTTTGTGCGGTAAATTGCATTGAGAATACTTATATTGCCAACTATCTAAAGACAAGAAAACAAATAGAATATGAAGAGAGTACTACTGAAAGAGAAAATATTTCCCAATACCCTCCTAGTGTTTATTATGATGAATCAGGTAACGAGGAGGAGCTTCCTATCCAATCAATCTCTTCAACAAGAAGATCGAAAAAATTAATTAAACCCACACATGATGTGGTGAAGAAGAAGAAAAGGAGAAAGAATAGAGGTAAAAAGGTATCTCTCCCAAATAATGTTGCTCCTATTATTGTTGTGCCTCATGAAAATGAATCAAAAATAATTGTGGAAGATGATGCACTTGATGATGATATTGCTTCTATGTCTTATGGCACAATGTTCGAGAGCACTATTGATGATGATTTTGTTATGCCTATTGCTTGTTGTGATGATTATGATTGGGAAGATAATGATACCTCTTATAATCTTGGAAATCTTTTTGGCACCAACTTGGGAAATTATGATGATAACAATTGTTATACCGTTGGCGCTATTCATACTATTAATGATGCAAGTGATTATGCTTATGTTATGCCAAGCCACAAGCTTGGGGTTGCTATGTTTGATGAGAATGACATGTTTGAGAATTTATTTGCTGCAATTAATGTTTGTCCCAAGCTTGGGGATGATATGCTTAATGAAGATGATCTTTTTAGTCCCCCTATCCGAATGATCAAATTTGCTATGATGATTGCATGCCTCCTATCTACGATGAGAACAAAGTTGCTACTTATGATGATTATTGTGATGATACTTATGTTATAAAAAGTAGTGATAATTATTGTCATAATTTGGAATATCCTTTTACCGAACATTACTCTTTTAATGTGGAGACAATTTTTAGTATTCAAGTTTCATATCACTATCATGAATGAGAATAAAAGTGCTTATATGAAGAGTAATAAATTTTCTATGCTTTTGGATCATGAAAAGAATGCTTTTTGTGATGGTTATATTGATGAATCTATTCATGATTCTACTGAAAATTATTATGAGAGAGTAACTTATGATTCATGATGCTCTTGTTATGTTTCAATCCTTATCTTTTATGCGAGCATCATTGAAATCATCATGCCTAGCTAAAAGGCATGAAAGAAAAGCGCTTGTTGGGAGACAACCCAACACTTTTACCTACTATTTTTGTGTGTTCACATGATTAAGATACTGTAGTAATCATGTTTTATTTTTCTTTTGTTTCAATAAAGTGCCAAGTAAAGCCTTTGGGATAGTGTGGGTGATAGTTGACTTGAATCTGTGCAAAAATAGAAACTTTTGCGCTCAGTCCAGGAATTTTGAAAATTCACTGGAACGTGCTTTTGATCCGAATTTTTTACATGTGATAGGTATACCAATTCCCTACGTTGTCCAAATTTTTCAGAAGTTTTGGAGTAGCAGAAGTATGGTTGGAGTGCAGATTACTACAGAATGTTCTGTTTCTGACAGATTCTGTTTTCAATGCATAGTTTGCTTGTTTTCTAGTTCTATGGCTTATATTGCTCAATATAAATTGTGGAAATGAAATGCTACAGTAGGCATTGTGTGGAAACAATTATGAATCTTGTCTTTGGCAGTACTGATGTCAACTATGCAACTTTATTCTTGTAGGCACATGTTGGGCCTCCAAGCGCAGAGTTTTGTAGGACAGTAGCAATTTTCCCTCAAGTGGATGACCTAAGGTTTATCAATCCATGGGAGGCGTAGGATGAACATAGTCTCTCTCAAACGACCCTGCAACCAAATACAAGAAATCTCTTGTGTCCCCAACACACCCAATACAATGGCAAATTGTATAGGTGCACTAGTTCGGCGAAGAGATTGTGATAAAAGTGTAATATGGATTGTAGAAATATATTTTTATAATCTGAATAAATAAAAACAGCAAGGTAGAAAATAGTAAACGGGCACAAAAACGGTATTGCAATGCTTAGAAACAAGGCCAAGGGTCCGTACTTTCGCTATTGCAATCTCTCAACAGTGCTAATATAATTGGATCATATAACCATCCCTCAAAGTGCGATGAAGAATCACTCCAAAGTTCCTATCTAGCGGAGAACATAAGTGTCGGTGGAAACGACACCTATGGAATCACTGGGATCCCTTCTATGGTTGGCGGGCGCGGGGTTGTGCAAAGAGCGGGTCTGGTAGTCAGCACAAAGATCGTTTACCCAGGTTCGGGCCGCAAGGATGCGTAATACCCTAGTCCTGCTTTGGTGTATATTCGAGTGTTCTTGAGCTCTCGAACTAGGTGTGGTGCGTGCGTAGTCCAAAAGATCCGAATCCTTCTCCAGTACGCCTCAGGCCTCCTTTTATAGAAAAAGGGGTTGCCACAGTGGCACACAGGAGGTGGAAAGGTACACAGTGGTTAAGTCTATCCTCTGGCACCGTCGGACAAACACATTTAATGCGCTACCGATGTGCCCTTCTTGCTTTATCAGGGATGGCAAGGAAGTTCGTCCCAGCTGTCGTCGCCTCGCCTGGCTCCGACGTGCGTCCGAGCTGATGAGGCGTTGTAGCGCCACGTTGTCTGGCTGCTGGGCTGGCGTGGTGGCAGAGTCTTCACGAAGATCTGCATGCCACCACGTAGGTGCTTGCTGAGTTGGCCTGGAGGCCGTGCGTAGCCACGCAGGTGCCTGCCCAGCTGGTTGGGCTAGCAGCTGTATGGGAACGGTGGTGGAGTCTTGGTAGACGTGGGCCTGGCAGTGGCCCCGCAGGTGTCCTCGGCAAGGGTCTTTCCGGGGCCCCAACAAGGGTCTGGCCGTGGCATCACGGTCATCCCCGGCAAGGGTCTTGCCGGGGGTCTCGTGGATTTCCTTGGCAAGGATCTTGCCGAGGATCGTCGTCTTTTGGTCCTCATCTGATCTTGTGTGCTTATGATCTTCACAAAGATCTGCATGCCACCATGGAGGTGCCTCCCAAGCCTTGGTTCCAATGTGGTTGATGGTGTTGGAACCCTTGGGCTCAAGGGTGGCGCGCTCTGCTGGCGTTTGGCAAGTTGCCCCGGCAAGGCTCTTGCCGGGGCCGCGGAGGCCGCCCCGGCAACGGTCTCACTGGGGGAGTCCACCTCGCCCTCTTGCTCTTTGTGTCTCTGGTCTTGGCGTTGCTTTGCCCGTCTTGTGCCTTTGGCTTCTTATGCCCCGCCAAGGGTGGCCAGGGGCGTGGGGCTGTGACTGCCCGCGCACAAGTAAAGGGGTGCAAAAAAGGGACCCCTATTTTTGTACACCAACAATAAGAATAAATTGTTTGTAGGGTATGAAACCACCTCAAAGCTATTCTTTCCGTTTGATCTATTCAAGAGTTCGTACTACAATAACACAAAGCTATTCTTTCCGTTCGATCTATCCTAGAGTTCGTACTAAAATAACACCAAAGCAAATTCATATTCATAATATTCAATCCAACACAAAGAACTTCAAAGAGTGCCCAGAGATTTCTACCGGAGAAACAAAGACAAGAACGTGCATCAACCCCTATGCATAGATTACCCCAATGTCACCTCGGGAATCTGCAAGTTGAGTGCCAAAACATATATCAAGTGAATCAATACGTCACCATGAGTATTCAATTGTAAGACATATATCAAGTGTTCTCAAATCCATAAAAGTATTCAATCCGATAACAATGAAATCTCAAAGGGAAAAACACAATTCATCACAACAAGATAGAGAGGGGAAAACACCATATGATCCGACTATATTAACAAAGCCCGCGATACATCAAGATCGTGACATCTCAAGAACACGAGAGAGAGAGGGAGATTAAACACATAGCTACTGGTACTAACCCTCAGCCTCGAGGGTGGACTACTCCCTCCTCATCGTGGTGGCCGCCAGGATGATGAAGATGGCCACCGGTGATGATCTCCCCCTCCGGCAGGGTGCCGAAACAGGGTCTAGATTGGTTTTCGATGGCTATAGAGCCTTGCGGCGGCGGAACTTCTGATCTAGGTTAACTCCAAAGGGTTTCAGAATATTTGGGAATTTATAGTGCAAAGAGGGGGTGCGGGAGGCCACCGAGGTGGGCACAACCCACATGGGCGCGCATGGGCCCCCAGGCGCGTCCAGGTGCTGCTCTGGTCCATTGGGTGTCTTTTGGTCCATAAAAGATCCACAAAAAGTTTCGCGGTGTTTGGACTCCGTTTGATATTGATTTCCTGTGATGTTAAAAACAAGCAAAAAACAGCAACTGGCAGTGGGCACTGGGTCAATAGGTTAGTCCCAAAAATTGATATAAAGTTGCTATAAAATGATTGTAAAACATCCAAGAATGATAGTAAAACAGCATGAATACTTCATAAATTATAGATATGTTGGAGACGTATCAAGTACCAAAGTGAAATGGTTTGCTCTTTATCATACTAACCTATCTCACGAAGTTCCGTTAAGTTTTGTGTGATTGATGTTTTCAAGTTTTGGGTGAGACATCGATATGAGGAGAATAAGGAGTGACAATACCCTAAGCTTGGGGATGCCCAAGGCACCCCAAGTTAATATCCAAGGAAGATCGAAGCAACTAAGCTTGGGGATGCCCCGGAAGGCATCCCCTCTTTCGTCTCCAACATTATCGGTAACCTTACTTGAGGCTATATTTTTATTTATCACATGATATGAGTTTTTCTTGGAGCGTCATTTTATATTGTTTGTATTTGCTTGATGTTATCTAGAATAATGTTTTTCATCTTTCTTTTCAATAAAAATGTCAAGGATAGACTTTACCATGCTTATTTTGCAAGTATATGAGTTGCTGTTTGAAAACAGAAAGTTTATCGCTGTTGCAAAAATTCCCTAGAAAATTAAGAATATGATAAAATGTTGAAACTTTTTGCATAGTAAGCTCTGATAAATTTTCTAAAGTGTGGTAAATTTTCATAATTTTTGGAGTTAGGGAAGTATTGATACTCTTGCATTCTTTACAGACTGTACTGTTTTGGCATATTGCTGTTATATTTGCATTGTTTGCATATGTTTGCTTGTTTAATGATTCTATTTGAGGATAGGAGTATTAAATATGTAGAGGCATTATTATGCAATGTTGAATAATAATTTTTGTGATTTGTTACAGTAGAGAATGATAAGTTTTTTGCATTGGTTTATACTAACTTATCTCACAAGTTCTTGTTGAGTTTTCTGTGGATGAAGTTTTTGTGATTTAGGGAAACTATGTTATGAGAAGAATGAAGAAGGCACAAGAGCTCAAGATTGGGGATGCCCAAGGCATCCCAAGATAATATTTCAAGAAGTCTCAAGCATCTAAGCTTGGGGATGCCCCGGTAGGCATCCCACCTTTCTTCATCAACAATTATCGGTTAGTATCGGTTGATCCTAAGTTTTTGCTTCTTCACATGATGTGTGCTATTCTTGGAATGTCATTTTGTTTTGTTTTGCTTGCTGTTTTAATAAAATAATTAGATCTGAAAGTTTTTAAATAAAAGAGAGTCCACAATTAGCTACCTATTTACTTAACTACTCGCTTGATCTTCACTTATATCTTTTTGGAGTAGTTTGTCATTTACTCTTGTGCTTCACTTATATCCTATGAGTAAATTGTTGAATGAATTGAATATCACAAAGTTGAAACTATAAGTTCATATCATGCCTAGTGGTAGCTTCACATTGGGTTTAGAAAGTGAAATCTTTTGAAGCTTGACAATCACAATATTGGTCATACAAACAATTCCTAAATAATTAGTAGAAGGAAGAGAACTTTCACATGCAAATACACTATCTTGGAAATCCTTTGTGATTGTGAGCCCCCATAAAAATATTATATGCCAAAATTGTTGATGTTGGACAAGGAATACAACATAATGATTTATGTTTGTTCATATTCACATAGAAGTTATATTGTAATAGATCCTTCAACATGTGGTGTTTGCCCCCCATGTTTGCTAGCCAAAAATTCCGCACCAAGTGGAGATACTACTTGTGCATCCAAAAACCCTTAAACCCAAATCTTATTTTCAAGAGTCCACCATACCTACCTAAGGATTGAGTAAGATCCTTCAAGTAAGTTGTCATCGGTGCAATAAGGCAATAGAAATTGCTTCTAAAAGTGTGAGATCATTTAGTGTAAGAGAAAATTGAGCGTTGTACGAACTTGTGATGGTAAAGAATAAAAGCGACAGACTGCATAATAAAGGTTGCCATCACAAGGGGCAATATAACGCGACGTTCTTTTGCACTAAGGGGTTGAGCATACAAAAAAATAAGCGCATGGCAACCTTTGCTTCCCTCTGCGAAGGGCCTATCTTTTACTTTATGTATTTACTTTTATGCAAGAGTCAAAGTTTTACTCTCTATTCCTTTTTATTTTTCTCTTTTGGCAAGCATCATGTGGTGAGGAAAGATCTAGGCACATATATCCAGTTGGATATGGGTAGCATGAGTTATTATTGTTGACATCACCCTTGAGGTGAATACGTTGGGAGGTGAAATTATAAGCCCCTATATATCTTTCTATGTGTCCGGTTGAAACGTTTTGCTCATGTGTATGCGGTGAGTGTTAGCAATCATAGAAGACTATATGATGGTTGAGTATGTGGAGCTCTTACTTAGACTCTGTTGAATAAGTTGAATTGCAATTGCTTGGTGACTGATAATATAGGTTGTTGAGTTTCAAGAGAATTCATTTTTTGAACCTTAACATGTGAATTGGTTGCTACTTTAACATGAGAAGTTTTATAAGAAAGAATTGTTGTTATGACGCTAGGAAAATTGATTGAAATTATCATAGATCAAACTTGTGCACTTTGCTAGCATTCACACTTTATAAATTATTTCTTTTATCATTTACCTACTTGAGGACGAGTAGCAATTAAGCTTGGGGATGCTGATACGTGTCCAACGTATCTATAATTTATGAAGTATACATGCTGTTATATTATCATTCTTGGATGTTTTACAATCATTTTATAGCAACTTTGTATCATTTTTGGGGCTAACCTATTGACCCAGTGCCAAGTGCCAATTGCTGTTTTTTTGCTTGTTTTTTTACATCGCAGGAAATAAATATCAAACGGAGTCCAAACACCGCGAAACTTTTTGTGGATTTTTTTATGGACCAGAAGACATCCATTGGGCCAGAGAAGCACCTGGGGGCTGCCCCGAGGGGGCACAACCCACCAGGGCGCGCCTGGGGCCCCCAGGCGCGCCCTGGTGGGCTGTGCCCACCTCGATGGCCTCCCGTACCCCCTCTTCGCCCTATAAATTCCCAAATATTCCAAAACCCTTCTAGGTAACCGAAGATGAGAAGTTCCGCCGCCGCAACCCTCTGTAGCCACCGAAAACCAATCTAGACCCTGTTCCGGCACTTCGACGGAGGGGGAAATCATCACCGATGGCCATCTTCATCATCCTGGTGGCCACCATGATGAGGAGGGAGTAGTCCACCCTCGGGGTTGAGGGTTTGTACCAATAGCTATGTGTATAATCTCTCTCTCTCGCTCTCTCGCTCTCTCTCTCTCTCTCTCTCTCTCGTGTTCTTGAGATGTCCCGATCTTGATGTATCGCGGGCTTTGTTAATATAGTCGGATCATATGGTATTTTCCCCTCTCTATCTTGTGATGAATTGAGTTTTCCCTTTGAGATTTCGTTTTATCGGATTGAATACTTTTATGGATTTGAGAGCACTTGATATATGTCTTGCAAATGAATACTCATGGTGATAATGGGGTATCATATTGATTCACTTGATGTATGTTTTGGCACTCAACTCGCGGATTCCCGAGGTGACATTGGGGTAATCTTTGCATAGGGGTTGATGCACGTTCTTGTCTTTGTTTCTCCCGTAGAAATCTGGGGGCACTCTTTGAGGTTCTTTGTGTTGGATTGAGTATTATGAATCTGAAATTATTTGGTGTTATTTTAGTACGAACTCTTGGATAGATCAACCGGAAAGAATAGCTTCGAGGTGGTTTCGTACCCTACAAACGATTTCTTCTTATGTTCTCCGCTAGTTAAGAACTCTGGAGTGATTCTTCGTTGCACGTTGAGGGCTGGTTATGTGATCCAATTATATTAGCACTGTTGAGAGATTGCACTAGCGAAAGTACGGACCCTAGGCCTCATTTTCAAGCATTGCAATACCGTTTGTGCTCACTTTTGTTACTTCTACCTTGCTATTTCTTATTGTTCTTATTAAAAAAAAATATCTACTATCATTACTACACATTGATCACCATCTCTTCGCCGAACTAGTGCACCTATACAAATTCCCATTGTATTTGGTGTGTTGGGGACACAAGAGACTTTTTATTATTTGGTTGCAGGGTTGTTTGAGAGAGACCATCTTCATCCTACGTCTCCCACGGATTGATAAACCTTATATCATCCACTTGAGGGAAAATTGCTACTGTCCTACAAAACTTTGCGCTTGGAGGCCCAACACGTGTCTACAAGAATAAAGTTGCATAGTAGACATCAATATGCTAAGCTAACGGATGGGTCTTGTCCATCACATCATTCTCCTAATGATGTGATTCCGTTATCAAATGACAACTCATGTCCATGTTTAGGAAACCTCAACCATCCTTGATCAACGAGCTAGTCAAGTAGAGGCTCACTAGGGACACATCGTTTGTCTATGTATTCACACATGTATTTAGGTTTCCGATCAATACAATGCTAGCATGAATAATAAAAATTTATCATGAATAAGGAAATATAAAATAACAACTTTATTATTGCCTCTAGGCCATATTTCCTTCAGTCCCCCACTTGCACTAGAGTCAATAATCTAGTTCACATCGCCATGTGATTAAACACCAATAGTTCACATAATCATGTGATTAACACCCATAGTTCACATTGCCATGTGACCAACACCCAAATGGTTTACTAGATTCAATTATCTAGTTCACACCGCCATGTGATTAACACCCAAAGAGTACTAAGGTGTGATTATGTTTTGCTTGTGATAAGTTTAGTCAATGGGTCTGTCACATTCAGATCCGTATGTATTTTGCAAATTTCTATGTCTATAATGCTATGCGTAGAGCAACTCTAGCTAATTGCTCCCACTTTCAATATGTATCCAGATTGAGACTCAGAGTCATCTGAATTGGTGTCAAAGCTTGCATCGACATAACCCTTCACGACGTATGTCGGTGTCAAAACCGGCGGATCTCGGGTAGGGTGTCCCAAACTGTGCGTCTAGAATCGATGGTAACAGGAGACGGGGGACACGATGTTTACCCAGGTTCGGGCCCTCTCTATGGAGGTAATACCCTACTTCCTGCTTGATTGATCTTGATGAATATGAGTATTACAAGAGTTGGTCTACCACGAGATCGTAATGGCTAAACCCTAGAAGCCTAGCCTATGTATATATGGTAATGAATGTGTCCTATCCGGACTATGCTCTCTGGTTTATATAGACACTGGAGAGATCTAGGGTTACATGGGGTCGGTTACATAAGAAGGAATCTTCATAGTCGGTCGCCAAGCTTGCCCTCCACGTCAAGTAGAGTCCAATCGGGACACGGTGCAGTCTTCGGCCTTCATGTCTTCACAGCCCATCTGTCCGGCCTATGGATAGCAGGCCGGACGCCCGAGGACCCCTTAGTCCAGGACTCCCTCAGTAGCCCCTAAACATGGCTTCCATGACGAGGAGTCCGGCGTGCAGATTGTCTTCGGCATTGCAAGACGGGTTCTCTTTTCTCCGAACTCCAAGATAGTCTTTGGATGCGATGATTGTATCCGGACCTGGTATAACCGCAGAGAGAATATAATATTTACACGAATCTAATCTGTTGACAGCTTCTTTAAATCACGACACCGCGTCTGTCCGGTCATAATTTCGAACCGTTTTTCATATGCCATCCCACGTTTCGAGATGCGGTTGCTATTGGCACGTCCTATCAAAGCAGAGATCGTGTCCCCATATTGCGGGATTCTCATCAATGCGGGCATGGGTAACTCAACCGTGTCGTTTATACAGCCCTTGGGAATAGGCGAGTTTTTTGGACGAGTGGGGAGGCGCTTGACATTCGCGGCCTTTATAAGGGGATAAGGACACTCTCCCTTTTCCCACACCTTTCTTCATCTCCAGTCCTTCCATCCTCGAGCTCCAGTGCCCAAGCTTTAGTTTTTCCTCGTTCGAGAAGGCACTCCAACCATGTCCGGATCCGGAGCTGGAGGCAAGTGGATGGCCTCTTCTGTCAAGAAGAAGGACATCACGGGGCTCCGGGAGGCCGGCTATTTAGCCAAGGAGATTGCTCACCGACTCCCTGCGAAAGGGCAAATCGTCCCTACCCCTGAGCCCAATGAGAGGGTTGTGTTCCTCACACATTTCGTCCGCGGGCTGGGATTCCCCCTTCATCCGTTTGTCCGTGGATTGATGTTTTACTATGGGCTGGATTTCCACGATCTGTCCCCCAACTTTATACTCAATATCTCAGCATTTATCATTGTGTGCGAGGCCTTTCTCCACATCCCGCCTCACTTCATCCTATGGCTGAAGACCTTCAACGTGAAACCGAAGGTGGTGAGCGGTCAACAAGCAGAGTGCGGAGGTGCCATGGTGGGCAAAATGCCCAACGTCACCTGGCCCGAAGGCTCCTTCGCGGAGACGGTGAAGGGATGGCAGTCGGGGTGGTTTTACATCACCGAGCCGCGCGATGCCAATTGGGTAGCAGCCCCCGAATTCTGATCCGGAGTTCCGATGCGGCTCACTTCCTGGCAAGAGAAGGGCCTGACCTAGGGATCCCTAGACGAGTGTCGGTGTCAAAACCGGCGGATCTCGGGTAGGGGGTCCCGAACTATGCGTCTAAGGCGGATGGTAACAGGAGGCGGGGGACATAATGTTTACCCAGGTTCGGGCCCTCTCGATGGAGGTAATACCCTACTTCCTGCTTGATTGATCTTGATGATATGAGTATTACAAGAGTTGATCTACCACGAGATCGTAGAGGCTAAACCCTAGAAGCTAGCCTATGGTTATGATTGTTGTTGTCCTGCGGACTAAACCCTCCGGTTTATATAGACACCGGAGGGGGCTAGGGTTACACAGAGTTGGTTACAAGGGAGGAGATCTACATATCCGAATTGCCAAGCTTGCCTTCCATGCAAAGGAGAGTCCCATCCGGACACGGGACGAAGTCTTCAATCTTGTATCTTCATAGTCCAACAGTCCGGCCAAAGTATATAGTCCAGCTGTCCGAGGACCCCCTAATCCAGGACTCCCTCAACGAGATAACTGGGCTCCACACATCCAGAACATGATAACCAAGAAGATCAGGCTTGTGAATGTGATCCAGTTCATGCTCATTCGCCGGGTCCTTCCGTGTCAACGCCGGGACTTGCTATTTGTGGGAGTACGACCCCGCCGAGCACCAGACGCTGCAAGGGCTCTTCGGCACAAAGCACGAAGGCATCTGGAAAGCGCTCTTCAAGGCGGGCGAGATGCCCCGCCCACAACTGAAAATCGCGGGCTTAGCTCAAAGCGCCAGGCCAATTCGGTAAGTCTTTCAATGCTTTCGAGGTATACCCTTCACCAGCATATTTTGAGGATGGATACTGAGCTTCTCCATCTATTTTACAAGGCCTGGATCAAGGTGGCGGAGCAGATTAGCTGTCCGGCTCCACTTCCCGAGGAGGAAGAATTCCCACTTCTGACAAAGATGTTGTTTCCGGCGCCGTATGACGTGCCGGAGAAGACGGCCAAGAAAGCGGCCAAAGGGGCCAAGAAAGGCCCTTGCCAAAAAGGTACTCCGGACATGTCGTCCAAGGACGAGACTTCCTCTTCATCCAATGACGACGACGAAGAGGAAGAAGAAGAAAATGATTCCCCACCTGAGGTGGGGAGGAAGAAAAGGGCGGCTCCCCCAGTTCCGGAGGCGAAAGCGCCCAAGAAGATTAAAGGCTCCCAAACGGATAACTCCGTGTGGGATATTAATAGCAGTCCAGAACGTCATCGCCGGACCAAGCCTCGGGCCGCTTCATAAGTACCAGAATCCGCAAACGTATGGCCTTCCTGTTTTATAGTATTGACATATTGTAAGCCTTGTTACTGCAGTCCGGCACGCGATGGCTCCCCGCAGTCCTCGACTGAAGACTCGCTGGGCTCGAAGGAGAGGGCTAGCACATCTCCGCCACCTGCTCATTCCATCTCACCCAAGGGTGATGACGAGGTGGTGTCCAAAAAGACTTTCCCAGGCCGGGGGGAGATTCCGGAGATCATCGGGGTGATGTCCCAGGATGATTTTTCGGCCGCCGGACATGTGGGGAAAAAAGTCCCCATGGGAACTGGTGACGGGGCCCGAGTTCCCTTTGGACCTCAGCCAGATACCATTCCGGAGATCTACACGGCTCCAGGGTCCAGCGAACGACATTCCCTTCAAGGAGGGAATGTGCTTATTCCACCGGTGACCTCTGTCCAACCAGAGGCGCCGGATAATCTGCTGGAGGCGCTACGAGGCGCCTCTATTGTGGATGAACATCGTGTCCTTATGGACACAGTGATAGAGAAGGTTCAGTTTGCCAAAAGTGGACTGACCGAAGCCTGCACTAGCCTTCTAACGGGCTTTGAGGTAAGTGATTATAAAAAATATCACAGTATAGACAGTAGCCCCTGATGCTCTGTTTGGTGTTCGTGAAGCAAAGCCGAACAGAGGATCGAGAAGAAATATCGCAGGAGTCTAACATGAGTTGTCTATGTGACTAAGCAGGTATCGCTGAAGGCAGCCACGGCTCATGCTGCGGAGGTCTCCGGACTGAAGCAGAAACTGGAGCGGGCCGCAGAACAGCTCGGCCTCG
The DNA here is from genome assembly GCF_002575655.3 of Aegilops tauschii subsp. strangulata. Classification (NCBI taxonomy): domain Eukaryota; kingdom Viridiplantae; phylum Streptophyta; class Magnoliopsida; order Poales; family Poaceae; genus Aegilops; species Aegilops tauschii. The sequence goes on from NC_053039.3 coordinate 443,333,771, forward strand.
TGAAGGAGCAGTTGGAGGATAACCAAGGTATGCAATAACCTGTAGGTATATTTATAAAAAATGAATAGTCCGAGTGGACTAAATTGTCATAAACTTTATTAGGGGCCGCGACCGAGGTGGCAGCCCTTAAGAAGGCGCTAGCCGAGGCCGAGGACACAGCGGCCAAGGAACGCGCCTCGCGCGAGAAGCACGAGGCCCGGGTTGGCGAGGCGCAGCAACAGCTCCAGGGCGTGATAGAGAGATTTGAGTCCCTGGAGCGCGATTGTAAGGCACAAGAGTCCGAATTGGCGAAGGTCCGCCAGAGCGCACAGGATGCACGAGCCGAAGCCGAGAGCGCCCTCTAGGAGATTCTGGCGGCCAAGATGATTACAGCGGGTAAGTCTTTCCCCATGCATAGCAAGTATATAGAAGAAACGTTCCTTGTACTTATCCTGAATTTGGATTTTCCAGGGGCGTTTGCGGATCTGCCGCACAGTGTATCGGATGCTGCCGAGTATTACAGAGCCGAGGAGGGATGTCTACGGAGAAGCTATTCTGGTCCCAACATCTGGGATCCGAACATCCGGTACCCTTCAGCGACCAGCTAAAGCAGTTGGTCGAGCTGCATAGGTTGGCGGAGCTAGCCATGAAGGACCTGATAGTCCGGCTGTGGCCTGCCGATCCTATACCTAGCAGCTACTTCGGGCTTGTGCAGCGGCTTGTGAGTGCCTGTCCGCGGCTCGAAGCCGTGAAGCGGTCGGTCTGCATTGAAGGTGCGTGTATGGCCTTTGCCCGCGTCAAGACGCATTGGGGGAAGCTGGATGCCAAGAAGCTGATGACCGAGGGACCGCCGGAGGGCAAGGAGCATCGTCGACCCGAGCATTATTTTGACGGCGTTCTGGAGGGGTCACGCCTTGTGGCGGAGCAATGTTCGAAGGATGTTATATTCCCATGAGAACATGTGTATTACCATGTTTTGTAATATGGAACGATGATATTATGTAGTATAATATTTATGATTTAAATTTTACCTCCTGTGCGGCCGTGTATTAAATCTGAGGGTTGACCAGTCGTCGGCTTCTGACCCCACGTAGATAGTACGGGGGTGTTCGGGATAAATCTAAACACTCTTTAGTCCAAATTTTGGTTCTTAAAGGAGGTGTTTAGCACAACGAACAAGGCAATCGGACTATGCGGCCTTTACTGCCCTCACTTAGCCATAGGAGTTTTGACAATTAATAAAGTTGGCGAAGCCCCTAGTGTTCGGAAGGCCGAAATAGGGGCGTTATACACGCCTAATCGGCAGAACCGATTCTTCGCAAGAAGCGGAAAAAATCTCCAACGATTTGGAACCTCTCGAACAGCTGACCGGCTCTCGCCGCATCATGACAGTCACTTTTCGGCTTTCTCTACTGAGGTGCTCATCCGGAATAACCGGGACACAATCGCAGTAGTTCTCCCTTTACAACCCTTGCCGATGTAGCAGAACGTAAGGTAGTAAGCACAGGAGCCGGGCAACCCAACTATTGACCAAAGACATGATTCGGAGCCGATGCATATAATGCTATAAGTTCGGGGTGCCGAACTATACTGTAAAAGTGTTCGGACTTTTATTGCCATGATGCGGGGTGTAATGAAGCCCCTGGCGTGGTAATGCGTACCCTGGTGTACGTGTGCAATGAGTAATTAATACCGAGGTGAGGAAACGGGAAAATGAAGTAAGAAGCTGACGCTACCGTGTATTCACCATCGTGGTGTAACTAGTACGTCGAGGCGTACTTTGTACAAGTAATGCGATAAGCAAGTAAGTCTATTTAACACGTCGCCACCAAGGGCGAGCTACATGCGAGTATAAAAAACAATTATGGCCACAGTTTAGTAGAGACCACCTGGGGATTCCCTTGTAAGCCAGAGCTCCCTGCCTCCTTGGTGTGTTCTACTGGCGGGTTGTCCGGGTAGTCCTCGAAAAGAGAAGAGAACCCGTAAAAAAAAGTAAAATCATGCAGGTCCCAGGGGCGTTCAAGCCGTACTGTGGATTGCGAATGGGGTATGCCTCCGTCAGTACCCATGGGGTTTCGAGTGCGTAATTGTGTACGCGTGGTACGAATGCCACTACCTCATTTAGATTGGGACGGAGGCCGAATTGCTAGTTGAGCTCTTGACGAGCCGCGCCGTCCTATTGCAGTGTAGTCCGGAACCTCTTAATGATGTCCGAGGGCTCGATAGTCGTGCTATGGTGCTGCTTGAGAAGGCCGTTCTGTGCCTCTGCTGCTAGGGCGGCGGTGTGCTCCTCTATTCGGAGGGAGCGTTCCGTATTGCCACTGACTGTTATGACGCCACGTGGACCGGGCATCTTGAGCTTGAGATAAGCATAGTGTGGCACTGCGTTGAAACTAGCAAATGCGGTTCGTCCGAGCAGCGCGTGATAGCCGCTGCGAAAGGGGACGATATCGAAGATTAACTCTTCGCTTCGGAAGTTGTCTGGGGAACCGAAGACCACCTCCAGCGTGATTGAGCCCATACAACGGGCCTCTACGCCTGGTATGACTCCTTTAAAGGTAGTCTTTGTTGGTTTTATTCATGAGGGGTCAATGCCATTTTCCTCACTGTGTCTTGATAGAGCAGGTTGAGGCTGCTACCACCGTCCATCAGGACTCGTCTTAGGTGAAACCCGTCAATGATTGGGTCGAGGACTAGTGCGGCTGAACCGCCATGGTGGATATTAATTGGGTGATCTTAACGATCGAAGGTGATCGGGAATGATGACCACAGATTGAATTTTGGGGCGACTGGCTCTACCGCGTAGACATCCCTAAGTGCTCGCGTACGCTCCCTTTTGGGGATGTGCGTAGCGTATATCATGTTCACCGTTTTGACTTGAGGGGGAAATTTCTTCCGCCCTCCGGTGTTCGGCTGCCGGGGCTCTTCGTCATCGTCCTCGCTCTGTGATTCCCCTTCCTTGTTTCCGCTGTTTATCTTGTTAGCTTGTTTGAATACCCGGCAATCTCTGTTAGTGTGGCTGGCCGGTTTGTCTAGGGTGCCGTGTATCTGGCAAGGACGATCGAGTATGCGGTCCAAGCTGGATGGTCCTCCGCTGCTCCTTTTATAGGGCTTCTTGCGCTGGCCAGACTTGGAGCCACTGAATCCGGCGTGAATTGTGGTGTCATCGGTGTTATCGCCATTGCTTCGGCGTTTGTGTCTGTTGCGCCGGAGCTTGCCGGTGCTGCTTTTGGCCTCGGAGGGGCCTGTTTTGTTGGCTGTGTTTGTACTGTGAGCCAGCCAACTATCCTCTCCCGCGCAGAAGCGGGTCATAAGTGCCGTGAGGGCTGCCATGGACCTCGGCTTTTCTTGGCCGAGATGGCGGGTGAGCCATTCGTCCTGGATGCTATGCTTAAAGGCCGCTAGGGCTTCGGCGTCCGGACAGTCAACGATCTGGTTCTTTTTAGTTAGGAACCTAGTCCAGAATTTTCTGGCTGATTCTCCGGGTTGTTTAACTATGTGGCTTAAGTCATCGGCGTCTGGTGGCCGGACATATGTTCCCTGGAAGTTGTCCAGGAAGGCTTCCTCCAAGTCCTCCCAGCTGGCGATAGAATTTTCAGGCAGGCTGTTAAGCCAGTGCTGAGCTGGCCCTTTGAGCTTTAGCGGGAGGTATTTAATAGCGTGGAGGTCATCTCCTCGAGCCATGTGGATATGAAGAATAAAATCCTCGATCCATACTGCAGGATCGGTTGTGCCGTCGGATGATTCAATGTTGACAGGCTTGAACCCCTCAGGGAATTCGTGATCCAGTACTTCGTCTATGAAGCAGAGAGGGTGTGCGGCGCCTCTATATCGGGCCGGTCGTGGCGTAGCTCTGACGGAGTCCGTCTGCGGTGTTCGGCCCGGGTGTGGTTAAATTTACCACGTCTGAATAGGTAGCCGTCGTCGTGCCTCGATGCACGCCCTCGCGATCCGTAGATCGATCTTGTATGTCCTGCTCTATCGTCCAGGATTTGCCGGAGATCGTACGTGTGACCCCGAACTCTTCCGTCTCTATTTTTACGAGGCGGTGGGGCAGGCTGCTGTTCGGCCTGAGTTGCCGCTTTATCCCGGCCGCGGGGTGGCCGGTCGGCCGCCCTGTCTCGACCACTTGGTGGTCGTTCCGCATTACAGAAGGGAGATGTGTGCTCCGGTGCTTCCTCATCGAATTGAGGTAGCAATCTGCGTTTTGGGTAGCAATTTGTTGGGCGCCTGAGGCCATATTCTTCGGCTGTCAGGACATCAGTCCACCTGTCGACGAGCAGATCTTGTTCCGCTTGAAGCTGCTGCTGTTTCTTTTTCAGGCTCCTTGCAGTGGCTATGAGCTGAAGCTTAAAGCGCTCCTGCTCTAGAGGATCCTCAGGCACGATGAAGTCCTCGTTGCCGAGGCTTGTCTCCTCCTTGGAGGGCGGACGGTAACTATCGTCCTCCGAGTCATCTTCTATGGCCTGTTCGTCAGGGTTGTCTTGCCTGTTGTCGTGTTCCTCCTGTTCGGATGTAGCTCCGACAAGGTCTTCGTTGTTTGCGTCGCCCGGAGTACGATTTTCTCCGATGCCGGTATTGCTATCTTTTCAGCGGCGAGGCTTAGAGCGGCGCTTGGGTGTCGGCGCTTGGACTGCGTCTCAGAGGTTAATTCGCATCTGGCTCTTCGTTGTCATAGCCAGATCCTTTTGGTGTATCAACCATGTACACGTTGCATGAACAAGTAGCCGTCCAACGTCCGGTGAATGGCGGGTCTTGGCCTTGCTCCATATCGGCATCGTCGTCCATACCGTCGATGTCTTCGGAGCCATAGTCAAGCACGTCGGTTAAGTCATCGACGGTGGCTATGAAGTGGGTGATGGGTGGGAAGCAAAATTCCTCGTCATCCGCCTCTAATTCGAACCGAACATAGTTCGGCCGTGAGTCCTCCTCCAAGGATAAGTTCTTTAAAGAATTTAGCATGTCACCAAAAGGTGAGTGCTGGAAGAAGTCTGCGGCGCCGAATTCGAAAATCGATAACCGATCCAGCTCGGTGTCTGCAGGCGCGCCTGATCTGGAACGTGTAGCCGAAAACGAGTCCGGAGTTCCATTGACGCAGGTATTGCAGGATGTCGAGTTCGTGTGCGGCTCCAACGCCGTGGACTTTATGGCCTCGATGGGCACGATCTGCTTTGGTTCTGAGGCCGTTGCAGCGACATGATCCATCTCCTGGGTGTGATCCGATGACAGATCTAAGCCGTGTTCATCGGAGGGAAGGGGAGCGACTGCCGCGGTCTTAAATCCATCGGCGATCAAGTCTCCGCGAGTATCCGCGACGCAGTTCAAGCTTCCGAATCTGACCTGATGGCCAGGGGCGTAGCTGTCGATCTGCTCCAGATGGCCAAGCGAGTTGGCCCGTAGTACGAAGCCGCCGAACATGAAGATCTGTCCGGGGAGAAAGGTTTCTCCCTGGACAGCGTCATCATCGATGATTGAAGGGGCCATCAAAACCTTTTGGCGACGGCACAGTGGAACTCTCAATGAAAGCACCAATGTCGGTGTCAAAACCGGCGGATCTCGGGTAGGGGGTCCCGAACTGTGCGTCTAGGATCGATGGTAACTGGAGACGGGGGACACGATGTTTACCCAGGTTCGGGCCCTCTCTATGGAGGTAATACCCTACTTCCTGCTTGATTGATCTTGATGAATATGAGTATTACAAGAGTTGATCTACCACGAGATCGTAATGGCTAAACCCTAGAATTCTAGCCTATATGTATATGGTAATGAATGTGTCCTATCCGGACTATGCTCTCCAGTTTATATAGACAACGGAGAGATCTAGGGTTACATGGGGTCGGTTACATAAGAAGGAATCTTCATAGTCGGTCGCCAAGCTTGCCCTCCACGTCAAGTAGAGTCCAATCCGAACACGGTGCAGTCTTCGGCCTTCATGTCTTCACAGCCCATCAGTCCGGCCCATGGATAGCAAGCCGGACGCCCGAGGACCCCTGAGTCCAGGACTCCCTCAACGAACTCTTTTATCACCTCCATAACCGAGAAATATTTACCTAGTCCTCTTAGGTAACTAAGGATAATTTTGACTACTGTCTTGTGATCTACTCCTAGATCACTATTGTACCCCTTTGCCAAACTCATGGAAAGGTACATAATAGGTTTGGTACATAGCATGGCATACTTTATAGAACCTATGTCTGAGGCATAGGGAATGACTTACATTCTCTCTCTATCTTCTGCCGTGGTCGGGCTTTGAGTCTTACTCAACTTCACACCTTACAATACATGCTAGAACTCCTTCTTTGACTGATCCATTTTGAACTCCTTCAAAATCTTGTCAAGGTATGTGCTTTCTGAAAGTCCTATTAAGCGTCTTGATCTATCTGTATAGACCTTGATGCCCAATTTATAAGGAGCTTCACCGAGGTCTTTCGTTGAAAAACTCTTATTCAAGTATCCTTTTATGCTATCCAGAAATTCTATATCATTTCCAATCAATGATATGTCATCCACATATAATATCAGAAATGCTACAGAGCTCCCACTCAGTTTCTTATAAATATGTGCTTCATCGTAGGTTTGCATAAAACCATATGCTTTGATCACCTCATCAAAGCGTATATTCCAACTCCGAGATGCTTGCACCAGTCCATAGATGGATCGCTGGAGCTTGCACACTATGTTAGCACCTTTAGGATCGATAAAACCTTCTGGTTGCATCATATACAACTCTTCTTTAAGAAATCCATTAAGGAATGCAGTTTTGACATCCATTTGCTAGATTTCATAATTATAAAATGCGGCAATTACTAACATGATTCGGACGGACTTAAGCATCGCTACGGGTGAGAAAGTCTCATCGTAGTCAACCCCTTGAACTTGTCGAAAACCTTTTGCGACAAGTCGAGTTTTGTAGACAGTAACATTACCATCAGCGTCAGTCTTCTTCTTGAAGATCCATTTATTCTCTATGGTTTGCCGATCATCGGGCAAGTCCACCAAAGTCCATACTTTGTTCTCATACATGGATCCTCAGATTTCATGGCCTCAAGCCATTTGTCGGAATCTGGGCTCATCATAGCTTCTTCATAATTCGTAGGTTCGCCATGGTCTAGTAACATGACTTCTATAACAGGATTACTGTACCACTCTGGTGCGGATCGTGCTCTGGTTTACCTACGAGGCTTAGTAGTAACTTGATCTGAAGTTTCATGATAATTATCATTAGCTTCCTCTCTAGTTGGTGTAGGCATCACGGGAAAGGATTTCTCTGATGTGCTGCTTTCCAAATTCAGAGAAGGTACAGTTACCTCATCAATAGTTCTACTTTCCTCCCACTCACTTCTTTCGAGAGAAACTCCTTCTCTAGAAAGGTTCCATTCTTGGCAATGATGTCTACTACGCAACCTTCTTCTTGTAGACGTTGTTGGGCCTCCAAGTGCAGAGGTTTGTAGGACAGTAGCAAATTTCCCTCAAGTGGATGACCTAAGGTTTATCAATCTGTGGGAGGCGTAGGATGAATATGGTCTCTCTCAAACAACCCTGCAACCAAATAACAAAGAGTTTCTTGTGTCCCCAACACACCCAATACAATGGTAAATTGTATAGGTGCACTAGTTCGGCGAAGAGATGGTGATACAAGTGCAATATGGACGGTAGATATAGGTATTTATAATATGAAAATATAAAAACAGCAAGGTAACAAGTGGTAAAAGTGAGCGTAAATGGTATTGCAATGCTAGGAAACAAGGCCTAGGGTTCATACTTTCACTAGTGCAAGTTCTCTCAACAATAATAACATAATTGGATCATATAACTATCCCTCAACATGCAACAAAGAGTCACTCCAAAGTAACTAATAGCGGTGAACAAACGAAGAGATTATTGTAGGGTACGAAACCACCTCAAAGTTATTCTTTCGGATCGATCTATTCAAGAGTTCGTACTAGAATAACACCTTAAGACACATATCAACCAAAACCCTAATGTCACCTAGATACTCCAATGTCACCTCAAGTATCCGTGGGTATGATTATACGATATGCATCACACGATCTCAGATTCATCTATTCAAACCAACACAAAGAACTTCAAAGAGTGCCCCAAAGTTTCTACCGGAGAGTCAAGACGAAAACGTGTGCCAACCCCTATGCATAAGTTCACGAGGTCACGGAACCCGCAAGTTGATCACCAAAACATACATCAAGTAGATCACGTGATATCCCATTGTCACCATAGATAAGCACATGCAATACATACATCAAGTGTTCTCAAATCCTTAAAGACTCAATCCGATAAGATAACTTCGAAGGGAAAACTCAATCCATTACAAGAGAGTAGAGGGGGAGAAACATCATAAGATCCAACTATAATAGCAAAGCTCGCGATACATCAAGATCGTACCACCTCAAGAACACGAGAGAGAGAGAGAGAGATCAAACACATAGCTACTGGTACATACCCTCAGCCCCGAGGGTGAACTACTCCCTCCTCATCATGGAGAGCGCAGGGATGATGATGATGGCCACTGGTGAGGGATCCCCCCTCCGGCAGGGTGCCGGAACAGGGTCCCGATTGGTTTTTGGTGGCTACAGAGGCTTGCGGCGGCGGAAGTCCCGATCTTGGTTATTTTCTGGAGGTTTCAGTATTTATAGGATTTTTTTGGCGTAGGTCACACGTCAGGGGGGGTCTCCGGGTTGTCCACAAGACAGGGGCCCACGCCTAGGGGGGTGGGAGCGCCCCCACCCTCGTGGGCAGCCTGGGACTCTCCTGGCCCAACTCTTTTACTCCGGGGGCTTCCTTTGGTCCATAAAAAATCATCAAAAATTGGCACGTCAATTGGACTCCGTTTGGTATTCCTTTTATGTAACTCAAAAACAAGGAAAAAACAGAAACTGGCACTGGGCTCTAGGTTAATAGGTTAGTCCCAAAAATCATATAAAATAGCATATAAATGCATATAAAACATCCTAGAAGGATAATATAATAGCATGAATACTTCATAAATTATAGATACGTTGGAGACGTATCAGCATCCCCAAGCTTAATTCCTGCTCGTCCTCGAGTAGGTAAATGATAAAAGAAATAATTTATGAAGTGTGAATGCTACCAGGTGCACAAGTTTGATGAATGATAATTTCAATCACCTTTTCTAGCATCATTATATGTCATAACAGTAGCTCATATCATAAAGCTTCTCATGATCAAGTAACAAGCTATTCACATGTTAAAGTATAGATCATAAACTTTCTTGAAAACTAACAAACAGTTCTCAGTCATCAAACAATTGCAATTCATCTTATTTTCAGGAAGGGTCTATGTAAGAGCTTTGATTTAGCAAATCCCACATACTCAACTATCATATAGTCTTCCATGATTGCTACCACTCAAAGCATATTTTTAGAACAAATAGCATTCATCGAACACAGAGAAAGATAGGGGCTTAATGTTTCGCCTCCCAACCTTTTACCTCAAGGGTAATGTCAACAATAATAATTCATGATCAAATATATTTGAATGGCCATATATGCATAGATCTTTCCATCACATGATGCTTGCCAACTAAAGAGTAGGTTGGAATGAGAAGGAATACTACTGACTCTTGCATAAAAGTAAAAGATACACCCTTCACAGAGGGAAGCAGGGATTTGCAGAGGTGCCAGAGCTCGAAGCAAAAACAGAGATGAAAATAATTTTGAGAGGTATGCTTTCATTGTCAACATAATGACCAAGAGTTCCCAATATCTTCCGTACTAGATACATTATAGGCGGTTCCCAAACAGAAAGGTAAAGATTTTACTCCCCCTCCACCAACAATCACACTCCACGGCTTGTCCGAAACAACGGGTGCCGTCCAACTTTCAACAATCCTGGGGAAGTTTGTTTAAATTATTTGCGAATTTGTTTTTGATCTTTTGATCATAGGACTGGGCATCCCAGTTACCAGCCATTTTCTCGTGAATGATGAGCGGAGTCCACTCATCGTGAGAATAACCCACCTAGCATGGAAGATACTGACAGCCCCTAGTCGCTACATGAGCGATTCGGGCATACAAAACAGATTATTATTTGAAGGTTTAGAGTTTGGCACATGCAAATTTACTTGGAACGGTAGGTAAATACCGCATATAGGTAGATATGGTGGACACTCATGGAAGAAACTTGGTTCAAGGAATTTGGATGCACAAGCAGTATTCCCACTTAGTACAGATATTTTGGCTAGCAAAGGATTCTAAATAGCAAGCACCACATGTTAGAGGATCCATAACAATATAACTTTTATACAAATATACCCAAGCATAACTCATTAAGTTGTCTTCCTTGTCCAACTTCAACTAATTTGCTCAGGTTTGAAAATAATTAATGGGGCTCACAATCATAGAAGATGTCCAAGATAGTATATTTATATGTGAAATCTCTCTTCCTTCAATATTCTTTCATGAATTATTCAAGTGACCAATACAATGTTTGCTAACCTTCAATGAATTTACCACCTCTACTTCTTATATGTGAAGGCATTACTCCCCATGGGAAAGGCATATGAAACATATATAATTTCAGATTTATGACATTCAAATCATTCAACCATTTACTCATAGGATATAAGTGAAGCACACGATAAATGACAAACTACTCCAAAAAGATATAAGTGAAGATCAATGAATAGTTAAATAATTATGTAGCTTTGTGAAGACTCTCTCTCATTTAAGAATTTCAGATCTTGGGATATTATTCAAACAGCAAGCAAAACAAAATAAAACGACATTTCAAGGATAGCACTCATCATGTGAAGAAGCAAAAACTTAGGCTCAACCGATACTAACCGATAATTGTTGAAGAAGAAAGGTGGGATGCCTACCGGGGCATCCCCAAGCTTAGATGCTTGAGACTTCTTGAAATATTATCTTGGGGTGCCTTGGGCATCCCCAAGCTTGAACTTTTGCGTCTCCTTAATTCCTTTTATATCACGGTTTCCTAAATCTTTAAAGCTTCATCCACACCAAACTCAACAAGAACTCGTAAGATAAGTTAGTATAAACCAATGCAAAAACCTTATCATTCTCTACTGTAGCAAATCACAAAAATTATTATTCAACATTGCATACAAAATTTCTCTGCATATTTAATACTCCTATCCTCAAATAGAATCATTAAACAAGCAAACATATGCAAACATAACAGCAATCTGCCAAAACAGTACAGTCTGTAAAGAATGCAAGATTCATCATACTTCCCTAACTCCAAACATTATGAAATTCTACCATACTGTAGAAAATTTATCAGAGCTCAATATGCAAAAAGTTTCAACATTTTATCATATTCTGACTTTTCTAGGGAATTTTTGCAACAGCGGTAGACTTTCTGTTTTGAAACAGCAACATGTATACTTGCAAAATAAGCATGGTAAAGGCTATCCTTGACATTTTTATTGAAAATAGAGATGAAAAACATTATTATAAATAACATAAAGCAAATACTAACAAAATAAAATGATGCTCCAAGCAAAACACATATCATGTGGTGAATAAAAATATAGCTCCAAGTAAAGTTACCGATGAACGAAGACGAAAGAGGGGATGCCTTCCGGGGCATCCCCAAGATTAGGCTCTTGGTTGTCCTTGAATATTACCTTGGGGTGCCTTTGGCATCCCCAAGCTTAGGCTCTTGCCACTCCTTATTCCATAGTCCATCGAATCTTTACCCAAAACTTGAAAACTTCACAACACAAAACTTAACAGAAAACTCGTAAGCTCCGTTAGTATAAGAAAACAAACCACCACTTAAAGGTACTGTAATGAACTCATTTTTTATTTGTATTGGTGTTAAAACTACTGTACTCCAACTTCTCTATGGTTCATACCCTCCGATACTAGCCATAGATTCATCAAAATAAGCAAACAACACGCGAAAAACAGAATCTGTCAAAAACAGAACAGTCTGTAGTAATCTGTATCAAATGTAAACTTATTGAACTCAGAAACATCTGCCAAAATAGGAAGACCTAGATAATTTGATTATTGACCTACTTCAATTGAATCAGTATTTTATCACTTTCTGGTGATTTTTAACAATTGTTTTCGTGAGCAGAAAGTTTCTGGCTTTTTCAGCAAGATCAAATAATTATCATCCAAGAAGATCCTATAGGTTTTACTTGGCACAAACACTAATTAAAACATTAAACCACATCTAACCAGAGTTTAGATGAATTATTTATTATTAAGCAGGAGCAAAAGGCAAAGAACAAACATAAAATTGGGTTGCCTCCCAACAAGCGCTAACGTTTAACGCCCTTAGCTAGGCATGATGATTTCAATGATGCTCACATAAAAGATAAGAATTGAAACATAAAGAGAGCATCATGAAGAATATGACTAGCACATTTAAGTCTAACCCACTTCCTATGCATAGGGATTTTGTGAGCAAACAACTTATGGGAACAATAATCAACTAGCATAGGAAGAAAAAACAAGCATATCTTCAAGATTTTCAACACATAGAGAGGAAACTTGATATTATTGCAATATGTAGAAGCATATGATCCTCTCTCATAATAATTTTCAGTAGCATCATGAATTAATTCAACCATATAACCAGCACATAAAGTATTCTTTTCATTATCTACTTGCATAGAAATTTTACTACTCTCCACATAAGCAAATTTATTCTCATCAATAGTAGTGGGAGCAAACTCAACAAAATAACTATCATGTGAAGCATAATCCAACTGAAAATTAAAATCATGATGACAATTTTCATGGTTATCATTATTCTTTATAGCATACGTGTCATCACAATAATCATCATAAATAGGAGGCATGCTTTCATCATAATAAATTTGCTCATCAAAACTTGGGGGACTAAACATATCATCTTCATCAAACATAGCATCCCCAAGATTGTGGCTTTGCATATCATTAGCATCATGGGTATTCAAAGAATTCATACTAACAACATTGCAATCATGCTCATCATTCACATATTGTATGCCAAGCATTCTATGTAATTCTTCTTGTAGTACTTGAGCACAATTTTCCTTCCCATCATTTTCACGAAAGACATTAAAAAGATGAAGCATATGAGGCACCCTTAATTCCATTTTTTGTGTAGTTTTCTTTTATAAACTAAACTAGTGCTAAAACAAGAAACAAAAAGATTCGATTGCAAGATCTAAAGATATACCTTCAAGCACTCAGCTCCCCGGCAACGGCGCTAGAAAAGAGCTTGATGTCTACTACGCAACCTTCTTCTTGTAGACGTTGTTGGGCCTCCAAATGCAGAGGTTTGTAGGACAGTAGCAAATTTCCCTCAAGTGGATGACCTAAGGTTTATCAATCCGTGGGAGGCGTAGGATGAAGATGGTCTCTCTCAAACAACCCTGCAACCAAATAACAAAGAGTCTCTTGTGTCCCCAACACACCCAATACAATGGTAAATTGTATAGGTGCACTAGTTCGGCGAAGAGATGGTGATACAAGTGCAATATGGACAGTAGATATAGGTATTTATAATATGAAAATATAAAAACAGCAAGGTAACAAGTGGTAAAAGTGAGCGTAAACGGTATTGCAATGCTAGGAAACAAGGCCTAGGGTTCATACTTTCACTAGTGCAAGTTCTCTCAACAATAATAACATAACTGGATCATATAACTATCCCTCAACATGCAACAAAGAGTCACTCCAAAGTAACTAATAGCAGTGAATAAACGAAGAGATTATTGTAGGGTACGAAACCACCTCAAAGTTATTCTTTCGGATCGATCTATTCAAGAGTTCGTACTAGAATAACACCTTAAGACACATATCAACCAAAACCCTAATGTCACCTAGATACTCCAATGTCACCTCAAGTATCCGTGGGTATGATTATACGGTATACATCACACGATCTCAGATTCATCTATTCAAACCAACACAAAGAACTTCAAAGAGTGCCCCAAAGTTTCTACCAGAGAGTCAAGATGAAAACGTGTGCCAACCCCTATGCATAAGTTCACAAGGTCACGGAACCCGCAAGTTGATCACCAAAACATACATCAAGTAGATCACGTGATATCCCATTGTCACCATAGATAAGCACATGCAATACATACATCAAGTGTTCTCAAATCCTTAAAGACTCAATCCGATAAGATAACTTCAAAGGGAAAACTCAATCCATTACAAGAGAGTAGAGGGGGAGAAACATCATAAGATCCAACTATAATAGCAAAGCTCGCGATACATCAAGATCGTACCACCTCAAGAACACGAGAGAGAGAGAGATCAAACACATAGCTACTGGTACATACCCTCAGCCCTGAGGGTGAACTACTCCCTCCTCGTCATGTAGAGCGTCGGGATGATGAAGATGGCCACCGGTGAGGGATCCCCCCTCCGGCAGGGTGCCGAAACAGGGTCCCGATTGGTTTTTGGTGGCTACAGAGGCTTGCGGCGGCGGAACTCCCGATCTAGGTTATTTTCTGGAGGTTTCAGTATTTATAGGATTTTTTGGCGTAGGTCTCACGTCAGGGGGGTCTTCGGGTTGTCCACGAGGCAGGGGCCCACGCCTAGGGGGTGGGCGCGCCCCCCACCCTCGTGGGCAGCCCGGGACTCTCCTGGCCCAACTCTTTTACTCCGGGAGCTTCTTTTGGTCCATAAAAAATCATCAAAAATTGGCACGTCAATTGGACTCCGTTTGGTATTCCTTTTCTGTAAAACTCAAAAACAAGGAAAAAAAATAGAAACTGGCACCGGGCTCTAGGTTAATAGGTTAGTCCCAAAAGTCATATAAAATAGCATATAAATGCATATAAAACATCCTAGAAGGATAATATAATAGCATGAATACTTCATAAATTATAGATACGTTGGAGACGTATCAGGCAACAAAGATCTTGCCTTCATAATCCGTGGAGGTGTACCCATTTGTTTCCTTAGGGTATCCTATGAAGACTCACTTCTCCGATTTGGGTTCGAGCTTATCAGGCTGAACCCTTTTGACATAAGTGTCGCAACCCCAAACTTTAAGAAACAACAGCTTAGGTTTCTTGGCAAACCACAGTTCATACGGTGTCGTCTCAACAGATTTAGACGGTGCCCTATTTAATGTGAATGCAGCTGTCTCTAATGCATAACCCCAAAACAATAGTGGTAAATCGGTAAGAGACATCATAGATCGCACCATATCTAATAAAGTACGGTTACGACGTTCAGACACACCATTACGCTGTGGTGTTCCAGGTGGCGTGAGTTGTGAAACTATTCCACATTATTTTAAATGAATTCCAAACTCGTAACTCAAATATTTGCCTCCGCGATCAGATCGTAGAAACTTTATTTTCTTATTACGATGATTCTCCACCTCATTCTGAAATTCTTTGAAATTTTCAAATGTTTCGTACTTGTGTTTCATTAAGTAGATATACCCATATCTGCTTAAATCATCTATGGAGGTCAGAAAATAACGATACCCGCTGCGTGCCTCAACACTCATCGGACTGCATACATCGGTATGTATTATTTCCAATAAGTCATTGGCTTGCTCCATTGTTCCGGAGAATGGAGTTTTAGTCATCTTGCCCATGAGGCATGGTTCGCAAGTATCAAATGATTCATAATCAAGTTATTCCAAAAGTCCATCTGCATGGAGTTTCTTCATGCGCTTTAAAGCAATATGACCTAAACGGCAGTGCCACAAATATGTTGCACTATCATTATCAACTTTGCATCTTTTGACATCAATATCATGAATATGTGTATCACTACAATCGAGATTCAATAAACCATTTACATTGGGTGTATGACCATAGAAGGTTTTATTCATGTAAACAGAACAACAATTATTCTCTGACTTAAATAAATAATCGTATCGCAATAAACATGATCTAATCATATTCATGCTCAACGCAAACACCAAATAACATTTATTTAGGTCCAACACTAATCCCGAAGGTAGAGGGAGTGTGCGATGGTGATCTTATCAACCTTGGAATTACTTCCAACACACATCGTCACCTCGCCCTTTAACTAGTCTCTGTTCATTTTGCAACTCCTGTAACGAGTTACTAATCTTAGCAACTGAACCGATATCAATTACCCAGGGGCTACTATGAACACTAGTAAAGTTCACATCAATAACATGTATATCAAATATACCTTTGTTCACTTTGCCATCCTTCTTATCCGCCAAGTATTTGGGGCAGTTCCGCTTCCAGTGACCATTTCCTTTGTTGTATAGGCACTCAGTTTCAGGCTTGGGTCCAGCTTTGGGCTTCTTCATGGGAGCGGCAACTTGCTTGCCATTCTTCTTGAAGTTCCCTTTCTTTCCCTTGCCTTTTTTTTTCAAAACTAGTGGTCTTGTTAACGATCAACACTTGATGCTCTTTCTTGATCTCTACCTTCGCCGATTTCAGCATCGCGAAGAGCTTGAGAATCATTTTCATCATCCCTTGCATATTATAGTTCATCACAAAGTTCTAGTAGCTTGGTGATAGTGACTAGAGAACTCTGTCAATCACTATCTTATCTGGAAGATTAACTCCCACTTGATTCAAGTGATTGTAGTACCCAAACATTCTGAGCACATGCTCACTAGTTGAGCTATTCTCCTCCATCTTGTAGGCAAAGTACTTGTCAGAGGTCTCATACCTCTCGACACGGGCATGAGTCTGAAATACCGATTTCAGCTCTTGGAACATCTCATATGCTCCGTGGTGTTCAAAACATTTTTGAAGTCCCGGTTCTAAGCCATAAAGCATGGCACACTAAACTATCAAGTAGTCATCATATCAAGCTTGCCAAAATGTTCATAACGTCTACATCTGCTACTGCAATAGGTCTGTCACCTAGCGGTGCATCAAGGACAAAATTCTTCTGTGCAGCAATGAGGATAATCCTCAGATCACGGACCCAGTCCGCATCATTGCTACTATCGTCTTTCAACTTATTTTTCTCTAGGAACATATCAAAAAATAAACGGGGAGCTACTTCGCGAGCTATTGATCTACAACAGAATTTGCAAATACTATCAGGACTAAGTTCATGATAAATTAAGTTCAATTGATCAAATTACTAATGAACTCCCACTTAAATAGACATCCCTCAAGTCATCTAAGTGATACGTGATCCAAATCAACTAACCCATGTCCGATCATCATGTGAGATGGGGTAGTCATCAATGGTGAACATCTCTATGTTGATCATATCTACTATATGATTCACGTTCGACCTTTTAGTCTCCAATGTTCCGAGGCCATGTTTGTACATGCTAGGCTCATCAAGTTTAACCCAAGTATTCTGCATGTGCAAAACTGTCTTGCACTCGTTGTATGTGAACGTAGAGTCTATCACACCCGATCATCACGTGGTGTCTCAACACGACGAACTGTCGCAACGGTGCATACTCAGGGAGAACACTTATACCTTTATATTTTTAGTTAAGGGATCATCTTATAATGCTACCGCCGTACTAAGCAAAATAAGATGCATAAAAAACATCACATGCAATCAAAATATGTGACATGATTTGGCCATCATCATCTTGTGTTTTTTATCTCCATCTCCAAAGCATCGTCATGATCTCCATCGTGACCAGCTCGCCACCTTGATCTCCATCGTAGCGGTGTGGTCGTCTCGCCAACTATTGCTTCTACAACTATCGCTAACACATAGTGATAAAGTAAAGTAATTACATGGCGTTTGCATTTCATACAATAAAGATACAACCATAAGGCTCTTGACGGTTGCCGATAACTTTTACAAAACATGATCATCTCATACAATAACGTATATCACATCATGTCTTGACCATATCACATCACAACATACCCTGCAAAAACAAGTTAGACCTCCTCTACTTTGTTGTTGCAAGTTTTACGTGGCTGCTACGGGCTTCTATAGCAAGAACCGTTCTTACCTACGCATCAAAACCACGACGGTGTTTCGTCAAGTTTGCTGTTTTAACCTTCTTCAAGGACCGGCCATAGTCAAAATCGATTCAACTAAATTAGGAGAAACAGACACCCACCAGCCACCTTTATGCAAAACTAGTTGCATGTCTGTCGGTGGAACCGGTCTCATGTACGTGGACATGTAAGGTTGGTCCGGGCTGCTTCATCTCACAGTACCGCCGAATCAAAATAAGACGTTGGTGGTAAGCAGTATGACTATCACCGCCCACAATTCTTTGTGTTCTACTCATGCATATCATCTACGCATAGTCCTGGCTCGGATGCCACTGTTGGGAAACGTTGCATGGAAAAACATAAAAAAATCTACGCACACGCAATGATCTATCCATGGAGATGCATAGCAACGAGGGGGAGAGTGTGTCTACGTACCCTTGTAGACCGTAAGCGGAAGCTTTTTACAACGGGGTTGATGTAGTGGAACTTTATTCGCGCTCCACCGATCGAGTACCGAACGTACGGTGATGTCTGCTAGAACTACATCGGTATTTCCTCAAAGAAGAAGGGATGATGCAGCACAACGACGATAGGTATTTCCCTCAGTGATGAGACCAAGGTTATCGAACCAGTAGGAGAACCACGCAACACTACATGAACGGCACCTACACACAAATAACAAATACTCGCAACCCGACGTATTAAAGGGGTTGTCAATCCCTTTCGGGCAACGGCGCCAGAAATAGGCAAATGGATGTGAGAGAGTTGTTTGTATTTATGTTGCCCACTTTGTAAATTTGTACATAGGGCCATAGGTAAGTAGCCTGATTCTTTAGGTGAGTAGTTTTCTCTTTTCTTACCAGAACCTTTTGTACTTTGTTGGTTGCTTGAGTTTTAATAAAGTACTGTGGGGCTGTTGCCTCACAGTTTCCAGTCAAAAAAATGTGAGAGAGTTGTAAATATTGATAGATCGAATGCCAAATAAAATAAAGTGCAGTAAGGTATTTTTGTATTTTTGGTTTAATACATCTGAAAATAAAAGCAAAGGAAAATAGATCGCAAAGGCAGATATAATAAAGAAGAGACCCGAGGGCCGTAGGTTTCACTAGTGGCTTCTCTCGAGAAAATTAGCAAACGGTGGGTGAACAAATTACTGTTGGGCAATTGATAGAACTTCAAATAATCATGACGATATCCAGGCAATGATCATTATATAGGCATCACGTCCAAAATTAGTAGACCGACTCCTACATGCATCTACTACTATTACTCCACACATCGACCGCTATCCAGCATGCATCTAGTGTATTAAGTTCATGGAAAAACTGTGACACCCAAAAATTTTATTTTTGGCTTTCTCAAACTTTTATTTGATTTGAGGGAGGTTATTTAAATTTTTTCTAAAGAACTCTCCCTCTCAAAAATTTTCCTTTATGACAAGTATTTTGTTTGGATTCACCCAAGACTTGATCTTTGGTCTTGGAGGTTTTTCCATCTTATGTGGACCCAACACAAATGTTTTTCATTTGGGAAAAGCTCTTGAAATCTTTTCTTTTTAAAATAGCCTATGGCATTTGGAGTGATCCTTTTCCCTTTCAAAAACTCCTCTTGCCATGACATGAGTGGAAATCCCCTCCCAAAAGCCATCTCCCATCTTTGTGTCAAGATATACTTCAAATCCAGCAAGTTGAACTTCCCCATGATTTTCCTTCCATTTATTTCTTATCAAAAATATTTTCTGCCTTCTAGCTTGGCTCTTGGAGATTTACAAAGGAACTACCATTTCTCCTTTGAGTTTTGCCTCCAAACCATTTTCCCTGGCTAGTCCTTAGAACCCTCAGCCAAGATCCATGATGCTCCACTGGTCTCCAGTTCAAATATTTCAAATTGTGCTTGCTGCAAGTTTGGACCATATTTGCCAAATTTGATGAAATTCATTTGTTTTCTCCTCCTAAAAATCTGAGAAAATTCAGGCAGCCTCTGGATGCATCGAGAGGTCACCTCACCAAGTCCCAGCTCCAGAAAAAATTTTCTTCATGCCAAATCATTTCGTCGAGCACCTGAAGGGCACTGTTACTGTCAAGTTCAGAAAATTCAGAGGTGCAGTTTCAGTGGCCGATGTCGTTTTCTTCAGAAACCTATCTCGATCTCGCCAGTGGCCGCGGTGGCGCCTTGCGCCCTGTGCTTCCTTCTTATCCCTGCGCCGCACGATCACCTGGAAGCTTGCGGGCGTCGGCGACGAGCTGGTGGAGGTGCGCCACCCCGTGAGCGACGGCAGCAGCGCCCTTTGCGGCTGCCAGAGAGGCGCAGCGTTGGAAGGCGCCGTCCAGCGCCGCCCAAGCCACCAGAGGCCACCGCGTGGCCATCCACTCACCCATGCACGCCGCAGGTCCGTCGTCGTGAACTGGTAGGCGCGGAGCGCGCTCCTTGCCGCCGCCGTGCCCGTACGGCCGTTCCGTCGAGGGCCAGTGCATTACGCAAGCCCGACCGAGGTTTGAGCAGAGAAACGGCGCCAGTGATCCTCCACGTTGATACCTAGCCACCTAAACCCCCTGCCCAACCTCTGCCTCGCCGCAATTGCTCGCCGGAGCTATCCCGTTCACGGCCACCCCCTCGGATCGCTTATAAAAGGAGGTCCCGAGCTCGAACTCGAACCCGCACCATCTCTACACACCACCAGTACCATGCCAAGCCACTGGGCAGCCCCCGAGGGAGTCTTCTTCCCCAACTCCGGCCGCCTCGACCCGCTTCGGGATCCGGCTCGATGCACTCCCGTGCATGCACCCCTACCCCTCAACTCTTGCCAGTAGTCTCCTAGTGCATCCACCTCTCTGACCCGCGCATCAATTTGGAGTTTGCAGCACCCACCGGAGCATTCCACCATCGCCCGAACCACCGTCCGCCGGAGCTAGTGTCGCCGTCGACGTGGTGCTCTCCGACGGTCAAGTCCACCACCCACCGACGTGGAAGAACACCCTGAACCTGTAGGTACCCTCCGATCACTCTGCCTCGCCGTGGTTCAACGCCGGCGACCACCGCAGCCTTCGGGCGCCGGCGAGCTCCGTTGGAAATTTTGAACCTGACGGGTGGGACCCCCCGTCAGCCTCTCTTCTTTTCCCCTTCGAATTCTGAAAGCGCCTTCGGGCAAAACGTGTTTTCCTTCTGGGCTGACGTATTTCTTACCGAACCATTTTCTGGTTTTTCAAACAAGTCCCTGGTTCTTTTCTGTTTCATCATAGATTAGTCCTTGGACTAAAACCCTTATATCTTTTTAACAGAAGATGCTTTTTGATTGATTCTTTTTCTGTCAGTCTTATATTTTTGTCTAGTTTTTTATAGTATTTATTTGGAAAAAATTTGGAACAATTTTTATACACGCAACGGTTTTCACGTTAGTATACGGTTTCGTTATACCGTAGGTTCCGGAGGAGGTGACGGAGCCGCGAACTTCGCCGAGCTAGACTCCGACTTCTCCGAACCAGGCAAGCATGTTTGAACCTTTGATATGATGAGTGTTTCGCATGTTTGCTTGAATGGTTTGTGCATGGCATATGAGCATCGGTGAGTATTACGTTGCATGCAAGGCAACTAACCGTGTGTTTCGAAGTTACTGTGATCTTTGATGAGAGATGACCTGATCATGTGGTGACATGAAAGGTAGTAAGATGGTATTGTTGTAGCATGCCAGTCTTACGTCATCCGATAAACTCCGACGTTAACGTGGACTGAGCCACGTTACCGTTCTTCCCTTTTCGTGCTGCCACATGTTTTCTGCAAAGAATACGGTTTAGTAAGTAGCTAACCTATTTCCTTGTACACACCAAATAGAGGGGCCGGGATGAGGGTTCCATGGCCCTGGATTAAAGCCAGTCATCCGGTCAGGGGGCATGGGTGTTTCCGGTTGGGACCGAGAGGGGGGCACCCCTTAGAGCGCGCGGTATAAATTTGATCCCATGCTACGCGAGGTTGTAGCCTCCCCGTCTCAAAGTTTTTCTTGAACGTTGCCGAGGGTGATTCCTGGCATCGGAATGTTGAATGGGTGTGTACTGGTTAGATGTGTTTCTCCTAAAATACCGTAAACGGAACTAGTCCCCTGTGACTACTAAAATCCGTCGGCTGTGGTTAAGAGTACAAACTTTGCAGAGTCAAATCCTTCCAAGTCATCGTGTCCATGGTCAAGGACCATGGCCAGTATATCCATATCCATGTCAGTCCCTATGTCAGTCTCCGTGGTAAATCCCCGGTGAACAAACTTGAGTGGTAAACCCAATTGAATTATTATTCCTGTGGATGGACTAACCTTTTATTTATCTCGTACCTGAATATTTCCCTGAAATGATATAACTTCATGAGCAACTGTAATATTGAGTTATGAAATATAAGCCCTTTATGTGATGTCGCTCAGACGTCCGACTGTGGCACCCTTGTCATTTACTTTCAATATAAGCCCTTTATGTGATGTCGCTCAGACGTCCGACTGTGGCACCCTTATCATTTACTTTCAATATAAGCCCTTTATGTGATGTCGCTCAGACGTCCGACTGTGGCACTCTTGTCATTTACTTTCAATATAAGCCCTTTACGTGATGTCGCTCAGACGTCCGACTGTGGCACGCACTGTCATTTATATTCCATTATAAGCCCTTTATGTGGTGTCGCCTTGGCGCCCGACTGCGGCATTGTTATTTTATTTTGTATCCTTCCGAGGAGTCATTCAGACACTCGATTGGCCTTCAGCATTATGTTGGGATTTCGGGAGGACTACCGCCCGACTTCCTTTTTATTTCCCATGCATAGCTTTTTTATTATCTGAGTGCGCTTTATTAGTCTGTTCATATGCATCATGTTTACATTTGTTATATCTTATGTCCAAACTGTCTTGCGAGTACTTTCATAGTACTCACCTGGCTTGTTGATTTGGCCAGATGTTGACGAAGGCGATCTCATGGATGAAGAGTTTGATAGTGAGTCCGACGCCTAGAGGAGTCCCAGTCAGTCCCGTGCGATCCTGGATATTGGTCGCTTGTATTATATACGCTTCCGCCACCCACAATAAGAATCCTCGAGCCTCACTCTGACGCTCGATGAGCTGTTAGATTCAGGAGTCATGTCACCCACTTCACGGTGACATATCCACCACCGCTTTTATTGTGAGTCAGTAGTTATGCCACCCTATCCGCCTTTATGTATTATCGGCGTGCTTGTAATAAATTGTTGAGCAGTCTCCGCTCAACCTTGTATTATATTTAGTACTCCTGGTTTTTCTTCTGTGATCAAGAAATTGTCTACCAGTGAGAAGGATTCTTCTCTACTGGTCCGTAAAAGGGATCGGTTTCTCAATAAATATTTTTATTGGAAAACCGGTCGTGACAAGCTTGGTATCAGAGCCAGGCTGACTGTAGGAAGCCACTAGGTGCGATCGCTAGTCGGTTATTAGCGTTTTTAGTGCTTTTTCAGCATTTTGCAAATGTAGCTATTTTTTGTTGGTCATCATAAATTTATGATTTGACTACTCAGAATTTTTGCCTACTTTTGTAGATGGCTGGCAGCGACTGCGAGACTCGGGTGTTCACTAATGTGCCCGAGGGGTTTGTCAAACTCCTCGTCTCCATCACCAAGCTCACGATCGGGCCAGCGACTCGTCTGGAGTTCACGCTTTACCAGCACAAGCTCAGCGACGACGTGTCTATGGACCAGGCCGTGGTGCAATTCAAGGGAGGACGTTCTGCATCTCGCCACTTCCGTTTTGTGGGAAGGGCCATGCCTACGGAGAGGCATGCCATGCAGATGGCCGCCCATGAGGCAATAGCTCGCCTTCGGGATATTCTTCCTTCAATGAAGACTCGTCGCTACCGCTACCTCCCATGCCATGTGCCATATACTTGTCACTATGCATTCGCCTGCCATAGGGGAGAGCGAGATGAAGCTATCGAGATGCTTGTTGAGTATCTCAAAGCTCTGGAGGCAGCTTTCGACAACCTCGTGGACGATCTTGTGGCTGCCCGCATGGACTTAGTTCGGGGCTGTTCTGCCAACAGGAGGGAGCTTCTCCACATGGCACCGCCACTGACTTTCGTCTCGTCCTTAGCATCCTATTCACCTGCCATTTTGGCCACCGCTCGCCGTCTGCCTACCACTGAAGAGTTCAACCAGGTCATTGCTCCCACTCCAGTCGGAGCTGCACCGCCTGCCGCACCCACACCACCGCCTGTCACACCCGCGCCATCTCCTCAGTGCAGTGCTACGCGCCTGGAGCCTATTAGGGAGGAGGTGGAGGTTGAGTCTCCTGCACCGCTGGGTCTTACCCTCGGCAGGGGGAAGGACATCTTCACCATCTCCGACTGAGTGCGCCTAGTAGCCGCGCGATGTGTCTGCATGTATGATATGTTTTATATGTACATAAGTTTGTAGTAGTTGTGTGCGCATCATGTAGGACCCAGAGGAGTGCACTAGCCTAAATGACATGTCAGGAGTGTGTACGCACATCCTGAGTGATGTATCGTATGTTTACGTATCGCGTGTAAAGTATGTACTGAGCAGTCCTTCTCCGTGCGCAATCAAATATTTTCTTGAAAAATCTTGAGGTCTTTTAAAAATTTTGCCTTTGCAAAATTTTCCTTGTGCCACACAGTTCTTCTCATGAATTCTGCAAAATAATACCCCAGAGTGGAAAATGTCTCGTCCGTGGACTCGTTCCATGCCAAATCCACCGGAAGAAGTTTATGGAACATAGACAAGCAACAACTTCACACAGGGGCAGTCTAGTCAGCAGGACAGTGAGGCAGCCTTATCTCAAGTATGCCGCCTTTTCGAACAAAGCCAGCAGCAACACCAAGAAATGATGAATCACGTCATCAATATGGGAAACCACTGTGAGCCATACCAACCGCACTCCAAGTTGTCTGAACTACAGAAGACACACCCTCCAACGTTCGCTCACACTGATAGGCCGCTTGAAGCCGATGATTGGCTCCGAGACATCGAAAGAAAATTGATTATTGCTCAATGTTCAGATCATGAGAAGGTGCTTTATGCACCTCACTACCTCACTGGAGCAGCTGCCGCATGGTGGGAAAATTTCCTACACATGCACCCCAGTGAACATAACATCACCTGGGAAGAGTTTAAGGAAGGCTTTCGTGGGGCGCACATCCCCAGGAGCATCATAAAAATCAAGAAAAGGGAGTTTGATGACCTCAAGCAGAGAGGCATGACAGTGACGGAATACAACAGTCAGTTTACCCAGCTATGCCTACGATGAGCATATGACTGAGAACAAAAGGATGGAAAAAAAATTGGACGGCCTGGCGCCAGCACTAAAATGCCAACTGGTCATACACACTTTCCCAGATTTCAAAACTCTGGTCGACAAGGCCATTACGTTGGAGAATGAGCGCCGCAGTCTGGAGGATATTCGTAAGCGAAAAAGGGACAAGACGACTCTTGCTCGCAACAACCGGAGCAAGACTGATGTTCAGAGGAATGAAGCAAGAAAATCCACGACTACTGCTCTAAGGCCAACCAGACAATTTCATTCAAGGGACAAGGACTTCACGTACCGCCCAGGGGTCACTTGCTATGCTTGTGGAGAGGAAGGTCACTATGCCAAGCAGTGCCCAAAGCCGAGAAACTCGGCCCCCAAGCCGAACAATGGTGGGAATAATCCAGCCCCCAAGCGTAACAATTTCAATCCCAACAACAATCACAGGAAGGGTCACCTAAACCATGTGACCAAGGAAGAAGCACAGAATGCCCCAGACATCGTACTCGGTACGTTCCCTGTCAACACAATACCTGCCACGGTTTTGTTTGATTCTGTAGCTTCTCACTCGTTCATTTCGAAGAGTTTTGTTTTGCAACATGATTTTCCGATTCTTTCTTTGGAAAAGTCTATGATCATCAAGTCCCCCGGGAATAAGCAGATCACTCAGAGTTACTGCCAAGGAGTGATTATTGAGTTTGAAGGACTAAAGTTTCAGGCAAATCTTATCGTGTTGGAAAATAAAGGACTGGATGTTATCCTAGGAATGGACTGGTTAACCACCAACAAGGGATTTATTGACTGTTTCAACCGGACTGTGATTCACACTCATCATCACGGCAAGACAATAAAAGTTACAGCTCAAGAGAGACCACGGTCACGGCAACCAAAGTTGAACAAGGTGGACATTTCAGAACTGAGAAAAGTTCCAGTGGTGTGCGAGTTTCCCGACGTATTTCCCGAAGAACTAGCAGGCATGCCACCAGACCGAGAGATAGAGTTCAGCATTGAACTAGCACCTGGCACCACCCCCATTTATAAGAAACCTTATAGAATGGCACCCTCCGAGTTGGTAGAATTGAAGAAGCAAATCAAGGAATTACTGGACAAAGGATTTATTCGAGCCAGCTCCTCACCATGGGGTTTGCCAGTATTATTCGCCAAGAAAAAGGATGGGACACTGAGATTATGTATAGACTATCGAGCTCTCAACATGGTCACCATCAAAAACAAATATCCGATGCCACGGATAAATGATTTGTTTGACCAGCTCGCACAAGCCAAGGTGTTCTCAAAAAT
The DNA here is from genome assembly GCF_002575655.3 of Aegilops tauschii subsp. strangulata. Taxonomy (NCBI): domain Eukaryota; kingdom Viridiplantae; phylum Streptophyta; class Magnoliopsida; order Poales; family Poaceae; genus Aegilops; species Aegilops tauschii. The sequence continues at coordinate 443,360,191 of NC_053039.3, forward strand.
TGATTTAAGATCGGGATATCATCAATTAAAGGTACGGACAGAAGATATCCCTAAGACAACATTCACCTCCAGATACGGATTATACGAGTTCACAGTAATGCCTTTTGGACTGACGAACGCCCCCGCATACTTCGTCCACCTCATGAACAAAGTGTTTATGAAATTTATGGACAAATTTGTTGTGGTGTTCATTGACGATATTCTGGTATACTCAAGAACACCAGAAGAACATGCTGAACATCTCAGAATTGTATTGGGAGAATTAAGGAAACATCAATTGTACGCCAAATTTAGCAAATGTGAATTTTGGCTAAGTCAAGTTGGTTTTCTAGGCCATATATTGACCCAAGAAGGCGTGGCCGTAGACCCAGAAAAAGTCAAAGCCATACTTGACTGGAAACCACCAGCCAACGTAACAGATGTACGGAGTTTCCTAGGAATGGCTGGATATTACCGAAGGTTTATTGAAGGATTCTCCACTGTGGCAAAACCAATGACACAATTGCTCAAGAAAGACAAGAAATTTGTATCGACGGAAGCATGCGAGAAAAGCTTCCAAGAGCTCAAGAAGAAAGTAACAACAGCACCAGTTTTGGTTGTACCAGACATACACAAGAGTTTTGAAGTGTATTGTGATGCATCCCGGAAGGGCCTCGGATGCGTATTGATGCAGGACGGCAAAGTTGTCGCATATGCTTCCAGGCAACTACGGAAGCATGAGGAAAACTATCCTACTCATGACTTGGAGCTAGCCGCAGTCATCCATGCACTCAAGGAGTGGAGGCACTTTCTACTGGGAAATCGTTGTGAAATATATACGGATCATAAAAGCCTTAAATATATTTTCACGCAACCAGAGCTAAATTTACGACAACGACGCTGGTTGGAATTGGTCAAGGACTATGATGTCGGCATTCACTACCATCTAGGAAAAGCAAATGTAGTGGCAGATGCTCTTAGTCGGAACCCCAGCTCGGGCAACGACAGTCCACAGAACTTGAGGCCTGAGTTTCAGCAGGAGTTCACTAAACTCAACATGGTGATAGTCTCTGAGGGCAACGTATCAAATCTGGAGATACAGCCCACCCTAATGGAACAAATTAAGAAGGCTCAGCATGGACATCCCAGCATCGAAGGTATAAAGAGAAAAATGAGCCTTGGCAAGGCTTCAGAGTTTGTCACCGACAATGAGGGAATATTATGGTACGGGGACAGACTTTGCGTACCAAACATTGAGGAACTCAAGCAACAAATCCTAACCGAAAGCCACACCACCCCATATTCGATCCACCCTGGAGGAACCAAAATGTACAAAGACATTCAGGAAAGATTTTGGTGGCACGCTATGAAAAGGGATATAGCCACATTCATTGCTTGTTGTGATTCGTGTCAGCGCATTAAAGCTGAGCACCAAAAACCAGCAGGGCTGCTACAGCCAAAAAGGATACCTGAGTGGAAATGGGATGAAATTGGAATGGATTTTATCGTCGGACTACCTCGATCACAACGCGGAAATGATGCCATATGGGTCATCACAGATAGGCTAACCAAGGTGGCACATTTCATTCCCGTGAAGACGACCTACTCCACTCAAAGGCTTGCTAAGCTTTATCTCTCCCGTATAGTTTGTCTGCATGGAGTCCCAAAGACTATAATATCCGACCGAGGCACTCAATTTGTCTCTAAATTTTGGGATCACTTACAACAAGCTCTGGGCACTCAACTAGCATTCAGTACAGCGTACCACCCCTAGACTGATGGACAAACTGAACGCGTGAACCAAATCCTAGAGGACATGCTGAGAGCCTGTGTGCTCACCTATGGATCCAGTTGGGAAGAAAGTTTGCCGTATGCCGAGTTCGCATACAACAACAGCTACCAAGCCAGATTACAAATGGCACCATTTGAAGCATTGTACGGACGAAGATGTCGTACCCCATTAAACTGGTCAGAAACAGGTGACAGTCGTATCTTCGGCCCAGACTTGCTCAAGGAAGCCGAGGAGAAAGTTAAACAGATCAGGGACAGACTCAAGACAGCTCAAAGCCGACAAAAGAGCTATTACGATCGAAAACATCGTGAGGTCAGCTTTGAACCCGGTGATTATGTATACCTATGAGTGTCCCCTATGCGGGGCCTGCAACGGTTCAAAATTAAAGGGAAGCTAGCCCCAAGATTTATTGGACCCTTCTCTGTAATTGCACGAAGAGGCACAGTAGCCTACCAGCTGGACCTACCCAAAGAGCTGTCAGACGTCCACGACGTGTTCCACGTCTCACAGTTGAGGAAATGTGTGAGCAATCCGGAAAAGCATGTATCTCATGAGAGCATTGATGTGCAACCAGACCTCACCTACAGAGAGCGACCAGTAAAAATATTGGAAGAGTCTGAAAGGAGGACCCGACAGAAAACAACTAAAATTTTCAAGGTTCAGTGGAGCAATCACACCGAGGATGAAGCAACATGGGAAAGAGAGGATTTTCTTCAGGCAGAGTACCACATCTATTTGAGGATCAACTAAAATCTCGGGGACGAGATTTTTCCTAAGGGGGTAGGTGTTGTGACACCCAAAAATTTTATTTTTGGCTTTCTCAAACTTTTATTTGATTTGAGGGAGGTTATACCAAGTTTGTCAGGACCGGTGTTTTCGGGATATAATTTCCAGAAAGTGGCCCTTATGCTCACCAACCCCAGGATTACTGTTAGCTGATGAGGCACCAACTTGATACAGAAATTCCAAGCAAAAATACAAAATATGTAGTACAAGACCATTGTGGCCTATGAGTACAACACTTGGTTACTAGTGGTTGATGGCGGAAGCGGTTTGTTGTTCATCTGCATCTATGGGACTCCATTTCCCACAAGAACAGCTGACCAGGATAACTCCTATCTTCGCGAGGCTGCTATCATCATTGCGTAGGTTTCGAGGCTGCCATCGCAATGCTTATCTCCAAGCAAGGAATCTGGCCAAGACAATAGCCAGGGACAAGCCAGTGAGTACGTTTGAATGTACTCGCAAACATTATGAACACGAGTATAATATAATAAGGGATAATCATGCTCCGAAATATTCTATGATCATAACGTCTGTCATGAAATATACGAAACCCATGATGCACGCATGCGGGTAAACTATGAATATGCAATTACGGGAGTAGGGTTATAGAATGCACCGATCGAGTGTCTGAAGCGACGCCTCGAAGGGATAATAAGATAAATCATGCCTCAGTCGGGCGTCTGAGCGACACCACATAAAGGGCTTATGAATAAAGGAAAATAACAAGCATGCCACAGTCGGGCGTCTGAGCGACACCACATAAAGGGCTTATGAATAAAGGAAAATAACAAGCATGCCACAGTCGGGCGTCTGAGCGACACCACATAAAGGGCTTATGAATAATAAATAAATGACAAACATGCCGCGGTCGGGCGTCTGAGCGACGCCACATAAAGGGCTTATAAATAATAAAGAAATGACAATCATGCCGCAGTCGGGCGTCTGAGCGACGCCACATAAAGGGCTTATAAATAATAAAGAAATGACAATCATGCCGCAGTCGGGCGTCTGAGCGACGCCACATAAAGGGCTTATAAATAATAATCGCAGTGAGTATCCAGGAGGTAGAACCGTCCCAGGGATACTTAATAATTCAAATAATGTAAATGGTTAGTCCATAATAATAGTAAACATAATCCTCATATGTCATAGGTCATAATCAATGTCCTAGTATAGCCGTTTCTCCATCAGAAGACCGTCACTATGTTCTAGTTTAGCTGTTTCTCCATCCGAATACCGTTACTAGACCCATCTCAGACTGTAGTCCTTACCCATGGACATGGCTATCCGAATAGATATAACCTCTGCAGAGGGTGTACTCTATACCCACGCGTAACGGATTTACTTAGTCCATCGGGACTAATCCCGCCTACAGCCTTTTAATTGAAAACACGCCTGACCTCCACACACCAGGACCACGTACCAGTCCGGCATCGCCTCCGCCATTAGAGCCTCGTCTCGAGCTCCTGCAAACAACAATGGAGGGAGAAGAAAACTTTCAAAAAGTGCACCCCCTTGCATACTCTTGAAGGCAAGCATTCTGAACTCTGGCATAATATTTTTGTGAGGTGTTTTGATACGGTTACAACACCACTTTGACTTGGAGCATACGTTATTTTAGAGTCACACGCATGAGTGCATATTGGAGATGCTTTACTGTTAGAAATGGATATGCTGGTGATAGTGATCATCCTCGCGAGCTTTTCATGCATACCGGCAGGAAGCCGGGAAAGTCGTGGTCTTGGGTAGACACAAGCTTGTCCCTAGTTCCTCGTCGAGACGAGTGTGTCCGGTATGGCATGATGAGGTTTGATGAGCGGTGATTCTGTCTGTTAATGGAAATATATTTGTTATGCTAATCATTCGGAGAATACTCGGACCTCCTGAGTCGGCCGTAGGTCGAGTCTTGTTCAGTAACTTCCCCTACTTGTTTTGTACTACCACTTGTCCCTGCCGCAGGTAGGGTACGGTTCAGTAAGTTGTCAACCCCTTACCAAAGCACACACCGTACAGAGAGGCCATGGTGGAAGATACCGGAGGCCTCCGGTAGGCATGCCACCTGGTCCGGGGGCATGGGTGTTTCCGGTTGGGACCGAGAGGGGGGCACCCCTTAGAGCGCGCGATATAAATTTGATCCCATGCTACGTCAAGGTTGTAGCCTCCCCACTTAGAGTTTTGCTTGACAGGTGTCGTGGGTGATTCCAGACACCGGTAAGTTAAGCTGGGCGATGCCGGACTGGTACGTGGTCCTGGTGTGTGGAGGTTTGGCGACGCTGCTGGGGTTCTCCGTGCTCTTGTGCGCGATGATCCTGGATGATCATCGTGATGCTGCCGTTCGAGTGTTAGCTCTTCGCGGTGGCGGCGATCACGAGGATTAGGTGCGGCATCGAGTGCTAACTGCTGTCGGTGTGCTGGAGCAACTCGCGCCCGAATGATTACTCACAAATCTCTTTTACTGAGACTGTGGTGTCCTCGGGGGTACAGCACCAGTTTTGGTTGTACCAGACATACACAAGAGTTTTGAAGTGTATTGTGACGCATCCCGGAAGGGCCTCGGATGCGTATTGATGCAGGACGGCAAAGTTGTCGCATATGCTTCCAGGCAACTACGGAAGCATGAGGAAAACTATCCTACTCATGACTTGGAGCTAGCCGCAGTCATCCATGCACTCAAGGAGTGGAGGCACTTTCTACTGGGAAATCGTTGTGAAATATATACGGATCATAAAAGCCTTAAATATATTTTCACGCAACCAGAGCTAAATTTACGACAACGACGCTGGTTGGAATTGGTCAAGGACTATGATGTCGGCATTCACTACCATCTAGGAAAAGCAAATGTAGTGGCAGATGCTCTTAGTCGGAACCCCAGCTCGGGCAACGACAGTCCACAGAACTTGAGGCCTAAGTTTCAGCAGGAGTTCGCTAAACTCAACATGGTGATAGTCTCTGAGGGCAACGTATCAAATCTGGAGATACAGCCCACCCTAATGGAACAAATTAAGAAGGCTCAGCATGGACATCCCAGCATCGAAGGTATAAAGAGAAAAATGAGCCTTGGCAAGGCTTCAGAGTTTGTCACCGACAATGAGGGAATATTATGGTACGGGGACAGACTTTGCGTACCAAACATTGAGGAACTCAAGCAACAAATCCTAACCGAAAGCCACACCACCCCATATTCGATCCACCCTGGAGGAACCAAAATGTACAAAGACATTCAGGAAAGATTTTGGTGGCACGCTATGAAAAGGGATATAGCCACATTCATTGCTTGTTGTGATTCGTGTCAGCGCATTAAAGCTGAGCACCAAAAACCAGCAGGGCTGCTACAGCCAAAAAGGATACCTGAGTGGAAATGGATGAAATTGGAATGGATTTTATCGTCGGATTACCTCGCTCACAACGCGGAAATGATGCCATATGGGTCATCACAGATAGGCTAACCAAGGTGGCACATTTCATTCCCGTGAAGACGACCTACTCCACTCAAAGGCTTGCTAAGCTTTATCTCTCCCGTATAGTTTGTCTGCATGGAGTCCCAAAGACTATAATATCCGACCGAGGCACTCAATTTGTCTCTAAATTTTGGGATCACTTACAACAAGCTCTGGGCACTCAACTAGCATTCAGTACAGCGTACCACCCCCAGACTGATGGACAAACTGAACGCGTGAACCAAATCCTAGAGTACATGCTGAGAGCCTGTGTGCTCACCTATGGATCCAGTTGGGAAGAAAGTTGCCGTATGCCGAGTTCGCATACAACAACACCTACCAAGCCAGCTTACAAATGGCACCTTTTGAAGCATTGTACGGACGGAGATGTCGTACCCCATTAAACTGGTCAGAAACAGGTGACAGTCGTATCTTCGGCCCAGACTTGCTCAAGGAAGCCGAGGAGAAAGTTAAACAGATCAGGGACAGACTCAAGACAGCTCAAAGCCGACAAAAGAGCTATTACGATCGAAAACATCGTGAGGTCAGCTTTGAACCCGGTGATTATGTATACCTATGAGTGTCCCCTATGCGGGGCCTGCAACGGTTCAAAATTAAAGGGAAGCTAGCCCCAAGATTTATTGGACCCTTCTCTGTAATTGCACGAAGAGGCACAGTAGCCTACCAGCTGGACCTACCCAAAGAGCTGTCAGACGTCCACGACGTGTTCCACGTCTCACAGTTGAGGAAATGTGTGAGCAATCCGGAAAAGCATGTATCTCATGAGAGCATTGATGTGCAACCAGACCTCACCTACAGAGAGCGACCAGTAAAAATATTGGAAGAGTCTGAAAGGAGGACCCGACAGAAAACAACTAAAATTTTCAAGGTTCAGTGGAGCAATCACACCGAGGATGAAGCAACATGGGAAAGAGAGGATTTTCTTCAGGCAGAGTACCCACATCTATTTGAGGATCAACTAAAATCTCGGGGACGAGATTTTTCCTAAGGGGGTAGGTCTTGTGACACCCAAAAATTTTATTTTTGGCTTTCTCAAACTTTTATTTGATTTGAGGGAGGTTATTTAAAAATTTTCTAAAGAACTCTCCCTCTCAAAAATTTTCCTTTATGACAAGTATTTTGTTTGGATTCACCCAAGACTTGATCTTTGGTCTTGGAGGTTTTTCCATCTTATGTGGACTCAACACAAATGTTTTTCATTTGGGAAAAGCTCTTGAAATCTTTTCTTTTTAAAATAGCCTATGGCATTTGGAGTGATCCTTTTCCCTTTCAAAAACTCCTCTTGCCATGACATGAGTGGAAATCCCCTCCCAAAAGCCATCTCCCATCTTTGTGTCAAGATATACTTCAAATCCAGCAAGTTGAACTTCCCCATGATTTTCCTTCCATTTATTTCTTATCAAAAATATTTCCTGCCTTCTACCTTGGCTCTTGGAGATTTACAAAGAAACTACCATTTCTCCTTTGAGTTTTGCCTCCAAACCATTTTCCCTGGCTAGTCCTTAGAACCCTCAACCAAGATCCATGAAATTGTGCTTGCTGCAAGTTTGGACCATATTTGCCAAATTTGATGAAATTCATTTGTTTTCTCCTCCTAAAAATCTGAGAAAATTCATGCAGCCTCTGGATGCATCGAGAGGTCACCTCACCAAATTCCAGCTCCAGTAATTTTTTTCTTCATGCCAAATCATTTCGTCGAGCACCTGAAGGGCACTATTACTGTCAAGTTCAGAAAATTCAGAGGTGCAGTTTCAGTGGCCGATGTCGTTTTCTTCAGAAACATATCTCGATCTCGCCAGTGGCCGCGGTGGCGCCTTGCACCCTGTGCTACATTCTTATCCCTGCGGCGCACGATCGCCTGGAAGCTTGCGGGCGTCGGCGACGAGCTGGTGGAGGTGCGCCACCCCGTGAGCGACGGCAACAGCGCCCTTTGCGGCTGCCAGAGAGGCGCAGCGTTGGACGGCGCCGTCCAGCGCCGCCCAAGCTACCAGAGGCCACCGCACGGCCATCCACTCACCCGTGCACGCCGCAGGTCCGTCGTCGTGAACTGGTAGGTGCGGAGCGCGCTCCCTGCTGCCGCCGTGCCCGTACGGCCGTTCCGTCGAGGGCCAGTGCATTACGCAAGCCCGACCGAGGTTTGAGCAGAGAAATGGCGCCAGTGATCCTCCACGTTGATACCTAGCCACCTAAACCCCCTGCCAAACCTCTGCCTCGCCGTAATTGCTCGCCGGAGCTATCCCGTTCATGGCCACCCCCTCGGATCACCTATAAAAGGAGGTCCCGAGCTCGAGCTCGAACCCGCACCATCTCTACACACCACCAGTACCACGCCAAGCCACTGGGCAGCCCCCGAGGGAGTCTTCTTCCCCAACTCCGGCCGCCTCGACCCGCTTCGGGATCCGGCTCGATTCACTCCCATGCGTGCACCCCTACCCCTCAACTCTTGCCAGTAGTCTCCTAGTGCATCCACCTCTCTGACCCGTGCATCAATTTGGAGTTTGCAAGACCCACCTGAGCATTCCACCATCGCCCGAACCACCGTCCGCCGGAGCTAGTGTCGCCGTCGACGTGGTGCTCTCCGACGGTCAAGTCCACCACCCACCGACGCGGAAGAACACCCTGAACCCGTAGGTACCCTCCGATCACTCTGCCTCGCCGTGGTTCAACGCCGGCGACCACCGCAGCCTTCGGGCGCCGGCGACTCCGTTGGAAATTTTGAACCTGACGGGTGGGACCCCCCCGTCAGCCTCTCTTCTTTTCCCCTTCGAACCGTTTTCTGAAAGCGCCTTCGGGCAAAACGTGTTTTCCTTCTAGGCTGACGTATTTCTTACCGAACCATTTTCTGGTTTTTCAAACAAGTCCCTGGTTCTTTTCTGTTTCATCATAGATTAGTCCTTGGACTAAAACCCTTATATCTTTTTAACAGAAGATGCTTATTGATTGATTCTTTTTCTGTCAGTCTTATATTTTTGTCTAGTTTTTTATAGTATTTATTTGGAAATTTTTTGGAACAATTTTTATACACGCAACGGTTTTCACGTTAGTATACGGTCGTTATACCGTAGGTTCCGGAGGAGGTGACGGAGCCGCGAACTTCGCCGAGCTAGACTCCGACTTCTCCGAACCAGGCAAGCATGTTTGAACCTTTGATATGATGAGTGTTTCGCATGTTTGCTTGAATGGTTTGTGCATGGCATATGAGCATCGGTGAGTATTACGTTGCATGCAAGGCAACTAACCGTGTGTTTCGAAGTTACTGTGATCTTTGATGAGAGATGACCTGATCATGTGGTGACATGAAAGGTAGTAAGATGGTATTGTTGTAGCATGCCAGTCTTACGTCATCCGATAAACTCCGACGTTAACGTGGACTGAGCCACGTTACCGTTCTTCCCTTTTCGTGCTGCCACATATTTTCTGCAAAGAATATGGTTTAGTAAGTTGCTAACCTCTTTCCTTGTACACACAAAATAGAGGGGCCGGGATGAGGGTTCCATGGCCCTGGATTAAAGCCAGTCATCCGGTCAGGGGGCATGGGTGTTTCCGGTTGGGACCGAGAGGGGGGCACCCCTTAGAGCGCGCGGTATAAATTTGATCCCATGCTACGCGAGGTTGTAGCCTCCCCGTCTAAAAGTTTTTCTTGAACGTTGCCGAGGGTGATTCCTGGCATCGGAATGTTGAATGGGTGTGTACTGGTTAGATGTGTTTCTCCTAAAATACCGTAAACGGAACTAGTCCCTTGTGACTACTGAAATCCGTCGGCTATGGTTAAGAGTACAAACTCTGCAGAGTCAAATCCTTCCGAGTCATCGTGTCCATGGTCAAGGACCATCGCCAGTATATCCATATCCATGTCTGTCCCTATGTCAGTCTCCGTGGTAAATCCCCGGTGAACAAGCTTGAGTGGTAAACCCGGTTGAATTATTATTCCTGTGGATGGACTAACCTTTTATTTATCTCGTACCTGAATATTTCCTTGAAAAGATATAACTTCATGAGCTACTGTAATATTGAGTTATGAAATATAAGCCCTTTATGTGATGTCGCTCAGACGTCCGACTGTGGCACCCTTGTCATTTACTTTCAATATAAGCCCTTTATGTGATGTCGCTCAGACGTCCGACTGTGGCACCCTTGTCATTTACTTTCAATATAAGCCCTTTATGTGATGTCGCTCAGACGTCCGACTGTGGCACTCTTGTCATTTACTTCAATATAAGCCCTTTACGTGATGTCGCTCAGACGTCCGACTGTGGCACGCACTGTCATTTATATTCCATTATAAGCCCTTTATGTGGTGTCACCTTGACGCCCGACTGCGGCATTGTTATTTTATTTTGTATCCTTCCGAGGAGTCATTCAGACACTTGATTGGCCTTCAGCATTACGTTGGGATTTCGGGAGGACTACCGCCCGACTTCCTTTTTATTTCCCATGCATAGCTTTTTTATTATCTGAGTGCGCTTTATTAATCTGTTCATATGCATCATGTTTACATTTGTTATATCTTATGTCCAAACTGTCTTGCGAGTACTTTCATAGTACTCACCTGGCTTGTTGATTTGGCCAGATATTGACGAAGGCGATCTCATGGATGAAGAGTTTGATAGTGAGTCCGACGCCTAGAGGAGTCCCAGTCAGTCCGTGCGATCCTGGATATTGGTCGCTTGTATTATATACGCTTCCGCCACCCACAATAAGAATCCTCGAGCCTCACTCCGACGCTCGATGAGTTGTTAGATTCAGGAGTCATGTCACCCACTTCACGGTGACATATCCACCACCGCTTTTATTGTGAGTCAGTAGTTATGCCACCCTATCCGCCTTTATGTATTATCGGCGTGCTTGTAATAAATTGTTGAGCAGTCTCCGCTCAACCTTGTATTATATTTAGTACTCCTGGTTTTTCTTCTGTGATCAAGAAATTGTCTACCAGTGAGAAGGATTCTTCTCTACTGGTCCGTAAAAGGGATCGGTTTCTCAATAAATATTTTTATTGGAAAACCGGTCGTGACAAAAACGGAGTGATGCAATAAGAACGATGACATGATGTAGACAAGATCTATTTTTGTAGAAATAGACCCCATCTTGTTATCCTTAATAGCTACGATACATACGTGTCGCTTCCCTTTCTGTCACTAGGATCAAGCACCGTAAGATCAAACCCATCACAAAGCACCTCTTCCCATTGCAAGATAAATAGATCAAGTTGGCCAAACAAAACCCGAATATCGGAGAAGAAATACGAGGCTATAAGCAATCATGCATATAAGAGATCAAAGAAGACTCAAATAAGTTTCATGGATAAAAAGATAGATCAGATCATAAACTCAAAGTTCATCAGATCCCAACAAACACATCGCAAAAGGAGTTACATCGTATGGATCTCCAAGAGACCATTGTATTGAGAATCAAACGAGAGAGAGGAAGCCATCTAGCCACTTACTACGGACCCGTAGGTCTACAAAGAACTACTCACGCATCATCGGAGAGGCACCAATGGACATGATGCACCCCTTCATGATGGTGTCTAGATTGGATATGGTGGTTCTGTAACTTGCGGCGGCTGGAATTGATTTTCGTTGACTCCCCTAGGTTTTCTGGAACATTGGGGTATTTATAGAGCAAAGAGGCGGTTCGGGGGCACCCGAGGTGGGCACAACCCACCAGGGCGCGCCTGGGCCTCCAGGCGCGCCCTTGTGGGTTGTGCTCCCCTCGGAGCACCCCCCAGGCGCATCTTCGGCCCAATGGATGTCTTTTGGTCAAAACAAATCCAGAAAAAGTTTCGCTGCGTTTGCACTCCATTTGGTATTGATTTCCTAGGATGTGAAAAACATGCAAAAAATAGCAACTGGCAGTTGGCACTATGTTAGTAGGTTAGTACCAAAAAATGATATAAAATTACTATAAAATGATTATAAAACATCGAAGAATGATAATATAACAGCATGGAACAATAAAAAATTATAGATACGTTCGAGACATATCATACGGCACCTCCGAGTTCTGCACACGTTCAGCTGACGTCCCTCGTCTTCTTGATCCGGCAAGAAGTGGAGGAAGTAGATGAGTTCCGTCAGCACGACGGTGTGGTGATGGTGATGGCAAAGTGATCCTCGTAGGGCTTCGCCTAAGCACCGCGAGAATATGACCGGGGGTGTAAACTGTGGAGGGGGGCGCCGCACACGGCTAACAATTGATGTTGTTTGTTTTAGTCACCCCCCTCCCCACAAATATATAGGTGGGAGGGAGAGGGGAGAGGCCAGGAGGCGCCCAAGTGCTTGCCGCCGGCCCCCTTGGGGCTTCCTTGCCTTGCGCCCCTGCCATATTTGACGGAGGGGGAAGGAAAGCGCGGGGGGGGGGGGGGGGGAGGAAGTGGGAATCCTAATCCACACTTGCCTTTCTCCCTTCCCCTTTGCTTCTCCATCCCTGGGCGGCCCATATGTGGAGCGCACCAGCCCCTTGTGGCTGGTGCGTTCCCCTTTTGGCCCATAAGGCCCATATCTTTTGCCGGGGTGCCCGAAACCCCTTCTGGTGACCCGATAAGTACTCGGTAACCCCGGGAACACTTCTGGTGTTCGAATACCATCGTCCTATATATCAATCTTTACCTCACGACCATTTCGAGACTCCTCATCATGTCCGAGATCTCATCCGGGACACTGAACAACATTCGGTCAGCAAATCACATAACTCATATAATACAATATCATCATCGAACGTTAAGCGTGTGGACCCTACGGGTTCGAGAACTATTTAGACATGACCGAGACACCTCTCCGGTCAATAACCAATAGCGGAACCTGGATGCTCACATTGGCTCCTACATATTCTACGAAGATCTTTATCGGTCGAACCGTTATGACAACATACGTAATTCCCTTTGTCCATCGATATGTTACTTGCCCGAGATATGATCGTCGGTACCTTCATACCTAGTTCAATCTCGTTACTGGCAAGTCTCTGTATTCTTTCCGTAATACATCATTCTGCAACTAACTCATTAGTCACTTTGCTCGCAAGGCTTCTTTTGATGTGTATTACCGAGAGGGCCCAGAGATACCTCTCCGGTACTCGGAGTGACTAATCCTAATCTCGATCTATGACAACTCAACAAACACCTTCGAAGATACCTGTAGAGCATCTATATAATCACCCAGTTACGTTGTGAAGTTCGATAGCACAAAAGGCATTCCTCCGGTATCCGGGAGTTGCATAATCTCATAGTCGAAGGAATATGTATTTGACATGAAGAAAGCAATAGCAATAAAACTAAACGATCAATATGCAAAGCTAACAGATGGGTCTTGTCCATCACATCATTCTCTTAATGATGTGATCCCGTTATCAAATGACAACTCATGTCCATGGTTAGGAAACCTTAACCATCCTTGATCAATGATCTAGTCAAGTAGAGGCTCACTAGGGACACAGTGTTTGTCTATGTATTCACAGATGTATTTAGGTTTCCGATCAATACAAATCTAGCATGAATAAGAAACATTTATCATGAAAAGGAAATATAAAATAACAACTTTATTATTGCCTCTAGGGCATATTTCCTTCAATTACTATGTATAGTGGAGCTTCGACCTCCTCTCCCCCAACGATGTCGTGGAAGGAGGAGGGGAGAGGAGGCGAGCTTGATCTGGTGGCTCTCAAGGAAGGAGGAGGAGTATGAGGAAAGAGGATAACTCTGTCTTGAAAGTCGACGCTTTTCCTACTTCCCTATGTTGCTACAATAAGAGGTTAGAACTTCTAGAATTATTTCATGATAGCTATGCCATGCACCAAATCTTGTTTTTTCTTCTCATTTTATGAAACCACATAATTTCAAATACTGATTTATTTGTTTATTAGTAAAATATCGTTGATGTCGCCTAGAGGGGTGTGAATAGGCGCTTTAAAATAATTACAGTTTAGGATTGAACAAATGCGGAATAAACCTAGCGGTTAATTTGTCAAGCACAAAACCTACAACAACTAGGCTCACCTATGTGCACCAACAACTTATGCTAAGCAAGATAAACAACTAAGTGATAGCAAGATATATGACAAGAAACAATATGGCTATCACAAAGTAAAGTGCATAAGTAAAGGGCTCGGGTAAGAGATAACCGACGCATGCGGAGACGACAATGTATCTCGAAGTTCACACCCTTGCGGATGCTAATCTCCATTTGGAGCGGTGTGGAGGCACAATGCTCCCCAAGAAGCCACTAGGGCCACCGTAATCTCCTCACACCCTCGCACAATGTAAGATGCCATGATTCCACTAAGGGACCCTTGAGGGCGGTCACCGAACCCGTACAAATGGCAACCCTTGGGGGCGGTCACCGAACCCGTACACTTTGGCAACCCTTGGGGGCGGTCACCGGTACCTGTCAAATTGCTCGGGGCGATCTCCACAACCTAATTGGAGACCCCGACGCTTGCCCGGAGCTTTACACCACAATGATTGAGCTTCGAACACCACCAACCATCTAGGGCGCCCAAGCACCCAAGAGGAACAAGCTCAAGGGTACCAAGCACCGAAGAGTAGTAAGCTTCTCAACTTGTAACTTCCACGTATCACCATGGAGAACCCAAACCCACGGGGTGCCCAAGTCCTCTCCCAAATCCCATCGAAGCAACTAATGCTAGGGAGGAAAATAAGAGGAAGAACGAAGAAGAGAACACGAAGAACTCCAAGATCTAGATCCAAGGGGTTCCCCTCACATAGAGGAGAAAGTGATTGCACTACAAAAAAATACACTTCCGTGATGATACGTGTTTGTCACAGTAGGTCACGCTTTCTGTCATGCATGTACATCCATGACGATTTTATGACAGAATCAAGATAGTCATACCCGTGCTGTCGTAGAAGTGTTCCATGACATTACCAAAATTATCATCACGGAAGTGTGCACTTCCATGACGATAAATCGCATGTCACAGAAGTGCTTTCGTCAAGGGTGACCGACACGTGGCATCCACCGTAACGGGTCACCATTAAGCTATCAGGTCCGGTTTTGGATCCGATGACCCGTTACCAGCCCAGACCAATGGGAAATTTCCACGTGTAAAATTCTGATTGCCGGCGGAAACATGTGTCAGCTCATCAGTGGGTCAGATAGGCGCTATGATGTGTCGACACGTGCGACGGCCCACCACTGGCCCATTTAGCTTACAAAGTCTGGCCCATTTGACTTGGTCAAAAGTTAGCGGGCTAGTCCATGAAAAGCCTGTTAATGGTCTCTTCGCAAATAGCCCATATTATTGCCCGTTAGGGCCTACCCGAAATCGGCCCAACAACATCGTGTGGGCCGTCGAATATAACACTAGCCCGTTTCACTTTCGGCCCATGTATGGCCCACGACGTCTTTCGGCCCATATGAGGCCTTCGTATCTTTAGGCCCTTTAGAGGCCCACGGTGACTCTAGCCCATAATGAACAGTAAATTTCTTCGTACCCGTTAACGGCCCATGATTCACATGTGCCGTTTCCAGCCCGTGTTAGCTTTCGGCCTACTGACGGCCCATACGTTCTTGGGCTCCTTTCCGGCCCTTGATTACTTCCGGCCTGTTACTAGCCTGTTCCCCTAATGGGCCAAATTCGGCCCGTGGCAAGAGTCGGCCCGTTTCTGGCCTGTTAACCCGTTGCACCGTTTCCACCCTGTTAACCCGTTGCACCGTTTCCACCCTGTCCTATATTTTGGCCCATTAACGACCCGTTATGCCTGTGACAGAATTAAGCCTTTGCTGTCCTTCGGCCTATTAACGGGCCATTACCGTGCTGGGCCGATACCAATACACCCGTTTACGGCCCATGTAGACCCATTTATCCGACGGCCCGAGGCCCACCGATTCTACGGCCCTGTTGGAGTCCCATTTATCGACGGCCCGTAGGAGGCCCATGGATCCTATGGCCCGTAGCAGGGTCAAGGTTACCACGGTCCGTATATGGCCCATGGTTGTTGCGGCCACTACCAAACCAGGGAAAAAGAAGACTAGGAAATAAATAAGCCCGAAACTAACGGTAGGATATTAAGGCGATTGCACAGATTACATCCACTGGGCATCAAAGATCGCCACCAGTGCAAATATAGGGAACACCCTACACTATACAAAAATGGCTTGCTGTTTTCTTCAGCCGGTGGCTGCACGTTAAGAACAAATTTTGTATCGCAACAAAAAGGAAGGTTGGCATAAAAGTTAACAGTCTGGTAGATAAATGCACCACCAGAAGTTCAGAAGCTCAATTCATTTGACGTGACTGTTATGTTTTCATGTTGTATTGTCCGATGGAGCACCATAAACTTCGCCTTCATTTCTCCTAGGCTCCTGAACAACATAGAAAATGTCTATAGTCTGGTTTCAAAACCATGCATATCTTGACGACATCGAACAATGTCTGTCCTTGTTTCACAAAGGGTCTCTATTAGGGAATGGACTTGTGTCTGGAGCGCAGATATAACATTGTTTTGAGCTTGCATATCTTGATCATGTGGCAGTTTGGACAATATTGCCTTAACAACCAACCTAGTATTACGCAGGAACGTGCTTTTGGCACTGTTAGTGGGCAGGTACTGACCCACTGCAGCAAGAGCTGCCATTGCGGTTATAGTTGCCTCGCCACCTTCAGAAGGTGGCGGTTCCACCATTTTTTCCATAGCTTGCTAAAAAGTTGAGTTTTTACATTAGTAGTACCAGAAAAGAAGATATTAAGGAGGCAGCAAAACCAAACAAAATAGCTTTGGTCTATATACAGAACTTATTCTGGTGAACCCATGTAAAATATTAGTTGTATTTTACTGCAAAGTACATAATAAAACCAGGTTCCAAGCATATGACCATGTACCATGGCTAATGTATTGTCTATTTCTTCACATTGTATTGACAGCTAAGGATAAAGAGAAAAAGTTTATAATACGGTCAGCATAGTATGACATCATTCAAATCACAAAACAACTGAGAACAGACAAACATGCAATTGTAACGTTGTGTGGACAAGTCCAGCACGGAACTAGATTACAGGTCAAGATCAAAGGAAGATCACTCCTCTCTTTTAAACCTTGTAAGGTGCAATGTTACGCTAAGACAATTGTGTATAAAATTGAAAAGAGTAATAGACATTGGCTGCAAACCATGCAGTTCAAGGCACAACTCAGAGTAAGTAGTAGTTAAAAGGCATGAGGATAAGGACTTACAAGAGCGGCTTTGACTGGTGTAGTCATGCCCTTCGTCTTGCTGGTGTGACAGTTCTTGAAGATTTCCAAAGCATTTGGTTCAGGTACTTTTTGGTCCATGCGGGCTTTCCTCTGCATTTGGAACAAGTCAATATAGATCTGATAATATGGTACAGCGGAAAGAGTGAAACAGCAGCTAATTACAAGAGCCTCGCAGTGTGCAATATAGCTACGAGATCCTGTCGTCTGTTGGAATTTCACTTTCGTATGATTGGCCTTGTTCTTTGAACAGTTCACCTACAAGAAGATAGATTTGTGTGGCACATGCGTAAATAGGACTTCAACATGTGATCTGATCACATATATATAATGTACCTGATACTTCGGAT
This sequence comes from Aegilops tauschii subsp. strangulata, assembly GCF_002575655.3. Taxonomy (NCBI): domain Eukaryota; kingdom Viridiplantae; phylum Streptophyta; class Magnoliopsida; order Poales; family Poaceae; genus Aegilops; species Aegilops tauschii. The sequence continues at coordinate 443,377,762 of NC_053039.3, forward strand.
CAGACCAGTGTTTAACGAGGCCTCTCCAGTCTTCATCCGATATATTTTCCACTGGAGATGTTTGGGGAAGTTCACTGTTAGCCTTGCCTTGAAAGTGAGTTTTCCTCAAGTTATACCGATACTGTCGCATAGCAGACTTGACAACATGGGTGCAAGCTTGTCTGGTTGCATCATCTTGGCTATCCAACTTGAACCTCATCTATTGAAAATTATGGGAGTCTCATTATCAGCAACCTAGGAAGTTCGAGACAGAGCAAGACGATATTACTAGTTTCCATACATAACCATACTTATAGATAAATGGTCGAGGAATGTGTTGAACTGGGTTTCGTCTTTGTCATTCCTGTACCGAATCCATGTTGGGAGGATACATACATGACACCTAACGGCAACCGATGCCTCTGATACTAACTTGGCTGACTCTGTAGCATCACGTGGCCTTTTTAAACCTGCCTCAAAACGGATATCCATTCTTTCTCCTCTAGATTTAGTTAACCTATCGAGCATTATCCCTGATGTTTGTTTCCTCTTGCGCCTAGGTGCTAGTCCAACAACGAACATAGGAAGTGTTAGTGTACATCAAACTGTGAGACTACATATAAAGAAGCATGCAATTGTAACTTGACTCCAGCAACTACCTTCTTGCTGTTGAAGCTCACAAAGTTCATCTGATCTTGCCAATCATCTTGTTACAAGAGTGCTTCGGAAGTAGTGGCAAGGGAGCTTGGGAACATGCTGCTAGCTGAGTTGACCAACGAGTAAATCGTGCAGCTGTGGTACTGTGGAAGGTGTTGCAACAACTAGGGCTGTCTCTGCTGGTGGCAGCTATTTGTTTCTGTTTGGCTTGTTCTGCAGCTCGTGTAGCACGAGATACCATATTTGTACAATTTTCCGCTGGACTTTGACCGTCTATTGCACCATCACTACCAGCAGAATCTGCAGGATTCTTCCGCTTCCCTTTCCCTGTCATTCTGTGTTGCTTCCTCTTTCTCTGTGCCATGTTAAGTCAAGCCGACAAGAAAAATGAATAACAATTTAGTTCTCCAGAACAAATTGATGCGTGATACAGACGAACTGAACTTTGATGTTAGACAACCACATGATAGGAGGATGTAATATGTACGAAAAACATGACGGCATGAGATAACCAGAACTATGATGTGTAAACTAAGCAGAAGACATTTCACTAAATTAGAAGCAATGCAATGGAAGGTAGACACCATATGAAAGATGCTACAAATATCGCTCTGCCAAGTTAACAGTGTCTCATCATAAATGGCGTTTAAACAAATGTGAAGCAGTACAAGAAATAAATCATATGCAAGATGCAAACAACATCACACTACCGAGTTAAAGGTCTCTCGTCATTAGTGCCATTGCATATTCACAACATTGTATATTCACAGCTTATGGTGTGTAAACTAAGGAGAAGACATTTCAACAAATTAGAAGCAATGAGAGCTAGACACCATATGAAAGATGCAACGAATATCACTCTACCAAGTTAAAATTGTCCCGTCATAAGTGTCATTTCAACAAATTAGAAGTAGTACAAGCTAGAAAAGAATGCGAGATGTAACCTATATCACACTCCCAAGTCAAACATGTCTTATGATAAGTGATTGTTGCAGCTTACACAACAGTAGTACTTTGATGTAAGAACATGGTGTGATAGACAGATATTGTATGTTCTAGAAACAGGAACATGTGTCTTATTCACAAGTATAATGTGTAAAGTAAGTAGATGGAATCCAACAAAATTAGAAGCAATACAAGCTAGACATCATACATAACATGCAACCACATATAACAGTGCCAAGTTAGAGGGAGCACCTGTGATGGTGCACTAGGGGAGACGTGCTCATCATCAACACATCTACGTTGAGTGTCTATGCATGTGTTGTCTTGGAAATCATCTTGGGGGGATGGAGGAGTAGAATCTGTAGAGGCCCTCCGTTTGGAAGGAGCACCTTTATCCACTACCTTGCTAACTTCCTTCCGCTTTATTGATTTTGAATTGTCAAGTAAAACCGACAAGAAAAAGCAATAAAATTCACTCTTCAGAACTCATTCGTGCATGATACTGACAATCACTACTTTGATGTAAGGCAAACACATGATACCAGGATGGAATAATACGAAAACAGGACAGCATGGCATATTCACAACTGTTTGTGTAAACTAAGCAGAAACCATTTCAACAAATAAGAAGCAATGCAAACTAGACACCACATGAAAGATGCAACCAATATGACTCTGCCAAGTTAAAAGCGTCCAACCATAAATGACATTTCAACAAATTAGAAGCAGCGCATGCTATAAATCATATGAAAGATGCAACTAATATCACACTGCATATACTAAAGGTGTCTCATCATATCGATTGATGCGAGATACAAAAAAAAATAGTTTTATGTAATGACATGCTTAATAGACAGATGTACTATGTACTAAAAACAGGAAGGCATGTCACATTAACAGGTATAATGTATAAACTAAGCAGAATAGCACTTGCAATTTAACCAGATTGGAAGAATTACAATCTAGACACCATATGCAACATGCAACCACATATCACGCTGCCAAGTTAGAGCAAGCACCTGTGATGCTAGTGTAGGGGAAATGCTGTAATCAACTATAGAGCTACATTCACTATCTTCATCTAGCCTTGGTGTTTCTTGAGAATCGTGTGGGGAGACTGACGTTGCATTCTTTAAATGAGGATCTTTTCTCACAGTAGTCCACTGGCCTGACTGCCTCATCATAAGTGATTGATGAGGGATACACAAGAACATTAGTTTGATGTAAGAACATGGATAATAGACAGATATACTAGTATGTACCAAAAATAGGAAGGCATGTCATATTCAAAGGTATAGTGTGTAAGCTAAGTAGATGCAATTTAACCAAATTGGAAGCAATACAAGCTAGACATCCGGCTGGAGTGGTGAGCATGATCATCTAGGACCTGAGAGCCTGGTGGGAGGCTGGCTGCTTCGCACCATCGTGGCTTTTTAGTTGGCTTCCAGGTGATGCATGTCTGTGCTGGGCTTGTCACTGGCTCGGCCAGTGCCCTGACTAGCTATTTGACTTTTGGTGCTCCCGGGATGGTGGTTCATGTAAAAAATATCTTCCTTATCTTAATAAAGACCGACTTCGGTCTTTGGAATACAAGCTAGACACCATATGCAACATGCAACCACAGATGCCACCGCGAAGTTAAAGCAAGCACCTGGGATGGTTGTGTGTGGCAATTGAGATCATCAACTGCAGAGCTACGTTTACCGTCTCCATCTGCTGACGCTGCACCCTTTATAATGCTGAAACGTGTCTAGCCTAGCTGCGTACCATGCTGGAGCGACTTCTCTCTTTTCTTTTCTGCTTCTGTGAAGGCAGAGTCTGAAATACCCTTACATAAAAACACAATAGTGAGAGTATGGGTGAAGTGTGTGCAGAACTAGTGCACTGTAAAAGTAGCAGATAGTAGGTGGCTAAAAAATAAATGACATGAGACATATGATAGCTCTACAACATTGCATGGCAAACAAAATTAGATTCTACTCCATATGATTTTGTAATATATGAGCACAGGAAATGCAGGTACTCCTCCAGCACACCACCACATGTGGTCCTATCAAGATAATAGTCGACTGAAAATAAATAGGTCAGTCGATTTTTTATGAACCGTCCGATCTATAAGGAACGGGCAGATGGCCTTCGTCTACCTCCCGCCAGTCACTGTTGACGATCTTTCTCGAACTGCCAGCGACCACCGGCCCAGACCCTTGCCTCTGCTGCCCGGCCCTCCCCTCGACCTCACACCACCGCCATGCTTGGCAGCGCCCCCAGGCCATCCCTTTAATCCCGGCCGACCTCCAGATCGGGCGCCAGCAGCTCTGCGCCCCACACACCCCTAAGATAAACACCGAGGTGCTGCTTCCCCGACGTAATAGGCGGACTAGCGCCTATTACACCGGGGAATGCTTCCGTTAATTGGGAATCAACTGACTAGGAATTGAAATCCAGGGGGCGACGGACCTCTAGCTAAGGTGAAATAGTATATGAGGAAAAACCTTGTGCATCGCGAGTTACTAGGAACATCTAGTATCAAGAAGAAGCGGTCAACTAGTGTCTTCAGTGGGATGAATACCGTGCAAGCAGACACTTAAGGTTTGCACGAATAGGGGAAGAGTAGTACCATTTCCGGTTGCCAGTGTGGTCTCCTCCATATGTCATGGCGATCTTCTTCTTTTTGCCGGGGGAACCGATGTTTTGGAGGAGGGTGCAGCCTTGGAAGAACCCATGGCCAAATTTTTGACTGTGTTGCCATGGCCGTATGTCGGCGGAGGGGAAGTAGATCCGAGGCGGCGAAGGATGGCGTAGCAGGAACAGCTCCGGTGCGGTGGACGGTGGCGAAGTTGGAGCGGCAGCAGTGAGGCGCAGGACGATGTGGTTGAACTGGCATGGGTACGGACGGCTTGGCCTCAGCTTCAACTACTAGCCATGGAGGGCGTTGTGGTTGAGGTTGCGGTGGACGACGACGTCGGGGTATCGGCTCCAGCGTGATGGAGGAGGGCGGCGGTTGATGGGTGGGATGGGGTGGCGGGCGGAGGACGCCGGGGTTTCGCGGCTGGTGGAGAGGTAGTTTTGACGCCCATGGAGTACGAATGGGGAATCAGACGAGGGGTGGGGGAGCTAAGGGAGAACCATGTTTCGGTCTGGGACACGCTTGTTTTTGGAATTTGGACACGCTTGTTTGAAATTTGGGGAAAGTACAAACTATGCCCCCCTCTTAAATTTCGGACCTACTGCGGGTCGGGGGTAGGATGGTAATCCTAGGTGTCCCAAATAGTGGGCGGGAGCGATTTCGGCCGCGCGCATGTGTGCTTAGGCGGTCATTGTGTATGAATGTTTTTCGGAGGCGGTTGCGTGGCGTCTAGATGAAGCTACAAACCTACCCCGGTTTAGACCTTTGGACGTCGGGCCGGTAGGTTTCACGGGTCGGAGCTACAAAATTGATTTCCTTCTACTACCAAACATTGGTTTCACGCGGTTTCGGGCGAGTAGAGGCTCTTTTAGCGCTTCGTTCAAAATTTTCAAACTGAAGCATTCATGTTTAGAGTACTCTTGAACTTTGAGGATTAACCTAAATAGACAACATTAAATTTGACCTTGTATGTTTGAAAACATCATTAAATTATCCGCTTCTTTTTGAAATTTTGACACTTGAAAATCCTATAACTACGATTATTTTGGAATGGAGGAGCTAAATTTGAATCTATTTTGTACACGACTATATATGCTATTATGTACAAAATCAGAGCAAAGATTGGTGCCCCAATAATTTAGGTATGATTTACAAATGCCATGATATCGAATTCAAAGAATTGAATGGACTTCATGTTGAATTCGATTTTTTAAACCACCTTAAGTTGAATTCAAATGTATGCTAGTTCATGCTAGCTATTTATAATGTTCATTGTGTAACTTTCGTATATATAATGTGCTTTACGCACACAATATGAACTATACTCACGTTTATATTCGATTGCTAAAGCGATGCATTGTCTGGAGTTCAAAATACTAACTATGTGGATCAATTATGTTGAATAATAGCATAGACATGCTCAAATTCTCGATAGAATCTAGATGTCTGATGTATCAATGACCGTTCCTTACGCGAATTGCAAATATCATGATCCCATCCTAATATTTCGATACAACTTATATCTTTAATCAATGTGTACATCAGTCTTTTACGTGTAGTTTCACTCTCCATCGGTGGTCTCTCACACATGCTCACACACTCTCTCCCGAGGTGTCTTTCTCGCAGACATGCTCTCGATATAACCCTCCCTCCCTCTCATAACCATTTACAACTGTTTTCACTAACCTTATCACAAGCACTCTTCCTCTCACAAGCATACACACGCACAATCCCCATCGACCCTTTCTATATACATAGACCTGCCTACGTGTCTCTTGTACGCACATTATCTTTAGGCCTGTCTCTCACACATTGTCTCACACATCTCTTCCTAATCGACGAGTATGATTCTAGCAGAGCATTCTGTAGGATGCCCCTTAAAGTTAGGTTGGATGAATAGTAATATCAGAGATAAGGGGTTACCTTAGTCCGAAAACCTAGGGTTATAAATCCAAGCCGGCTTTGTCAGTGGAAACAGAGTCCTTCACAATTCTGCTATCTTTGTCTTGTACGACTAGTCATCCATGGGTCTCCCTAAATGCGCCACGGGCCGACCAATGTGGCGCAGGACGGAACCGAACCAAGGGCCTCACCTCGACCCACCAGACCTCAAACGGTGACACACCCTCTGCCCCCAGATCGCGTTATCTTCTCCCACCAGCACATACCAACACAGACACTACACAAAAAAATTCTCCTCGTTCCTCTATCCCCTCCCCCCTTGCATATACACACTCAAGGGAATCTCTCGCTGTGACATCATATTCGTCTCTCTCTCTAGACCTCTCTCATTTCTCGTGCTATCTCTCCCACGCCCCTCCTCTCGTCGGCCCCTCTATCCATGCCTCTCTCGAATACGTAATACACACACATACCTCTCTAGGCCCTGCCAAATACATCAACTACACATTCACACATGTTACATCACTACCCCATTGATCTAAAAAGCCCTCTCTTCACGTTTATTTCGCATACAACATTCCTTTTGAATAAAGTGTGGCCAAAAAATTATTTTAGAATTTCTACATATATACAACATTACAAAGTTATATGGAGGAGTATGAACGTTAATTTGCATTGCATGGTGCCCACAATGATATTTAATCCGCACTGTGAATTTTTATATTTTTATCTCCACTCTTATAAAAAAACCGAGTTGGTGATGATGGTGTACCTGCCATCTTGCAATATAGACCGTCCCATCTATATCTGACGGATAGAAAGCAAACTATGGTAATTTTGCAAAACGATACCCACACCTCTCTCCATATTTGCAGATAAGGCCTTCCGTCGTCCATCCTTATCTCCCACAACCTCATCGTTGAGCAATTAAAAACGGAAGCCTCTGAAACAATCTGGCATGGTGGCCGCTGCCAAGCGTCGTCCATCCCCATGCCTCCGCTCAGTCCGACCGCCAATCACCACCATGCCCCACTCCCTTACCTTATCTCTCCTCTTTCTCGAGATGTCATTAGCTTTTACACATGGGATCACTCCCGCATGGGTCAATCACATCAGGTGTTTTGTAAAAAAGAACTGCATCTTGGTGTTCCGTGCAATGCATGGGCATCTTGCTAGTACTATATATAAAGTTAGTCATGATAAAGAGAAACGAAGAGCATCTCTCTCTCCATCGCATACACCCCCTCTACGCCCCTTTCACGTACGCACACAAACTATCTCCAGGTCCTCTAAAAGTAAGTCCCCAGCACATTCACGCATGTTTCATCTTTCTCTCGCGATATATAAAGTGACGATCATTGAATTTGGAGCGACAACACGATACGTACATTGGACTTCAGAATCCACTCATTACGGTCACCATTTACATTTTGTGGTTATTATACAGTCACGGGCTCACCGTACAGCTCTGTATTTGCTCAAGACACGACTAGTTGATCAGTTAAACGCTCCACATGGCACCTCTAGTGTTGCATCACATTATCTCACTACCATTGGGCCCACCTGTCAGCTTGTATCTACTCTACACTCTTATAAAAAACAGAGTTGGTGATGATGGTGTGCCTGCCATCCTACAATATAGGCCGTCCGATTTATATCTGATGGATAGGAAGGAAACTATGGCAATTTTGCAAAAAGGTACCCACACACCTTTGCACATTTGAAAATAAGGCCTTTCCTCATTCATCCTTTTCTCTCACAAGATAAACTAGTCATACAAATGCATCTTGATGTTACGTGCAACGCACGGGCATCTTGCTAGTAAGAATGAAAACAAATGACAAAAAAATATTGGACAATGGTTTGAAGTCATGACCGCGGGCACAACGGACAAGGTGGCCTTGTATTGGTATGTTGAGCCGTTTGTTTTAACACACAGGAGCTGGTGTGGTGATTATCCACACACGCACGCATGCACATGAACTGCATGCACGCAACACTCACATGAACACATGTAGCCACGCATGCACGCAACACTCACACGTACACACACAGCCACGCACACACGCAACACTCACAAGCACACATGCACGCATGCATGCACACACCACACGACCAACACACTCTCTCACGCTCAAGTGCTCAACCTACACGTGCATGCGCACACATCAGGCCCTGACAGACACATACACAACCAGGTGATTCCCGCGCACGGGTTGGAGTCTTGTCGCTCCTGCGTAAATTTGTGTTTATCTGACCTTTTTCCTATCCGAACTGACAGGTGGTACCCACAAGGAACTTGGTCAATTTAACTAGTCAACATGGTGGCACGCATACTATTTGGCCGGTCAACAGAGTGCAATCCGATACTGAACGATGAGCAAGTGACCGTATGATCACCACAAAACATATATAGTGACCGTAATGAGCGTATTCCGAAGTTCGGTGACCGTATTATGTTTTTCTCTCTTTAGGCCCTCCAAAACTACATCTCTACACGTTCTCACATGTTACATCTAACAACTATGCAATACAGCACTACTACTACACTCTAACAAATAAGTCATATGTGTTTTTAGTTTTACTACATATCATATTGTTACTTAATTATTCAGTTTGCATACATTAAAATTGCCTTTGAAATGTATGGCCAGTATCATCTACCGCGCGGGAAAAATCCCGCCCTTTCCTGTTTAATCGGGCTTGTATAGATGGATCGTGCGAAACGGCAAAACTATAGTACTATACAGTACAAGTGACAGTTCACTGGGCCGCCGTGTCATGTACTCCTCCGTCGTAAAAGTGGAGCGCTCGCTTTCATAAATGTTCTAGTCCCTTTCGCCGACATCTGGGACATCAAGCTACCGGGTCCACGTGCCATACCAAAATACAGTGCAGAGCAGCAGGGATGAAGCACCCCAGTCATGGTGTAGGCGTAGTAATGAGCAATGAGGCGTCAAATCAAAAAGCTGCACCTTTCCCACAGTTAAGTTGGAGGGACGAATTAATAATGCTAAAAAAAGAAGTTGGAGGGACGAAGCAACCATCATTTCACTCATTGCTGAATCCGCTTCTCCCTCATCTTCTTCAAGTTAACCACGTGTTGCTTCTGCCGTTGTTCTGCCTCATGCGGGACGCAGATCGGCTTGGTAAAGCACTGACACGTGGGACCTCATGCTAGCAAACCGCCAGGCAACGTCCTCTAAAAATAAGAAACCTCCCCCGCCATCCGCGCGGGAAAATCACCTCCTTTTTACTAATCTTGATTCTATAATTTTTTAGATCAATATAATTGAGATTTGTATAGATAGCACACACGAGCAATACCAAGTGGTACGGTTAAGGGCATCCACAATGTGTAGCCAAATGTGAAAAAAGCTTTTGGCATCGATGGAAACCATTGTGGACGGTGCTGCCAAAGCCAAAAAGATGGAACCGAAGCTCCCTGATTGATTGATTGAAGGAATAGAAAAATGCAACGTCTCTCCTCTTTCTCCCGTGCTTGGACGCATGTACAGTATAGAGCACATAGTCCACTCCCCTGTCCCTTCTATCACAAATCACAAAGCAGTGAGGCGTCAAATCAGAAAGCACGGACGAAGCAACCATCATTTCACTCTTCGCTGACTCCGCTTCTCCATCGTCTTCTTCGAGAAACCACCTCACCGCACTAAGCTGGACGGACGACGCTATTGTGTACTAGTAGTACTAGTACATTTACGCGTCCTTTGGTTCAACGGACTTCCTGGATGCAAATAAGGCGGTTGTCTCGGCTTGCAGGCAGCACTTGCGAACGACTTACCGTGGTCTCCCTCAATGGTGTTCTCTATCGAACGCACTTCGCCAAACCACAACGTTCGAGATATTGTTGACGTCACCACAATGGGGAAGGAAGTCAAATAGTTACTACCTCCATTTTTTTGTACACAAGGCCAGTATATCAAAATTACAATTTGCAAAAGGCCACTAACACTAATCGAGGCAAAATTGATGGGGTTTGCCTCGTACTAGCAACCAAGGTCATTAATATACCCTTGCATGCATGCGGAAGTGCGAAGGTTGGTTTGCATGGCGCTGCATTAATCGAGCAATGAGGAGTGAGATGGTTAGCTCTTTGGGCTTTGGAGAAAAAAATACGCATTAATTGACACGTCAAACGAGGATTTTATTGATTAATCCCGCGAAGGAAAACCCCGCCTTTCTTTTTTAACACTAGTATTCCTAGTACGTACGTACTTGTATCCTGTTTGGGTCTAGGCCTCACATTGCCATACTTCGCCACACAATTTTTCCAAGCTTGCCTAAAGTTTTCAAAATGAAAAGGAGGTACACTTGCGCACGACTGTCGTGGTCGCACCGCACCCTCACACGGTCGCTCCTGCACGCCGCGGTCGCACCACACCCTCACACAGTCGCTATTTCACGCCGCAAACCCAACCAAGGGAACACACCCTCACTGACATGTTCTACCTCATGTGAACAAACCAAACTCAGCCATCCTACCGCTAACGCATAATTTTCGTTCATACAATATATTTACCCAACCGTATGTTGAGGAGGATCCGTACGGCCCGTGCGGTGGTCTGTTGGGGAAAAATAAGAGGTGAGGAAGAAGGGTTAGGAGACGTAGGATATTCATCCAACCGCCTGAAATGGTAGACTGACCCAAATGATGAAAGTCAGGCGACTTGCATAACAATATATGTTTTTACATAGCAAAAGATCCCTAAAAACAACAACATAAAGAAAAACTATCACTGCTCGCAGAACGAGACGGCCTCGTCATCTTTGGCTGCCGGCGCGAACCAGCCATAGCTGCCGACGTGTGTCTCCGCATCGTGGTTGTCCTCGGCCTCCAGCTACTCGTTCATGCGGAGCGTGTGGGCGCTCTGCACGGACGAGTGCACCGCCCGGTTCAAGTCCAGGACGTCCGGTTCCGCCTGCAGGAGGGCCTCGATGGTAGCTATCGACGTTCTAGGAACGGGGGTCCCCAGACTTGCCTGCCTGCGGCCCACGGCGTGCCTATGCTAGCAAGCCGTACGTCCCATCTTCATCAACAAGGCGTTCAAGACGCTCGCGAGGGGCCAAGCCTCGCGGGGCGGACGACGCAAGACCTCCTCCGGAGCGGCCTCTCCAGGCAGGCTCGCGAGTAGCGGAGATATCAAGGCGGGGCAAACCTTGCGAGGCTCGCGTGACGTGAGCCATGACGATCGACACCAGGCGGGCGCCAGGCGGGAGCCAGCGCGCGCAGCGTCCTTGTTTCCTCTTCGGTGCTAAGGAGGCAGGCGCGGGCGCGGAGTACCGAGGCATCTATCAAAGGTTTCCATATCAGTGCAACGAGACCAAGGCCAGCAGGCCAGCAGGACGGAGGTCACCGTGGAGCCCAAGACGACATCATCACCAGAGCCTTTCGCAGGCGAAGACCGCTTTTGTCAGGATAGCTTGTACCAGCTGTCCCCTTTCAAATTGGCCGCCGTTGTTGGCTCCCTTCCCGCTCAATATTTGGGGAGAGGACCAGGGCCTATATAAGTAGGGCTAGCCACCACCAAAGGGGAAACGGGATCTCATCTGATCGAGTCCTCACCCACACAAGTTCATTGAGCACAAGAACACCTCAACCTCCGGAGGCTGTTCTTCCCCTTGTACTGTTCTTGATCAGCCCTAGAGGCAATCCACCACCACCACACTGCAGTAGGGTATTACAGCACAATGGTGGCCCGAACCAGTATAAATCTTGTGTCCCTTGTGTTGTGAGTTCATCGAGTTCGTCCGCGAGATCTTAGCGAGCTAGGGCGTAGATCGGTAGGAGGGAAAGAACTTCGCGCGCACCCCAGAGTTCGAACCTTAAGGGTTTTGCCGGAACCCTAGATCCGACATTTGGCGTGCCAGGTAGGGGTGCGCCGTAGCTTCCCTTCCGTCGCTCCATCGTCTCCATGGCGGACGCTCGCCGCGCTCGAGCTGAGCGCCGGGCTGCCCTCACCGCCCGCGTTGCTCAGACGGCTCCCGTCGGCGAGCCACCTCGTCGTTCTCCGTCTCCTGCTGCCAACGCCGCCACCAGCCCGGCAGGGAACGAGCAGCAAGCATCCTCGCGGCACCCATTGGTGCGGCAGGACGGCCGCATCGCCACTCCATCGCTAACCCCGTCCGGTTCTTCGTCCCATGCACGTCGCGCTCCCATGGACGCGCAAGCAGCGCTCCTCATGGCGAATGAGCTCCTGCGCTACCGCCCGGTCGACGACCTCTACGGGGACTGGCTCGACCGCGTTGCCGAGCTCGTCCGCGCTGCAGGGGGCTCCCCAGCGCCGTCCCACTCTCTGCCTCACCCTCCGCCCGCCACGGGTGACGTGTTTCATGGAGCGCCTCCGCCACCTCTGCCCCAAGACTGTGCCTTGGCACCAAGGCGCGCGTCCCCACTGCGCGATCCACCACGCCCGGTGCCCGCGCGCGAAGAAAGAAGCTGCCAAGAAATTCCCCGGCCGCGAGAAGCTGCACCTACGCTCCCCGCGCCGCCTCGCCAAGACCGTGCGCTGCCTGCGGTGGCGGCACGCGAGCCTCATCAAGACCAAGCTCCACCTTCGAGACGGGCCCCGGCAACCACGGCCGGATGCCGCGCCTTCACCCCCGAGCTGCGTAGCGTCGCCTGGCCGGGCAAGTTCAAGCCGGATCTGCCTCCTCGCTACGACGGCACCCTCGACCCCGCGGAGTTCCTGCAGCTCTACGAGCTGAGCATCGAAGCGGCCAACGGCGACGAGAAAGTCATGGCGAACTGGTTTCCCATGGCGCTCAAAGACGGCGCCCGTTCGTGGCTCCTGAACCTGCCTCAAGGCTTGATCTCCTCCTGGGACAAGATGCGCGACCGCTTCGTCGCCAACTTCCAGGGCACCACCTGCGACCGCCCGCCGGCCGCTGGCAACCTGCGCCGCATCAGGCAACAACCAGGAGAGACCCTCCAGAAGTACATCCAGCGCTTCAACAACACTCGTCTCAAGATCCCCAAGGTCACGGACGAGGCCATCATCTCCGCGTTCTCCGATGGCGTCCGCGACATCAAGATGAAGGAAGAGCTCGCTATCCACGAGGAGCTGTGCACATCTCAGGAGATGTTCAACCTGGCGACCAAGTGTGCAAGAGCTGAGGAGGGGCGCCTTTCCCTCCTCGAGCTGCCAGCTGCGGGCGCAGAGGAGAAGAAGGCCAAAGCCAAGGACGTGAAGCGCAAGGAAGTAGCTGTGCTTGTAGTAGAGCCCGACACCAAGCGAGGCAGAGATCAGCCCGAGTCATCCAAGAACAGCCGGCCGTTCTGCGCCCTTCCACAACCTGAACACCCACAACACCAGTGACTGTCAAGAGCTCAGAGCCATTCGCGAAGGACGCTACGGTCGATGCCCCGAACGCAGCGACCGGGGCTATGGCTGGGGAGGAGGACGTGGTGGCGGACGCTGGGACGACTGCGGCCCACGCCAGGAGTAGCGCAACCGTCCTCATGAGGACCGCTGGCAGGATCATCCTCGCGAGGGCGCCTGGAGAGACCAGCCTCGTGAGGACTGCCCTCAGGGCAACGCCAGTCTTCCCCCGCTGCCGCCACCGCCAAGGAGGAACGACGACCACCATCAAGACGAGGGGGCTGGGGGCTTCCAGGAGCCGCGCGCTATTGCCTGCATCTTGGGCGGAGCCCAGGCCCCAGCCTCGCAGCGCATCTTCAAACAGTTTGCTCAGGAAGTGAATGCAGTCCTCCCCAAGCTTGAAGCCACGCGCCCGCTCAGGTGGTTCCAGTGCCCCATCATGTTCAGCTCGGCAGATCAGCTCAAGTGTGCGGCTACCGCGGGCGCCCTCCCGATGTTGTGCTCCCCAGTCATCAGCAACGTGCAAGTTACCAAGACCCTCATCGACGGCGGCGCATGGCTCAACGTCCTGTCCGTCGATACGTTCGACAACCTCCAAGTCCCATATGACCAGCTTCAGCCTACCAAGCCTTTCTCAGGAGTGACCGACGGTTCCACCACACGGATAGGGCAGGTCCGCCTCCCTGTCACCTTCGGGGAACGCAAGAACTACCGCACCAAACTCATCGACTTCGATGTCGCGCACATCCGTCTGCCATACAACGCCATCCTCGGGTATCCAGCCCTGGCCAAGTTCATGGCGGTGACCCACCACGGCTACAACGTCCTCAAGATGCCGGGGAGCGGCGGAATCATCATGGTCCCATGCGAAGAAAGAGATGCGGTGTGCTCCCTCGAGCGTGCCTTCCAAGCTGCAGCAATCGACGACCTCGACAGCAAAAGTGAGGGTCCTCCAGAGGCCATCCCCAAGAAGAAGCAGTTGTGCCGTGCCGGACCTCAAGAGGGTGGCGTCGCGGCTAGAACCTCGTCAGGATCAGCGCCCGCTCCAGGGGCGCCTCCCTCCATTGCATAGGAAAGCGCGCCCGGCGCCCTCCTCGGGCAGGGCTCGGGGGCTCTCTTCTGGAGGGCCTCAGACCTTGCCAATATCACGAGGGAGGCCCTTGGGCACCACTTGGAGCCGTGCTTCACGGCACGTTTCCCTCAGGAGAACACAGGGCAAGGAGCACCCACCGCTCAGGAGTTCATCACCAAGACCACTCAGGAATTGTAAGACGCAAGGGCCATGCGCGGCGACCGCCGCTCACGAGGCGCAGCTCCCCATCCAGTCGAGTATGCCGGGCTGCTCGTCTGCATCGATGTTCCAGGGCTCAACAGGGCCGCTTCTCAGGAGCTTTTCTGGCATTCGCGCGTGGGACTCTGCAAGGGTCCACCGCACAGCTACGTTCGCATGCCCTTCGGCCTACCGAGCGTGTCGTCAGCCTATCAGCGCAACATGGGGCGTATCCTGGCGGCTCAGGAGGCCAGGCACCACGCCGTCTTTACGGAGATGGAGACGGTCCTCAGGGAACCACCTGAGTCCCCAGAGCCTCCAGAGGCTCAGGGCCCCGGTGGCTTATGAGGAGCTACCCCTTCGTTGCACGCCTTCAGCTGCACCAACTCTCCTTCGTCGACAGAACCAGGTGACATTTTCCAAGTTCATTTAGCTGGGAGCGCCCCTCGGGCTGCATTATTCCCAGGCCGCGTGGGTCCGTCCCTGTGGCGTGTATCCTTTTCTTATGTCTTTAGCTTACCCTGTTGGGGGCGCCCCTCAGGCCTGATCCAGTGGCATGTATCTTTCTGCATTTACCCATGCTGGTATGCCTTCCAGGCTTAATCTGCCTGATCACCACCTGCTCGATCGTCGCCTCCCACGGGGCCTTCTGACACAGGCACGACGCTGGTGCATGGGTCCATCCCTGCCACGTCGACAAACCTGAGCGGTCGAGCTCTGGCTCGCGGCACGCCCCGCGCATGCCACCTCACCAGGCCCTTAGTGCCTTCATTTCCTCGCGGAGCAGCTAGGGGCAGGCTGGCAACCATAACGACAAAACCGTGTTTCTCCTTGTGATGGATCACAGGAATCTCATGAGGATAGCAGGCGGCACCACGAGCCTCCTTTTCCTCTCGTACAATCCGCTTGAGCGTTAAAAGGAGGGCTCCTGAGAATCGCGACTCAGGAGCTCTTACTGGCCCTCCATCCCTCACCCCCTGGCCTTGACCACGGCATCGCGACCTGGCATACCAGCGGCGGCTGATCTCGCTCGAGAGCCGGGACCTGAGGACGTAGAGCACTAAGGAGGGCACGGGGATAGGGAGACTCGTACGGGCCGAACCTAGCTACGCTGCGGGTGTTTGCGCACAGGCCTGACGCATCACGAAGAATCGACCCCGAACTACTGAGATAAGTCTCGCGATCAGATCGGCTAATTGTTGGACCTTGAGGGTCACGCCCATCGCAGCCCTGTCGCGGCCACGTCGCCTCCCTTTCTTATCTTGCCATAGCTGCTTGAGCGCTAAAGGGGACCTCCTGAGCATCGCGTCTCAGGGGCTCTTACTGGACCTCGGGCCGCTCACCTCCTGGCCTTGACCACGGCACGCGACCTGGCATACCAGCGACGGCTGCAGCCTGCTTGGGGACCGGGACCTGTCAGCATAGAGCAACAAGCTATCGCGAGGTCGGAAAGGGGAGACCGAGCCTTAACAGGACATGCATTTCGCAGATTTTCATAATAAGGGAGATATACACAAAGGGCAATACAAATCCTTACACGCCCCTACGGGGCATTTCTTGATTCCTCGCAGGGAACAAAAGCGGGAACTAAGAGGAATCCTATCTACACCCTCCCGCTGCTAACGCCATCATCAACAGTGGGCCACGGGAGGCCGGCGCAACCTCATCCAGATCAGCGACGGCGGCGGCCAGACGTTGCGGCCCTGCTCCGAGCACGGCGAGAGCTTGGGGGCACGTAGCTGTCGTCGCTCGTCTCCGGAGTCTCGTAAGGCTCAGGAGAGTCGCTAGACTCCCAGGGGCTGCTGCTGCTAGAGTAGCCACGAGCGGAGCGCGCGTCAACCTGGCGCTCCCCTCCAGGGCAACACTCTAGGCGGCGGCCCTCCTCGTCGAAGACCTTGAAGAATAGCATGGAGGCGCTGTCGTACTCGAAGTGGATCGCAAGGGTGCCTCCGCGCGGCAAACCCGCGCGACCTCACCCCAGCCATGGGTCCTGAAGATCTTGCCGGCGGAGACTGCTTCAACCTCTGCTCCGGTCGCCGGAGCGTCGCAGTCAGCATGCTGCACCCAGAGCTCGAGAGGCCGCCTCGGCAGCATCGTGTCGGAGAAGAACCACGGGAAGCGGATCCAGGAACTTGGGGGCATCGGCGCCCATAGCACAAGCTCGCGCGACGAATCCACGGCGTGGATTCCAGGAGCAACGGCACGCATCGCCATCGTGCGGCGACCACGGGCGCTGCACGGGCGACGCCGCTTGTCACTTCGCCCTCCTGAGCCCTCGGCTCAGGCGTACAATGGAAGCGGGTACCCTGGAGGAGGCCGCTCACACCAAGGCCTCATCAGCACCTGCATCGCCGCCTCGTCGCGATGATGGACCGACCTCTTCTTCAGCGGGAGCAGCCCCGGATCATCGCGGGGGGCCTTTCCTTTCTCGTCCGCGGAAAACCTTAAGATGGGCGCCATTGTTGCAAGCAGAGGAGCAAGGAGGAAAGAAGCAAGCAAGGAAGGAAGGAAGAGATGGGGGATGGGGGCTCCGCCCCCCTCCCCATTTATAGCGGAAGAAGGCCAACCGGCGCCTCCCACGATCACAGGTAATGATGGTTTTCCTTGCATGTCGCAGGGACTTGCCAAGTCAAGCAGTTGCCAAGGTAGCATGGGGAAGTGGAGACGCCCACGTCCAATCAACCACCACGCGTCGACCAAGGCCGCAGGCTTTTGGGGCCCGTGGCGCTCCGTGCTTGACCCGGGGCTACTGTCGGCATTCTAGGAACGGGGGTCCCCAGACTTGCCTGCCTACGGCCCACGGCGTGGCTATGCTAGCAGGCCGTACGACCCATCTTCATCAACAAGGCGTTCAAGACCCTCGCGAGGGGCCAAGCCTCGCGGGGCGGATGATGCAAGACCTCCTCCGGAGCGGCCTCTCCAGGCAGGCTCGCGAGGAGCGGAGATATCAAGGCAGGGCAAACCTCGCGAGGCTCGCGTGACGTGAGCCATGACGATCGACACCAAGCGGGCACCAGCGCGCGCAGCGTCCTGGTTTCCTCTTCGGTGCTAAGGAGGCAGGCACGGGCGCGGAGTACCAAGGCATCTAGCAATGGTTTCCATATCAGTGGAATGAGACCAAGACCAGCAGGCCAGCAGGACGGAGGTCACCGTGGAGCCCAAGACGGCATCATCACCAGAGGCTTTCGCAGGCGAAGACCGCTTTTGTCAGGATAGCTTGTACTAGCTGTCCCCTTTCAAATTGGCCGCCGTTGTTGGCTCCCTTCCCGCTCAATATTTGGGGAGAGGACCAGGGCCTATATAAGTAGGGCTAGCCACCACCAAAGGGGAAACGGGATCTCATCTGATTGAGTCCTCACCCACACAAGTTCATTGAGCACAAGAACACCTCAACCTCCGGAGGCTGTTCTTCCCCTTGTACTGTTCTTGATCAGCCCTAGAGGCAATCCACCACCACCACACTGCGGTAGGGTATTACAGCACAATGGTGGCCCGAACCAGTATAAATCTTGTGTCCCTTGTGTTGTGAGTTCATCGAGTTCGTCCGCGAGATCTTAGCGAGCTAGGGCGTAGATCGGTAGGAGGGAAAGAACTTCGCGCGCACCCCAGAGTTCGAACCTTAAGGGTTTTGCCGGAACCCCAGATCCGACAGTAGCGTCATCCACGCGCTCCGCGTCGAGTTGAGCCTCCGCCGCCCGGTTCAAGTCCAGGACGTCCGGTTCCGCCTACAGGAGGGCCTCAATGGCAGCGGAATCCGCGCACTCCGCGTCGAGTTGAGCCTCCACCGCCCGGTTCATGTCCAGGACGTCCGGTTTCGCCTGCAAGAGGGCCTCGATGGCAGCGGCATCCGCGCGTTCCGCGTCGATTTGAACCTCCACCGCCCGGTTCACATCCACGACATCCGATTCCGCCTGCAGGAGAGCCTCGATGGTAACGGCATGCGCGCGCTCCATGTTGAGTTGAGCCTCTGCCTCCCGGTCCTCCTTTAGTATCGCCAGGATGAACCGCTGGTCCGCCTGCACCATGGGGGACCCGGACGCCGGCACGAAGTCGACATTCATCATCTCATACCCATCAGGGGTCTTCTGCGCCGCGACCTCCTCCATGAACATTGGATCGGCTTCCTCCTCCTCGTAGCTTCGCTCTAGAGAACTCGGGGATTGGCCCGCCGCAAAGTGAGCTTGGGAACGGAGGTCTGTGGCGCCGACCGCCGTCGCGATTTCTGCGCGGCCCTCCGGCGTGAGCATCTTGTAGTACGTGATCTTGGGGTGCACCATGGCTTTCCGGCAAACGAGGGGACGCTTGATGCGGGCTAGGGGATCGAAAGGTGGGGGAATGGGCTGGAGAGGAGGTGTGGTTTTCGGGCAGTGGATGGCATAGGCCGAGCAGCGAAGGTTCTGGTGTGAATAGTGGTTCCGGTGACGACCAGTCAATCGGTTTTGACTGTACATCGCTCTTGTCGCTCACCGAATGGAACGCGCTTCATCTTGCATTTTTGCTCGCTTGTGGGACCGCAGTTGAGAGCAAACCGACGTCCCTCCCCCTCCCCCGCCCGTGTCACTACCACTCCCTCCATTTTACGTGGAGTAAATAAAAACAGAGGGAGTATACTACGGATGAGGATCCCCTGACGTGGCCGAACCCATTGAGTAACTGACATGCGGGGCCTAGCAAGCATGGGGTCTGCCAGTAAGTGACCGAAAGGGAGGGTAAGGCAGGGATACCTACGTCAGGGGATCCACTTCCACTACTACTCCCTCCTTCCATCTATAGGGCCTAATGCGTTTTTTGAGGCTAACTTTGACCAAATGTTAGAGTAATAATATATGACATGCAACTTACACAAAGCATACGGTCAAATTCGTATGTGAAAGGAGCTTCCAATGATATAATTTCACATTATACATCTCATGTACTATTAATCTTGTCAATAGTCAAAGGCGGTTTTGAAAAACGCATTAGAGCATGGTTAATAACATAGCCAGCCGATGGCTATAAGGAATTGCCATGTCATCTATAGCCATCATCTATATGCACTCATACAGTAGTGTGGGCTATAATGTTGGGTATTTCCCGCCAAAAAAATATAAGGTTGGCTATTGTATTAGTACTTTTTTCCATGTCCTCTCTATCTCTTTCTTCATATTTATTGTATTTAACTAGGCATGCGTATATAGCTAGGCTCTTGCATGAGAGCTCACTCCCCTTACTTTTTCACATCTCTCTCCTCCACATAGGCCCTATATAAATGGAAGGAGGGAGTACTATGAGCACTGCATACTGTACTACAGATGTTGTCAGTACTCCACTAGTACTATTGGACAAGGAGCTTAAGAAAATGTTACTATTGGACTGGCTATACGTGGCGAAATCCTAGTAGGAAGAGCATGCGCAAGAACAAGCACATTCACGTGGTTGAAAACAAATTGGAAACCATGTCTGTTTGAATACAAATCTAGGAGTACGTACGAATCTAACAATATTGATTGGGCGTTGTTGAATGTTGATACTTTTTTCTGTAAGTTTGATCAAAGTAGAGATACTTTGACTACACATAAAACTTATATGTAAACTAGAAAGGATCGGAGGGAGTATATTGTACGTTCAAAAGCGAAACAAACATTGAATACCCTTTATATATGATTTGTGGATGCTATGATCACTGGTTCAAAATTTTGAATCCGCCTTAGGTATCACACATGCACCCACTCGTTCCCTCTCGATTTCATCCCGGGGTTCGGAGATCGATTGAAAGAGGACTAGGGTGGCTACAGTACGTTTTTTCGCTTATGAACGTACAATATACTCCCTCTGATCCCCACAACCCACCCCCACCGGTCATTTCTATCATAGAAACAGACCAAACCTTTATCTCCTTGCACGACACGCAATTGATCTCTCAACATCAATCGATCTCGTCAAGATGTGTCGGGGCATGAACCAAATGGGATGTCAAAACTAAGACGGGAAGCGACACGTAGTGGAGGCAAAGAGAAACTTTAAACGAACCGTTTGTTTGTATGCCTGTCAGAAAAATTACAACATTGGAAATACAAGCATGCTCTAGGCCCACATGCGAATGATACTCGGCGGAATGTTCAAATGAGGCATGCGGGAGTGACACGCTCATCGTCGCTTTACACAGACGGTTTCAGTGCGCCGAGGGTGGCGTTAGCGCTGTGGCATGACCAGCAGATCAACACCCGGCTCGTCGTGGATGCACGGGGCGCCAAAGTGCGCGCGCGCCGCGACGCGTCCGCGAAGTGGTGTTGCGTGGCCAACTGCATCCCCAGGACCTGAGACCATGCCAGGTCGTCTTGCTTTTTCAATGACATGTGGGGTCGCATGTGAGCAAAGGGCATCTCCAACATTGCCACGACCGCAGCTGACTACCCTGGCACACCAAAAACCCTCATCCCTCGCGCCGTCGCACGGTGCGTTCCTAGCCGGCGCCAGCTGCCCGCATTCATGTCGTCCGTCTGTATGCCGTCGTTAAGAGGCTCAGTGCCCGAGGAACCAACTCCGGCGACTTAATGACGCACCCGGACGCTTGGCCTCACCAGAATGCGCTACTTAAAGCGGCAACACCCAGCTAACCTCCACACCATAGCGCATCGTCTTGCTACCTGGCACCACATCTGCCATGACCGCGAGCGCGAACGCTCTGCGGGAGATCTTGTCTTCGGGGATGAAGCTCGAGGTCGCCGCCCTCGCTCAAGTCGCTGCTCGTGACGCAATAGCGGTGTAGCCGGACGCTTACGCGATCGCACAAGCGGTGGCCACGCTGGCGGCCGACAACGGGAGAACCGTCAGCCACACATCCTACTTGCCGCCGTCCAACGTCCGGCACCGCCGAGGTCGGGGACTCCTCGAGGGTGAGTAGGGCATGGGAGGCAGCAGGGCATGGTGTGCCAGCTGGCCGGTACGTCTCCCGTGTTCTACTCTTCCTCGCCGGAGACCGCACCTTCACTTCACGGGTCTTGAACCCCGCCCCCGTACATGGAGATCGCAGATGGAGGACGTTGGTCGCTGCCGTAGAATAGGTTTAGGGTCGGGTTTCTTTTATTTTTCTGTCCTATAAACTTTGAAATGTAATGAAAATCTGTTGTGTTTGCATTAATCTCGGCCGGTGTATATGAATTTTCACAATAATATAGTATATTGTAGGAGTACTACCAAGATGCGTGTGCGTTGCACGGAACATCAAGATCTTGTGGGAGAAAAGGATGAACGAGGGAAGGCCTTTTCTGCAAATGTGGAGAGGAGTGCGGGTAAATTGTCATAGTTTCCTTTCTATCCGTTAGATATAGATCGGACGGCCTATATTGCAGGATGGCAGGCACACCATCATCACCAACTCTGCTTTTTATTGAACTGAAACAAAGCTAACATGCGAAGTAAATAAACACATAGGGTCTACATACACAATTTATCTTAGGCACTCCAATTGTACGTCCACTACACATCTTTCTACATCTACGGGAACCTACGAAAGGGTTAACGTAAATTGCCTCTCTCTCTCTCCTCCCTGATTTTCATGGTGGTGGGCCCCTCCCTCCCCCCAATCTACAATCAATAGCTCACACGTTTCACATTACATTAATTACGTAACTGGGATTACGAAGTTGTAGCATTACTAATCCTAAAAAACCCAACTAATCGAACCTCCCAGCATATTGCACGGGAAAAGACCCGGCCGCGCCGTTTTAGTCGGGATTACCGGATTACTAGTAGTAGTATCGATGGATCGCGCGACCAAGTTTTTTTCTTTAGGGGGCGAAGCACCTAGTTTAAAAGGAAAAAAGGCAGTACACTCACAGCACCCCTGTCGCGGTCGCATTGCATCCCACACACATTCAGTCCTGCACACGGCTCACGCAAAGGGAACGCACTTCGGCTTGCCTCTTCACTGACACGTGGGACTGCACTTGGAGAAACCGACCATGCGCCAAACTCCCCCCGCCCACCACGCGAAATCCCCCCCCCCCAAAAAAATTCCCCCAAATGCCAAATTCAACCACCCTTCGGCCAACTAGCCAATAATATTCCGCAAAACCCCCTCCCCCCGTCCCCCTCCACTCCATTTGCTCCGCCAAAGCCGCCATCCCTGCCACGCCGATACGTCGGCGCCGTGGATCATCGAGGGGACGCACGGCGGTCAGCACCGCCACCGCTGGCGACGTTCGTGTGGAGATGCACGGCGGCTCGCTTCTGCCACGGTACGCGCATTCTAGACTGAGGCCCCGTGCATGTCGGTGTAGCGCTGAATGTTAGGTGATAGACGATGTTAATCTCACTGTTTGCCGAAGTAGTTTACAGTCAATATGCTCTGCTTAAGAAGCTTCCTTGCCCTGTTTTGCACTCAATCTGCTTAGCTAAGATTGCATGCCAAGCCCGATTAGTTGCTAAAATATCCTACCATATATTTATTGTGACGTAGATTGCCATGGTCTAGTAGCCAATCTATTAGGTGAAATCGTTGTACACCGTTTTATACTCGATCTTTGTTGCTGCGATGGCCTTCGATAGTTTGATGGCTGTGTGCTCGGCCTCATTGACTACTAAAACAACCTGCCATAATTTAGCACTCAAATCTGTTTGCTGAATTAGCTTTACATATATCCCGTTACTTAGATCTGCTCGTCCAAATATCTTGCCATAGCTTTAGACATCGACCTAGGTATTTTTTCTAGACTTCATAAAAAAGCATATATGTTTTTCTTGTAATATCTAGTAGAAGAACTAAATTGTATGTCTAATAGATGGACAGGACTTGGATAACTTCTGCTCGAAGATTCTCCGCTGCATATGTCGAGGGGGTTGAAAACTTCATGAACTTTATCAGAGCTGAGTACGGTGGTCCGAAATCAGATGTGCTCTGCCCGTGTAGCAGTTGTATGAATTCAGTTACAAGACCCCAGTCAACTGTCCAAAATCATCTACACTTGTATGGGATGTCGGTCACATATACTAGGTGGGTTCATCATGGTGAAGCTGTGAATGTCAATGTTACTGACTACGTGGAAGCAGCAGATCACCATCTTGATCTACCTGATGCTCAGGTGGAAGAGGAGGAGTAGGTGGTGGTGGCGGAGCTAGTGAGTTTGACCAACATTGAAACAATGCTACGAAATGCTTGTGCATTTCGTGAACTTTCACCTGCAGAAGAAAAACGGTGGGCCCGCATGTTGGAACAATGCAACGTGGCTGTCACCCCGGGAAATAAGCTATCAGTATTCTCAGCTATTGTCACCTTTCTTCATGTGAAGACATCTGAGCAGATGACCAACAAATCATTTGATGCGATGTTGGCTGCTTTCCGCAAATCTTTCCCAGATGCGTCTGAGCTGCCACACACCTACAGTAAAATGAAGAATTTCCTTCGTGTAGTTGGAATTGGATATGATATGATCCATGTTTGTAAGAATAATTGTGTTCTGTTCCAGAAGGATTATGCCAACTTAAGTGAATGCCCGAAATGCAAATCATCAAGATGGAAAGATGGCGATGCTGTGAAGAGGATTCCTCATAATGTTCTGAGACATTTTCCAATTATACCAAGATTCCGGAGGTTGTTTCATGATGCTGAAACAAGAGAGGATGTACTGTGGCATTCTAGGAACCAGGAGTACAGAGATCAGAATGTAATGAGCCATCCATCTCATGGTAGTGAGTGGGAAAGCTTCAGTCAGAAACACAAAAAATTTGCTACTGACCCGAGAAACATTACACTTGGCTTAGCCTCAGATGGATTTAACCCATTTGGCCACCAGATGTCAGGACCGGATTTTTCGGATATTAATTTCCGGAAAATGGCCCTTGTGCTCACCAGCCCCAGGATTACTGTTAGCTGATGAGGCACCAACTTGATAAAGAAATTCCAAGCAAAGTACAAAATATGAAGTACAAGACCATTGTGGCCTATGAGTACAACACTTGGTTTCTAGTGGTTGATGGCGGAAGTGGTTTGTGGTTCATCTGCGTCTAGGGGACTCCATTTCCCACAAGAACAGCTGACCAGGATAACTCCTATCTTCGCGAGGCTGCTGTCAACACTGCGTAGGTTCCGGGGCTGTCGTCGTAACGCTCTTCTCCACGCAAGAAATCTGGCCAAGACAATAGCCAGGGACAAGCCAGTGAGTACGTTTGAATGTACTCGCAAACATCAAGAACACGGGTATAATATATCAAGGGGGTAAACATGCTCCGAAATATTCCATGATCATAACGTCTGTCCCGAAATGAATGAAGTCCAAGATGTATGCATGCGGGTAAAATATGAATATGCAATACGGGAGTAGAAAATAGAATGCACTGATCGAGTGTCTGAAATGACTCCTCGAAAGGGTGCGAATAAATTAACAATGCCACAGTCGGGCGTCTGAGCGACGCCACATAAAGGGCTTATAAAGGATAATTAAATAACAAGCATGCCGCAGTCGGGCGTCTGAGCGACGCCACATAAAGGGCTTATAAGGAATAATTAAATAACAAGCATGCCGCAGTCGGGCGTCTGAGCGACGCCACATAAAGGGCTTATAAGGAATAATTAAATAACAAGCATGCCGCAGTCAGGCGTCTGAGCGACACCACATAAAGGGCTTATAAAGAATAATTAAATAACAAGCATGCCGCAGTCGGGCGTCTGAGCGACACCACATAAAGGGCTTATAAATAATAGCAGTGAGTATCCAGGAGGTAGGACCGTCCCAAGGATACTCAATATTTCAGATAATGTAAATGGTTAGTCCATAATAATAATAATCATAATCATCACAAGTCACAAGTCATGATCCAAGTTCTGGTTTAACAGTTTTCTCCTCCGAAGACCGACACTAAGACCGACACTTGACCCATCCCAGACTGTAGTCCTTAACCATGGACACGGCTATTCGAATAGGTGTATAATCTCTGCAGAGGGTGTACTCTTTACCAACGGGTAACGGATTTCTTCAGTCCATCGGGACTAATTCCATCTACGGTCTTTTAATTGAAAACACGCCTGACCTGCACACACCAGCTTAACTTACCAGTGTCTGGAATCACCCACGACACCTGTCAAGCAAAACTCTAAGTGGGGAGGCTACAACCTCGACGTAGCATGGGATCACAAAATTTATGCCGCGCGCAAACTAGGGGGAGCTACCCCTTCGGCTACAACCGAAACACCCATGCCCCCGGACCGGATGATTGGCTTTAATCCATGGCCATGGGACCCTCATCACGGCCTCTCTGTACGGTGTGTGCTAGAAAGGGGTTGACAACTTACTAAACCGTACCCTACCTATGGCAGGGACAAGTGGTAGTACGAAGCAAGTATGGGGGTTACTGGAACAAGACTCGATCTACGGCCGACTCAGGAGGTTCAAGTATTCTCTGTATGATTATCATAACAAAAATATTTCCGTTAACAGGTAAGCTCACCACTCATCAAGCCTCACCATGCCATACCGGACATACTCGTCTCAACGAGGAACTAGGGACAAGCTCGTGTCTACCCAATACCGCGACTTTCCCGACTTCCATCCGGTATGCATGAGAAGCTTACGAGGATGATCACTATCACCAGCATATCCATTTATAACAGCAAAGAAATCTCCATTATGCACTCATGCGTATGATTTTATCGTCACATAAAATAGCGTATGCTCCAAGTCAAGGTGATGTTGTAACCGTATCAACAACATCCAAAAATATTATGCCAGGGTTCAGAATGCTTGCCTTCAGGTGTATGCATGTGGGGGTGCACTTTTTGAAGGTTGCCTTTTTCTCCAAAATCCTATTTTGAGAAATATTCAAATAACACATATTTCAAAAACAGTACAAAAAGTTGTCCCAAATATTTTTGAAATAAAACTTAAAATAAACTAGATGAAATTTGAGAGAGGTAGGAAAAAGAATCAACTCATTTGGAGTTTTATTTTAAAAGATATAGCCAGTCAAAGTTCTGTTTTTAATAAAACCAGAAAAGAAAACGTTTCGGAGGGGCTTACGCTTTCAGTTTAGCGAAAACGTATTTTGCGAAATACGCTACCACTTAAAACACACGTCGGCGGGGCTGGGTCGCTGACAGTTGGTCCAGGGGGCCCACTGGTCAGGTTTGACCAGTCGTTCCTCCCTCCTCTTTCCCTGCCCGAGCGGAGGTGGGACTCCGGCGATCGCCGTCGACGAACGGCGCCTCCCAGCGGGGTCCTGAGGGCGGGGATGGACCCGCCAGTCTAGGGCGGTCCTCTCGGTGGGCGCTAGGCAGGTGGGGACGGAGGAAGCCACCGGCGGCGAGCTCCGCGGCGGACGGTGTTCCGGAGCAAATGGGGCTTCGGGCTACGGTGGTCCTTGGTCAAGGCTGAGGCGCTGGGCAGCTCCGCAAGACCATGGGGAGACGGGTGGTGGTGTTGGATGGACGGGGAAGGGTCTGGTGGCGACGCATTGCACTGGATTGCGGCGGCGACCGAACTGGCCGGAGGCGGGGAAGAAAGCTTCCCGACGTTGATTGCTGGGTGTTGGGGGCACTAGGGGGATAGAACGAGGTTGCCTGAGTGCGTGTCGAGCTCGGGGTCTCCTTATATAGGCGCTCGAGGTCGGTCCCGTGGCGGCCGTGGATAGGATCGTCGGCGACCGCTGTTCTGTAGCTGCAGGACTACGTGGCGGCGACGAGTGCGTCCCGACGGGCTTGTGGATAGGCTCGGGCTGTTCCCAGGGGGCAGCTGGCGCGCGCGGGTGGCTTGGGCGGCGCCGTCCACGACAGAGCCCGCTGCCGACGCCGGCGTGCCGCCAAGGGAGCCCTCACGGCGGCGCTGTAGGGTGCCAGGGAGGCTTGGAGGGTTCTGGTGAGTGGGCGAGGGCAGGGTGTGGCTCTGCAGGCGAGCAAGGGCCAGGGGTGCGATGCGGCGACCCGTGCGCACGCACGTGCAAAACGCGCGCTCTGGCCGCGCCCAAAGCACGCACACCAGGTGTTCGACGAAAAGCCAGCGCGTGCTAGAGGGCTAGGGTGATGCTCGTAGTTAACAGGCCAGGGTTAGGGATAGCTAGGAGGTTAGTGGACATGCTGGATGGGTCAGGGGCTCAAGTTCATAATGCAAACTAGAAAACATGCCAAAACTGTTCCTGCACACAGGTTGCTCGACAGAATGCCATGGGTATCTAGGCAACTCTTGGGGTGGCCAAAATCTCCAGATCCTAGTCTCTTTAGGAGCTAAAGAAGGTGGTAAGGTTAGTTTGGCAAAAACAGAAATTTGTTAGTGCAAGTTTTTGAGAAAACCAGTTTTGGGCAGAAACTAAAGGCTATCATTGCATGCACTAAAAATCCTCCAATGGGTCCACTCTCCTGGACTTAAGGGTTTTGCAGGGAGGTCTATAAGGAGGATAAATCCCAAGGCAACAAGAGCAAGATAAAATATGGTTGCAGTACAAATCACCAAACTGGACCAGAATGAAAATGAGGATGATTCACTCAAATTTTTCATAGAACAACACTGGGTTTTTGCATGAAGTTGAATTATATGCATCCACTGACATCTCCAAACACTTGGAAGAATTTTTAGGGAAATATTTAAATAGGTTGTAGTACAAAAATACCTACTGGACCAGATTTGAAAAGTTGATGTAGAGCTCAAAAATCTTCAATGACCAAAAGATATTTTTGTATAAAAGTGATGTGGGAACATCACATGACATCCCCAAATTTTGGTGAAAATTTTAAATGCATTAATCAAATGGTTGCAGTGCAAAAGAGGCTCCAAATCTTTGAAAGATCATTTTAAAAGAATAAAACTCAGGAAAAGCAATTATGCAAATAAATCCACTGATAAAGATTTGTTTTATTGAGAGAGCTTACAAGCCCAATAATACTTTTGAAAAGTTTCCACTTGAGGTAAAAACCCACGATATTAAAGAGAAGAGGGGTTCTGAAATCAAAAGAGAAATCCAGGAAAATGAAAATTTAATTTCCTGACAAAATTTTAATTAATAAAACAAGGTCAAGTTTTTGTGGTGTTACACCAGAGCACCACATATAGCATGTGGCCAGTGCTTGTTATCCCTTACAACATGCCTCCAAATGTCTGTACCAAAGAATCCAACTACATGATGGCCTTGCTCATCCCAGGTCCAAAAAGTCCTGGAAAGGATTTTGATTTATTCATGGGGCCTCTTGTGGAGGAACTTCAACAGCTATGAAGGGGTGTTCTCACTCGAGACCTATATAGCAGCCCACCAGCTGATTTCTTTCTGCCTGTTGTTATAATTTGGTGCATCCATGATTATCCGGCTTTGGGCACTATGTCAGGGCGAACGACACATGGTTACAATGCATGTGTTCGCTATGACAGGAATCCGCTGTCATACGCAATACTTAGCAAGATCTGTTACATTGGACACCGTCGTTTCCTTGCCAAGGTCATGTCGCGTCCTACAAAATACGGAAGACATGTGTTCAATGCAAAGCATGAAAACCGTGATGCGCCAAAGAGGCTCACTGCCGATGAGTTGCAAGTGGAATTAGAGAAGATCAGGCATATTACACCAGGAAACCATCCTGGTAATGGTAGCGAGAAAAGGAAGCGTGGCAGGGCAGAAGAGATATTATTGTTTACCCGCAGGTCCACTTTGTGGGACTTGGAGTATTGGAAAGATTTGGATCTGCGGCATAATCTTGATGTGATGCACATCGAGAAAAAAATATGTGACAACATTATCGGCACACTTCTTAATATTGAAGGCAAGATAAAAGATACCTTAAAATCTAGGATTGATTTGACACACCTGGGTATCAGAAAGAATTTGCAAGTGGAAGATGAAGGTAAACCACGGGATATGGCACGAGCTGTGTACGTCTTGGACAAGGTAAAAAGAAAAGAATTCTGCGAGGTCATGTCACGTGTGAGATTCCCACATGGATTTGCTTCCAACCCTGAAAGGAGAGTCAGTGTAGATGGAAACAAGGTACAAGGGTTGAAAACTCATGACTGCCACGTCCTACTCCAAAGGGTTTTTCCTGTTATCCTTAGAGGATTGGGCCGCCCAGACTTATACAGAGCAGTTGCAGAGTTTGGACAATTCTTCAGGGAACTCTGCAGTAGAAATATCAGGATAGATGCTTTGGAGCATCTTAAAGACAAGATACCAACTGTCCTATGCGACCTTGAGAAGATATATCCTCCAGCCTTCTTCGATGTGATAGTGCATTTGGCTGTTCATCTACCTGATGAGGCACTACTTAGAGGTCCAGTACAGTATGGCTGGATGTACCCTATTGAAAGGCGGCTAGGCACTTTCAAGGGCTATGTTAGGAACAGAGCTAGACCCGAGGGTTCCATTGCAGAGGCCTACATTGCTACAGAAGCATTGACATTCTGCTCAAAATACATTGAAACAGCTGATCAGCTTAGCAAAGAGGTGGGTGAAGACAATCCCGGGCTCAATGTTTTCGATTATTCTGTTCAAGTTACAGGGAAGAGTCGACAAGAGGACAAACCTAAAGATTTGGACAAAATGGTTTGGCATGTGTTGAATAACTGTCCTTAGATACTACCTTATATCAAGTAAGTGCTAAGTACTGCAGCTTATACATCGTAATCTACTAAACTTGCAGCACATTCTTATATATTTAGATGTTTGACGCGATCACTATGTTGTGCAGCATCTACAAAAAGGAGTTACTACCGCAAAATCCAAGAAACATTGACAAACTAGTTATGGCAGGATTGCGAAATGGTTCAAGAGCCATGTAAGCTTTTGAATTGCACTGTCAGTTTTTTTAATATATTGAGTACATAAGATGATCAGCTTGTCTATTTTCTAAACATAGGTTAAGAAGATGCGGGAGGATGGGCAGACAGTTGATGATGCCCTTTACGCACTAGCAATGGGTCCTGATACTCGGGGTAAGACATTATGAATCTTGCGTTGTTGGAGATGTGGGCTACAACACCCTTGCACGCGACGAAGGCAGGAAGACACAAAACTGTGCCATCATGAGCACGGATACATACGGTAGAGAGACAACTGAAATGTATGCTAACATAATAGACATTGTTCAGTTGCAGTATATCTCCAGTTTCGAGGATCATCGGTGTGTGGTTCTGTTGTGCTATCGTTGGTATAACCTGTTTTCTAGGATCGCAAAACCCAGAGCTGATGGTTATTTCAAATCCATCAATGTCAAGGCGGCGTACCAGACCAACGAGCCTTTTATTTTGGCAAATCAAGCAACACATATA
Organism: Aegilops tauschii subsp. strangulata; assembly: GCF_002575655.3. Classification (NCBI taxonomy): domain Eukaryota; kingdom Viridiplantae; phylum Streptophyta; class Magnoliopsida; order Poales; family Poaceae; genus Aegilops; species Aegilops tauschii. The sequence continues at coordinate 443,408,698 of NC_053039.3, forward strand.
CTTTTCTTGGAAGACACATTTGCACGTAGCGATGACTGGAGAGTATTGCAAAGGTTTGAGCAGAGGAATTTGTTTAATGAAGTTGCACAACAAGATGATGCTTACACTGCTCCTGATGTACAAGATTCCACATATGTTCCTAATATCTTTGAGAACCATCACGTCAATGACGCTGGCGAAAAGATTGCCTGTTGTGCTGTGGACATACAAAAGTTGATCAAGAAGAAGCCAACGTTCGAGGACATTGAGGATGAAGAAGAAGATGACACTGTGGGGAATTACGATTCAGACTGATACACATGGCGAAGATGTTAACGCTGCTGCTGCGGATGATGATTGGATTGCTTTTGTCGTATTTGCCTGTCAGAATACGTTTTTTTATCTACTATGTGAAATTGTGTTTGCTATGACAACTGAAACCTGATGAATGTGTTGTTTAGTATTTTGCTGTGAGAACATCACTTTTTATGTATGTTGATTTGTGTTTGGTGATTGTATGACAACTAAAACATGATGACATTGTTGTTTAGTTGTACTCATATTTGGCAGTGACACTTGAATTTGATGACATAGTTTGCTGTTGGACTGCAATTTGCTCGACGTCTTCGAATGGGAACAAAGCTGACCCGACAGGGCCTCTGCTAATTTATTTATTTATTACCAAAAGGGCCTCTGCTATTTATTTATTTATGAGCAAAAGGGGATACTCCCAGATTTCCGTTAATAGAAATCATTAGATGTTCACAACACTACGCCCAGCCTGCTACACATGTTTCATTCATTACTAGTTTCAGCAAAGTGCTCATGTCATAGCCACTGAATACATCACGAGTGCTACATACACTGCAAATAAAGAGACAATCATCCTACAGAGCACATCGATTCTGCCCATTATCTTCACAAGCTCTTTCGTCTCCTCATTGCTGTCAAGGCCGTTCAGCAGCTGTTGCTTGGCATGATCAGAGGAACTCCATCTTTAACCTTCTGCTCTGCATCTTCCTCTTCTGCCGTTCCTTCAGTTACTTGTCCAACACCCCAACCTGCTGGTATTGGGATTCCTCGGCTAACCAAATAATCAGCGTAGTTGCATTCCCCCACATCAGCAACTTCCCAGAAATACAAATCACACGAATCTTCCCTTTTCTGCATGAATTAAATTGGAAGATCATCCACCAAACTATTAAAAATCAGCAACTGAAAGCAATAGAACAACACTTCAACATATTATTACCCCATGATTCGGCCATTTGGAGAAGACTTAGCCAGGGTTGAGGATTGTGGTTGAGACACGAGGGATGACTCTGCGTGATTTGCAGCAGTGGCACCACACCAATGGCTACGGGTTGCGATGACCAACCGGCTGCGGTGCGTGTGCCGGCGGGGGTGTGATGAGACCCACAGGCGATGGTACGGTTGGCGACTTGGCACATATCTGGTTGTTGCCTGATGAAGAGCAGGTGGACGAGCAGCCAGCGGACATGGTTGCTGCGGCCAGAGCTTCTGATGCTAGGCAGAGTAAGTAGAGAAGAGGAGAAGCGAACATTGGATATGTCAGTTTCATTACTTGCAGAGTAGCATAGCATCATATATAGTCATAGTCTAGGTTTGGATTCGAACCAGCTACAGGAGCATGTCTCTCTTTTTTCTAAAACTCAGCAACGTCTCTTTACTGGTACACTAGCTTGTTCTGTATGCCTTCTCAAGTCTTTGATTTTCTTTCTTTTTTTTGCGAGGAAGGAAGGAGGACAAAATTGATAGTTCCTGGGACTCGAACCCAAGGCATCTCGGTTGAAAACCAAGGGTGCTAGTCACTTATGTGGCGAACGTTCCCTGGGAGGAGGACGGCAGACGAACGCATTTTCCTCGCAGTTTTAGTTGCAACGCAAGATTGAACGGTCGCAGTTTCAGAAATGTTATCAGGCGAATGAGCCTAGTTTTTCTTTTCTCCCTATATATAAAAAAGTATGCTACTTGGTGTCGGCTTAGTCAACAAACGATTGTGCCAACCTTGACCGTTGGATTGACATTCAACATCTGTCGTTTTCTTCAGTCTCTTCTTCCTCCAGCCGCCAAAGCCAAACCAGCGCCGGCGGGACCGCCTGCTCCCGCCTCCCACGGCTGGCTATGCTGCCGCGCATGCATCATGGCCACATCGCACCCTAAACCTGTGCGCATCTTCCCCGGCTCCTGTCCATTCCCATCCGAGGCCTCACCATCGTCCTCCGCCTTGGTTTGCTCGCCGCGGCGCCGCCCTCCGGTGTTGTCAACATGGTCAACAACCGAGAGGAATAAGGAGATGACTGTGCATGGTGAGGATGACAGTAGGGACCCAGCAGCGCACGCAATAATTTTATTTTTTCGGGACGGAGAAGGGTATCAGCTAGGTTGTGTGGGAGCTGTGGCCCGTGTAGCCCAGGCTTTTATTTCATATGTTTAGCACATGACCAGCCCAGTTTGCTTTTTTTCCTTTCTGAAAATGGCTAGCCCAGCTATTTTTTTGCAGAATAACCAACGTAGGCTTACTTGCTTTTCTATGCCCTGCTGGGCCGGAAATCTTTCAAGACGAGGAGGGATGCATTTTGCCCAGAAAATGGGCTATAAGTAATAAGAAATGGGCTATAAGTAATAATAAATGGGTTGTAAAATGAAAAATATAGCAAACATGACATTTGTTCCAAAATACTTTTTTCTTTCAGATTTTGATATTTTAAATTTCATTGTTTTTGTGCGGGTAAAATTTCATTGGATTTAAATTAAGGTATGTTTAGTTTTAAAATTAATTTGAATCTGGCCAGAAATTTCGGGTTGTGTGCTGTTTGGGACAGATTTGGAGGCTGACTTGTGGGTCTACTAGGTTGACATGTACGAAGGGCTTTGTCAACTTAGTCCACAAAAGATTCTAGCAGAAGTGACCGTTGAATTAACGTGTTGCTTCTTCAATATCTGATCTTGTTGCTCCAGCCGCCCAAACTAGCGCCGGTGGGACTGCCTACTCCCGCCTCCCGTGGCCGGCTGTGCTGCCGCACAGGCCGCACCGCCCCACCCTACTCCATTGCTGGCCAGGCCATTCCTCTACTCATCCACACCTCGTGTTATTTTCCGGCGACGGCGGCCGGACCAGTAATCCCTCGTACTCCCCACCGCGTTGGCAGCCACTGCCGAGTCTTCCCCGGCTCCGTGTCGTTCCCTTCCTACGCCTCGTCGTCGTCCACCGCCCTGGTGCTCTTGGCGCGGCGTGGTCAACAGGTCAACGAACGACATCCATCGGACGTGGACTGTACGTGGAGAGGCTAACAGCTGGGTCCACAGCCGCACACAAGGAAATGCCTCCTTATTACACGCAAAATAATGATTCCTCCACCTGACATCTAGGACCCACTGGAAGGGCCTCTGTATTTCGCGGAAAAAAAACGTTCCCCCCACTGACAGGTCGGACCCACCAGCTATATCTTTGCACGCAAGGAAGTGCCTCCTTATTAGGCACAAAAAAATGAATACTCCCCCAGCTAGCTGGGACCCAGCATAGTGGGATGCTGACTTGTGGGCCCACTAAGTTTACGGGGATGGGGGGCTTGGTCAAGTTAGTCAATATGAATGATTCTAGCTCTAGTGACCGTATGATGTCCATCCAACGGCCGTAGTGCTTCTTCAACCTCTGGTCTTCTTGCTCCAGCCGCCCAAAGCAGCGCCGGTCGTGCCGCATGCTCCTGCCTCCCATGGCCGGTTGTGCTGCCGCGGAGGCCTCACCGCCCCCTAGTACTCCCACCGCTGGCCAGGCCATCCCTCCACTCACCCACACCCCCTGTTATTCTGCGGCAACGGCAGCCTCACACCGAAGCCGAACCAGTGAACCCTCGTACTCCTCTCCGCGTGGGCATCCACTGTCGCGTCTTCCCCGGCTCCGCGTCGTCCCCTTCCTAGGCCTCTCCGTCATGCACCGCCTTGGTGCTCTCGGTGCGGCGTGGTCAATATGGTCAAGGAACGACTTCCATCAGAAGAGTAATGTACGTGGAGAGGCTGACAGCTGGGTCCACGGCCGCAGCAAGGAAGTGCCTCCTTATTACGCAGAAAATAATGATTCCTCCACCTGACAGCAGGGACCCACCAGACGGGCCACCGTATTTCACGAAAAAAAACGTTTCCCCCTGACTACGGGGACCCACCAGCTACATCTTCGCACGCAAGGAAGTGCGTCCATATTACGGGCAAAAAGATGATTCGCCCCCTGACTGCTGGGACCCACCAGCTACATCTTCGCACGCAAGGAAGTGCCTGACAGTCGGGACCCACCTAGTCGAAGCGTACATAGCGTTGTCAATCTGGTCGCGAACGTGTACGTACATACGATCGGTCTGTTTGCAGGCTGCAGCGATGAACCGTGGCCGAATAAGGAAGGGCACGTGTTGTAGTAGAGGCGCGCACGTAGCATGTACACGTACGTACAGCCAGGGTGCAAGAAAGTAAATGCGGCCACGTACGTACATACGGGCGGGGTCTCGAACGCCTACTCGCGCATACGTACGGCCAGGGCTCATGTACATGGCTGGGTCGGAACAGAGAAACTGCGTCATCGTCGTGTTCATGGGGAGGCAACAGAATGCGTCCTGTTCATCGGGAGCAACAGAATACGTCGTGTTCATCGGGAGCCAACCGGCTTGGACGGAACAGGCGATGGAAACGAGGCCTGGCGTACCACAGAACGGAGGAAACGGCCTTGTGTTCGACCGACCACGGTCAAAACGGGATCCTGTTAATCGGGAGGGGTCTGGCGTACCGCAAAATGGAGGAAACAGACTTCTCTTGGACCTCCTACGGTCGAAACGGGGTCCTGTTGATCGGGAGGGGTGTTGCGTACCGCAAAACAGAGGAAACGGACTTGTGTTGGAGCGCTACGGTCGAAACGGGGGTCCTGTTCATCGGGAGGGGTGTGGCATACCGCAAAACGGGACTCCATGGGATACTGTTCATCTCCACCGTTGACCTCCTCCAGCCTCCACGGGCTACTGTTCATCCACCGTCGACCTGCTCCAGCCTCCACCTGCGACTCTTCATCCACGGGCTCCTGTTCATCCAGCATCCACCGCGCGCTCCTCCACCGGCTACTGCTCAACCAGCCCTCTCCACGGGGTCCTGTTCAACCACCCCTCCACGGGCTACTGTTCATCCAGCCCTCCATCGGCTACTGTTCAACCAGCCCTCCACGGGGTCGTCTTGTTCATCTAGCCCTCCACGGGGTCCTATTCATCCACCCCCTACCGGCTCGATCGATCGGGGTCCTGTTCATCCAGCGGCAACGGCCTCTACTACCACGGGGTCCTGCTCATCCAACCCCCCACCAGGAACTGTTCATCCAACCCCCCCCCCCCAACAACGCTCACTGTTCATCAAGAGGCAGCAGGTTCGATCGGCTTCAGTTAGCAGCAGTAGCGAAGGAATCGCTCGATCGGGTTCAGTTAACAGCCATCGATCGATCGCTCGGGTTCAATAACGCGTAGCCTGCAGTGCAATCGCTCGAGTTCAGTTAGAGCCCAATGCCTCGCCCGGGTTCAGTTATAGCCCAATGAGGGAGTGCTGGATTAAGGGGTCCTCGGGCGTCCGACCTGTGTGACATGGGCCGGACTGTTGGGCCATGAAGATACAAGATAGAAGACTTCCTCCCGTGTCCGGATGGGACTCTCCTTTGCATGGAAGGCAAGCTAGGCGTCCAGATGTATTATTTCCTTTCTTTGTAACCGACTTTGTATAACCCTAGGCCCCTCGTGTCTATATAAACCGGAGGGTTTAGTCCTTAGAGACAATCACAATCATACAGGCTAGACATCTAGGGTTTAGCCATCATGATCTCGTGGTAGATCAACTCTTGTAATTCTCATATTCATCAAGATCAACCAAGTAGGAAGTAGGGTATTACCTCCATCAAGAGGGCCCGAACCTGGGTAAACATCGTGTCCCCTGTCTCCTGTTACCATCGACCTTAGACGCCCAGTTCGGGACCCCCTACCCGAGATCCGCCGGTTTTGACACCGACATTGGTGCTTTCATTGAGAGCTCCACTATAACGTCGAAGATAGGGTTGATGGCTCGCCTTGTCATCAAGGACAGTATCACCACCGGAGGAGCCCTAGCCTCAGGCCAAACCCTCTGGCTGGGCGGCTTTACCATGAACGCCCGTTCGGTCGTCAAGCCGACGATGACTTCTCAGATCATCGAAAATCGTCTCCGTATTCACTCCGAATACTCCAAACGGATGGATCCGGCGGAGTTGTCGTCTTTAAACGAACTCCTGGATCGCATCGCCACCTTGGGGGTCGCTACAGACTATGATCAGATTGGGCTTAAACCCGATCAGAGAGAAATCAAATCTCCTCCGATCACCCGTCAGATAGCAGTCGTAGAGGAGCAAAACAACAATTGTTCCCCGGTATTGAGGACGAACTATGTTAGAATTTCCGAACTCAAAGAGCCGGATACCTGTCTGCGGGACGGCACTCCCAGTCCTCCGAACATAAAATCAAGCGTCAAGCCTGAAAAAACATTCAACATCCCGGAGCCCGAACTAATATGTTCGGAAGCTTTTCACACACCGGACTCCAAATTGGGTCAGGGATCGGATTTAAAGCCACCCACCCACCACGAGCAATATTCGCCAAGTAATTCCGGTCCTCCAGATATATGTGACCTCATGCACGTTCGACGGCAGTCTCAGGAAACAGTCCATCACTTTTGGGCCAGATTCCTCGTAAAAAATAAGATTAAAGATTGCCGCGACAAGGACGCGATTTCAGTATTCCGCAACAATTGCACGGACGAAGGAATCCTCAACGCCATAAACCGCCGTCACGTATCACACTTCGCTGACTTGGCGACCATAGTACAGAAGTACTGCGCAATGGAGAGCACCTGGAGAACTCAGACAGCTCGCTGGGAACCACCAGTCTTCACTCAACCCCTCGGGCGGGCGAAAAGGGTGCACCCTCGCGCGGCACCCGGCCCCATATTGAAGAAAATTAAGCCCATTACGGTACGCGGAACCGTTCTGGAGGGATGGCTCGATAAGCCATGCAAAATACACACGACACCGGACACGGAACCAACCTACAGCCTTAGAGCATGTTGGATACTCTGGAAGTGGCCAAAAGCGGTGAGGATATCCTCACCAAAAACACCTCAGAGCAACGTCCCCCGGATGATGATGACCTCAGAGTATTGACGGTCTTCGAGACATTCGCTTCAAACAATCGGCGCAAGAGGACACTCCGCGACCTTGCCGAAGTCTGCCTAGTCGCAGCAATAAACCCCTGGAACGACACGGCCATAACTTTCAATGCCAGTGACGAACCAAAATTCCGGTCAGTCCGGGCACCAGCCGCCCTGGTCCTCAATCCAATTGTGGACGGCTTTCGGCTCACTAAAGTGCTCATGGACGGCGGCAGCGGACTAAACCTCATCTACGAGGATACAATCAACAAAATGGAAATAGACAGGAACCGCATCGAGCAAAGTAACACAACCTTCCGAGGGATTATTCCCAGCCGGGAAGCACGATGCGCGGGGGAAATCACACTCGACGTGGTATTCGACACGCCGGAGAATTATCGGTCCGAAGTGATAACCTTCCAAGTGGCCCCTTTCAAAAGTGGATATCACGCCATGTTGGGGCGAGATGCATTCACACGCTTCCAAGCTATACCTCATTACGGGCACATGAAGCTCAAGATGCCCGGGCCCAACGGTATTATCACTCTCGTGAGCAATCCGGACATAGCCCTCCGTGCCGAAAACAAAACGGCATCCCTGGCCCTCGAGGCACTGTCCGAGGTCCTCGCGGCCGAAGAGTTAACCGCACTACGCTCCACGGTGGATAGGGATGACGTAATTCTTGATAAGCGGCCCAAATCCACCTCCTTCAAATCAGCAGATGAAATAGTCAAATTTCAAGTCCACCCGATGGACCCTAAGAAGACAGCTTCCATTGAGGCGCAGCTGGACCCAACGGTTGACGCTGCACTACGAGTGTTCCTACGCGAAAACTAGGACATTTTCGCCTGGCACTCTTCTGATATGCCAGGGATCCCACGCAGGCTGGCCGAACACAGCCTCAATATATTGAAGGGATATAAGTCGGTCAAGCAAACAATGACGTGCTTTTTCGAACCCAAACGACAAGCTATGAGGGAGGAGCTAGCCAAGTTAATTGAGGCCGGATTCATCAGAGAAATAAAACACCTGGACTGGCTAGCAAACCTGGTGATGGTGCCAAATAAGGATAAATCCTGGCGCCTGTGCGTCGATTTCAAAGACCTCAACAAGGCCTGCCCTAAGGATCCCTTCCCCCTCCCCCGCATCGATCAGATCATCGACACCACCGCAGGACATGACTCACTGTGTTTCCTCGATGCATACTCCGGATACCATCAAATCAAAATGAAAGAGTCCGATCAAGCCGCAACGGCATTCATTACCCCATACAGGCCTTTCTCCTTCAACACTATGCCCTTCGGGCTCAAAAACGCCGGCGCCACCTACCAACGCATGATTCAAACATGCCTGGAGAAACAAATCGACAAGATAGTTGAAGCATATGTGGATGACGGAGTCATCACGACGAGGCGCGTCGAGTCATTAATAGATGACCTACGTCTCACATTCGACAACCTCCGCACATATGACATCAAGCTCAATCCGGAAAAGTGTGTTTTCGGTGTTCCCGCTGGAAAACTGTTGGGCTTCATCGTTTCCAATAGAGGAATTGAGGCAAATCCAGCCAAAATCTGGGCTTCGTCACAATTAGCTATACCAACAGATCTTAAACAGGTCCAAAAACTAGCCGGATGCGTGGCAGCTTTAAGCCGCTTTATCTCCAGATTAGGAGAAAAAGGATTGCCACTTTATTGCCTTCTCCGACGCACTGACCACTTTGAGTGGACGGATGCGGCAACGGCTGGACTGGAAGAAATAAAGGCTCTTTTAGCGACCAACCCAATCCTGGCCGCGCCAAACGTCGGCGAACCAATGTTATTATACATCTCTGCAACACACCAGGTGGTGAGCGCGGTGCTCGTCGTTGAGCGAGAGGCAGACGGACACAAATTCCCACTCCATAAGCCGGTATACTACGTATCCACTGTTCTCACACCATGCAAATCCCGGTACCCCCATTACCAAAAGATAGCGTATGCGGTCTTCATGGCATCCCGAAACCTAAGGCACTACTTCCAAGAGTACTCTATTATGGTGGCTTCCGAAGTACCACTCAATGACATAATAAACAACCGCTACGCTACGGGCCGGATTGCTAAGTGGGCCATTGAGCTCCTTCCATTCGACATAACATACAAACCGCGCCAAGCCATTAAATCCCAAGTATTGGCCGACTTCGTCGCCGAATGGACAGAGGCCAAACTCCCTAAAGAGTACGACACATATTCCAACTGGGTCATGCACTTTGATGGCTCTAAAATGCTGGCCGGCTTAGGAGCAGGCGTTGTCTTAACGTCCCCCACTGGTGACATAGTCCAGTATGTACTCCAAATATTATACACAGACTCCAACAATGTTGCCGAATACGAGGCCTTATTGCACGGTCTTCGGATGGATGCCTCCATGGGCATACAACGCCTAGAGGTGCACGGGGATTCAAATCTCGCAATATCCCAAATAAATGGAGACTTCGACGCCAAAGATCCAAAGATGGCGGCCTATCGTAACGCCGTACTAAAAATATCAGCTCGGTTAAGGGACTCGAGTTTCATCATGTGGCTCGGGAAAGCAATCAAGCGGCGGGTGTCCTTGCTCACATGGGTGCCAAGCGTGACCCCGTCCTGCCTAACATCTTTTTGGAAAGGCTCTTCAAGCCATCCGTGGTGTGGCGGGATGAGAGCGGCAACACTAGTCCGGATCCGATTATACCCGCGGATTCCAAACACAATACCGATATCATCGGGGGCTCAGGCACCGAAATAACATCATCGGCCCATCTAATAATGGCAGTAATTGCCCCATGGATCGAACCCTTCTTGTCCTACCTTAATAGGCGAGAGCTCCCTGAGGACCAGAATGAGGCTCGCTGCATTGTCCGGCGCTCAAAAGCCTACAAGGTCCATGACGGAGAGCTCTACAAGAAAAGTGCTACTTGAGTCCTTCAAAGGTGTATCTCCGAAGAAGAAGGACGGCAGCTCCTAGCCGAAATCCATGCTGGCCTCGACGGTCACCAGGCCGCAGCTCGGGCCCTTGTAAGTAAGGCTTTCTGTATAGGTTTCTTTTGGCCGACGGCCCGAGCAGATGCACAGGACATGGTCCAACGTTGTGTCGGATGCCAGCTCTTCGCCAATCAAAGCCATATGCCGCCTATTGATTTCCAAAAATCCCCATTACTTGGCCTTTTGCGGTCTGGGGGCTTGATATGGTTGGACCCCTTAAAGGAGGAAGCCATAAGAAAAAATACCTGCTAGTCATGGTAGATAAATTCACCAAATGGATAGAGGCCAAACGAGTGAAAACGGCCGAAGCTGGACCAGTGATAGACTTTATATCCGGTGTCGTGCACCATTATGGTGTCCCACACAGCATCATCACCGATAACGGCTCCAATTTCGCAGCCGATGAAGTGAAAACCTGGTGTGCTAAATTGGGCATTAAGCTCGATTACGGCTCGGTCTATCATCCACAAACAAACGGTCAAGTCGAACGAGCTAATGGTCTTATTTTGAGCGGCATTAAGCCTAGACTAGTGCGGTCGTTGAAGGAATCAGACAAGCACTGGGTTGAGGAGCTCGACTCCATACTCTGGGGGCTGAGGACCACGCCCAACAGCACTACTGGATACACACCATTCTTCAGGGTGTACGGCGCAGAGGTCGTTTCGCCCTGCGACATTATTCATGACTCACCGCGAGTGCGCATGTATGAAGAGAGAGAAGCCGAGTTGGGTCGGCAGGACAATCTAGATGCCTTGGAGGATGAGCGTGACGTTGCAAAAGCCCGTTCTGCATTCTATCAACAACAGGCTCGCAGATATCAAAGCAGAGAGGTGAGGGCCAAGACTTATAATTTTGGCGAACTCATTCTACGCTTGCCAGAAAAGAAAAAGGACAAACTCAAGCCCAAGTGGGAGAGTCCCTTCATCATAGATGAGATTCTCACTGGAGGAGCATACCGCCTGCGTGATGCATCTGACAATCGCCTCGAGCCGAACCCGTGGAATGCCGCAAGACTCCGAAGATTCTACGCCTAGAGCCATACTCTATGTTCATCTTCTTCTCCCTTTGTTTCCATTCTTACTCTCTTTAATTTTTTTCTCTAGCTTTATAGCTCTTGTGCGGCCAAACCGCACACCTATGATGTGCTCATCCTTAAATGTATACACTCATAATACCTGGGGGCTTCTTTTACAGAAGCTTATTATTATTTTCCGAGCATCAAGCTCAACACATATGTCTCCTCTTCCGCATATGTACCTTTTCTTCGCCATTATATGCATCGTTATGACTTAAGTTTTTGCCAAGCTGGGTTGCCTGGCTCCTGTGCTTATGCCCTACGTTCCCGTTTGTTCGGCTAGGGCATAAAGGGAGCACCTCTGCGATTGTTACAGCCGGGTCATCCGAACGTGTACCTCAGACTAGGTGAAGCCGAAAGCTAGTGTTCTTAAGGGAATATTCGGTCAGCGGACTAAAGATGTTTTACACTCATTACACTATGAACCCCAGGATGTTACGTATACTGTGACTTTTCGGTCACAGTTCGGACATGCATACCAACGCATGTTCACCCAGGGAAAGGAACCCTTAACGGAACTATTCTCCCTAGAAGATGTTTCTTACAATCAACTTGTAATATAACATAGCTAGCTGGATACAACTTGTCTGTTTAAGCAACTCTGACCCCTACGCCTAGTTTCCACGCATACCCCGGTCTGTATTGCCGCTCTGGTATTCGGAAACACTCCGCACCTTCGGGTCCAGAGTTCGAAGCAAAAAGGTCTGCCATGACAATCGTTTTACAATCCGGCTAGGGTCAAATTTGTCCATTGAAGTACATAGTCACTTGGACTCAATAACTTCTTCCTCTATGCCATCTAACAGGCTATCTAGCTTACAATCCTGTTGGGAATACTTGGCGGCTATCTTTACTTGGTCATATACCAAACTAACTGGAATTTCTTTTCCATCTGACTCCCGAGGTCCGACCCGGGCCATATGATTCGGATCAAGCTTGGTGTACCGTGTTTTTACCATGGCCCAGGCCTCTCGCGCACCTTCTCGGCAGGCCGGTATCTTCCATAATCGGAAGCGCCGCCGAGCTCCCTGGAATAGCTTCACAAGCTCCTCCATACTTCCTGGAGGAGAGGCGGATGGCCACAAAGCTTTGGCGATGCTCCGCATTGCTTGCCGAGCTCGCTCGTGCAGTTGGGACAGCTCTTGCAGTAGGTCGCTTTGAGAGCCGGACATTTCCTCTTCGGTACGGCCAGTCAGCATACCTGCAGATATAAATCTGTTAGATCATTTCTTCGCTGAATTACATGAAGGTAAGTCTCCTACCGCCTCGTAGCCTCCTATTCTCCTTGACGGCGTCAGCTAGCTGGGTTCGCACATGTTTTAGTTCTTCGCCCAGCAGGCTGTTGGAATCTTGCAGCTTGTTATTTTCATCCCTGACCCGTGTCAGCACACATTCGCCTGCGGCCAGTTGCCTTTTGGCCTCTTGTTCACCCGCCTGCGCGACTTCCAGTTCCCCTTTCAGTTGATCTGCTGATCCTGTCATCGGAAACGCAACAGTATTAACATAACTGGTATATGATTACATTTTTCTGGATGGAGGGGAACATTACCAGGCATTGCCTTCTTGGATTTCTCCAGTGCGGCGGTAACCGCAACCAGCCGGGTCTGACACTTTTCCAGCTCTTGAGACAACAGGTTGTTCTTCTCCGTGAGTGCCTGATTATACAATGATCCTTAAATCAGTTGTATCAAATGCTTCAAGTCTCGGGGGCTACTGGTATATGCTTACCAAATCCGTACATTGTGTACTTACCCACATATCTTTCAAATGATGGTCCATGGCTCTGGTAAGCCCGTCCCTAGCAGCTCGGATGTATGCATCAGCCGAGCTAAAGGCATTAAATGCCTCTATTATAAAACTGGGGTCACGAAGAGTGGCCCTCCGGCGCCGATGATTCATGGCGCTCTCCACTTCAGAGTTCGTGACGGACATATCATCCGAATCCTCTGCAGAAGGACAATCCGGCGTCACTCTCGTGTCAGCCCCCGTCCTTAGGCCAGGGTCTGGAACCTGACTGGTGGAGGCGCGACCGGCGGGATCCCCGGACATTGTCCGGCGAACGCTCTTCCTGATAAGACGCAACAGATGATGTCACAGTTCGATGTGACGGCCAGGAGGCATATTTAAAAAGCCATACCTCTTCGATGAAGGTTCGGTCGTGTTATCGTCTGCCTTTCTCTTTGACGACTTGTCCGGCGCGGGCGCTGCTCTCTGACGAGACGCCTGTGGTGTAGCATGGCATGCCGAGCGCCTCCCCTTTTGAGCATGAGACAGTGCGGTGGGTGAGGTACAGTGAGAAAGATCTTTCGGAGGAGATGTCTCCTGATTACTTACATGTGAGGGAGGAAGGAGGCCGGGATAGTCGGCCACGATGGGCATTACTGTGAAGCTCGCCTGGTAGAATACTCCCTCCTCAAGCTCTACAAATATGTCTGGATCCTCTTCCTATCCGGGGTCAAGGTCCCGGTTACAGTTCTCTGGCTATGGAGCGGGGCTATAGATCCCCTCTATAACCTTCCGCCATTCCTGTTGCAAATGGACGGGTTAATGTCAATTGAACATGACTCAGGGAGAGGATTGAGTAGAGTGGTGGGATTAAAACTCACTCAGCTAGGAGGATTGTACATAGAAAATCCTTCCCGGAGTGTAAGATGAGTGAACTCCTCTTTCTCCCGTTTATACAGATCGACCAATATTGCGGCCAGGGCAGTAAGGGAATCTGGACCCTTTCGTCCATAGTGTGAGGCATCGTCTTCCCCGTTGTAGTGCCACATGGCAAGCCCCCTGAATTGGAGCGGCTGAACACCTCGCGCTATGGAAGTGGCCATTACCTCGATTATTGATAATCCGGACTGGGTGAGTGTCCTTATCTTGCCCATTAATTGTTGGACTTCCGCACTATCTTCCTCCTCGAGGCTCCGAGGGTGCCAGCTGTGGCATTTCTTCCATGGAGCACTGGTAAATTCGGGAAGGCCCATTCGGACTGGGTCAGGGAGAGCGACGTCCTCAGTATAGAACCACTCTAAGGGCCACTCTTCGGACGCCTTCTTCGGCATACCGGATAAGTATCCGGTCCCGGTGATGCGCCATATTTCGAGGCCGCCCACCTCAAATATGGATCCCTTTTGGGAGCGAGGGACGAGGCAGAGCAGTTTCCTCCATAGCTCGAAGTGGGCCTCGCAGCCCAGGAATAGCTCACAAAGAGCAACGTAGCCCGCGATGTGCAGAATGGAGCCCGACGTGAGATTGTGCAATTGGAGGCCGTAGTACTCCAGAAGACCTCGGAGGAAAGGGTGGATTGGAAACCTGACACCTATTATTAAGAAGGATATAAAGCACACTCGCTCCCCAATGGCTGGATTGGGGAAATTTTCCGCCAGGGCTTCGCCCGTAAAAGAGGTTAATCCTACCTGGACGGGGACTAGATCCGCGGGGTGGAGGAATCCATGTGTTTGAAGCTTACTTAGCTGGCCGTGGGATACTGAGCATTTCCCCCAATCGCCTTTTTCGGAGCCATGGGGGCAGGAGGAAGAACTGGGAACGCTAGCCATGCTGGAATGGTTTCTCCTAGCAAGCTCTAAGAATTTTTCGCTCGATGTGGAATGGGATCTGAGATCCAGTCCCTTTAATAGATGCCCTTCTTACATGGCCAGGGGGTTATGTGCAAAAAGTACTCTAACCATTCGTGTTCGCTCGACACGTGGAAGCCGAAGCAACGGAGGCGCAGAAGCCAATGGGTATGACATTAAATGGAAAGTCGAGTATGACTCTTCGGATCAGACGCTTTGAAATGTTCGGAGGAAGAACCCACCTTGCAATGCCGAAGACTATCAGCGCGTCGGACACATCATCATTGAAGCCTGGTTCGGGGGCTATTGAGGGAGTCCTGGATTAAGGGGTCCTCGGGCGTCCGGCCTGTGTGACATGGGCCGGACTGTTGGGCCATGAAGATACAAGATAGAGGACTTCCTCCCGTGTCCGGATGGGACTCTCCTTTGCATGGAAGGCAAGCTAGGCGTCCGGATGTATTATTTCCTTTCTTTGTAACCGACTTTGTATAACCCTAGGCCCCTCCCGTGTCTATATAAACCGGAGGGTTTAGTCCTTAGAGACAATCACAATCATACAGGCTAGACATCTAGGGTTTAGCCATCACGATCTCGTGGTAGATCAACTCTTGTAATTCTCATATTCATCAAGATCAACCAAGTAGGAAGTAGGGTATTACCTCCATCAACAGGGCCCGAACCTAGGTAAACATCGTGTCCCCTGTCTCCTGTTACCATCGACCTTAGACGCATAGTTCGGGACCCCCTACCCGAGATCCGCCGGTTTTGACACCGACACCCAACGACTCGCACCCACGCGCGTACGTGTACGAGAGAAACGTGCATCACTCGGCCCCGACCACCCACCGTAACAGGGAACTCCCCGATATTTTCCTCGCCCTCGCTGTCGGTGTCAAAACCGGCGGATCTCGGGTAGGGGGTCCCGAACTATGCGTCTAAGGCGGATGGTAACAGGAGGCGGGGGACACAATGTTTACCCAGGTTCAGGCCCTCTCGATGGAGGTAATACCCTACTTCCTGCTTGATTGATCTTGATGATATGAGTATTACAAGAGTTGATCTACCACGAGATCGAAGAGGCTAAACCCTAGAAGCTAGCCTATGGTTATGATTGTTGGTGTCCTATGGACTAAACCCTCCGGTTTATATAGACACCGGAGGGGGCTAGGGTTACACAGAGTCGGTTACAAGGGAGGAGATCTACATATCCATATTGCCAAGCTTGCCTTCCACGCAAAGGAGAGTCCCACCTGGACACGGGACGAAGTCTTCAATACTGTATCTTCATAGTCCAACAGTCCGGAAGAAGTACATAGTCCGGCTGTCCGAGGACCCCCTAATCCAGGACTCCCTCAGTAGCCCCTGAACCAGGCTTTAATGACGATGAGTCCGGCACAGATTGTCTTCGGCATTGCAACGCGGGTTCTTCCTCCGAATACTCCATAGAAGATTTTGAACACTAGGATCGTGTCCGGCTCTACAAAACAAATTCCACATACCACCGTAGAGAGTATAATATTTCCACAAATCTAATCTACTGACAACTTTTCATAGCGTGACGTTCTGCTGTGGTCTGGTCATGACAAACCTTTCTTCCCAGCCTACCACTGCACGTGGTGTGAGGCGGTTTTATTGGCACGTCTTGTCAAAGCAGAGATCGTGTCCCCTTATTATGGGATTCTCATCAATACGGGTGTGGGTAACCCAACCGTGCCATCAATCACGGCGCTTGGGGAATAAGCGAGTTTACCAGGCAAGTGGGGAGGCGCAGAATCCCTACTGATTTTATAAGGGGATAAGGACTCCCTTTCGCACCCACGCTTTCTTCTTCCCGATCAATTCCCCTTCGCTCGAGCTCCAGCGCCCAAGCGTTCATCTTCTCCGCCCACAAAGGCCTTCCGAAAATGTCCGGATCCGGAGCAGGAGGCAAGTGGATGGCCTCTACCATCCGGGAGAGGGATATCAAAAAGCTTCGGGAGGCCGGGTATCTGGCCAAGAAAATCAGCCACCGTCTCCCGACGGCGGGACAGATCGTCCCTACTCTGGAACCCCACGAGAGGGTTGTATTCCTCCCTCACTTTGTCCGCGGGCTAGGGTTTCCCCTCCACCCATTCGTTCGCAGCATCATGTATTATTATGGGATTGATCTTCACGATCTGTCCCCCAATTCCTTCCTTAACATCTCGACATTCATTGTCGTGTGCGAGGCTTTTCTCCGCATCTCGCCACACTTCGGCTTATGGCTGAAGATTTTTAACGTGAAGCCCAAGGTAGTGGGCGGCGAGTACGCCGAGTGCGGGGGTGCTATGGTGAGCAAGATGCCCAACGTCACATGGCCAACAGGCACTTTTAATGATTCCGTCAAGGAGTGGCACAACAGTGGTTTTACATCACCGAGCCACGCGGCACGGAATGGGCCGCTACTCCCGGGTTTCGATCCGGAGCCCCTCTGCGGCTTACCTCCTGGGTTAAGAAGGGCCTGAACTGGTCTTCGTCCGACGAACTGTCGGTGCTCCAGACACGCATTAAAGATATGGAAGACAAGAACATCGAACTTGTCAATGTAGTCCAGGTGATGTTAGTTCGCCGGATCCTTCCTTGTCAACACCGGACTTGCAATCTATGGGAATTCGATCCGGCCAAGCACCAAACCCTGTGAGAGCTATTTGGCTCCTCGCACGAAGACATCTGGAAGGTGCTTTTTAAGTCTGGCAAATCATGGCCGGACTCAGCCGAGGACCGCAGGTACCAACTGTCCCGCCCTGCAAGCTCGGTGAGTCATTATATTTTTTATCCGCATAACCCAAAGGAAATGCTTAACGTGTTTTCCACAACTCTCCTAGGGCTGGATGAAGAAGGCGGAGCGGATCCATTGTCCGGCCCTGCTGCCCGAAGAACCGGTCGTCCCACTTCTGACGAAGATGCTGGTCTCGGCGCCTTACAAGGTGCTGAAGAAGACGGCCGAGAAGGAGGGCAAAAAGACCCGGGGCGGCCTTCGTCGCCGTGGCACTTCGGACACAATATCTGAAGGCTCCAATGCCCGTTCCGCCTCCGAAGAGGACAAGGAGGAGGAAGATGAATCCCCCGCGGGGGGAAGAAAGAAGAGGACAGCCTTCGCACACTTGGAGGCCGAGTCGCCTAAAAGGGGAAAAGCTCCTCTTCCGGAGGAGTCTACTGCCGCCGCCGACAGTGGCCTGGCGTGGGATCGCAGGGCCCAGCCCCTGGCGAACTCGTGAGTATATAAAGTCCGAGTACGTTTATGCGTCCAGACTCATCATGGCATAATATTTTAACCTGAGCCATATTTTTTGTAGTCCGGCAAGGTCCCGTACGAAACAATCCTCATCAGAGGATTTGCTGATCTGGGATGCTATGGAGAGTGGGACGCCCCCGAAGGCCCCTTCCCCCAAACAGGTGAATAACACCGAGGCTTCGTCCCAGAAGGACACCAGCCAAGGAGGAGAGGAAAAGACCATGAAGGCGGCGCCTGAAGGTCAAACTTCAGGGGCCGGACACATGGGGGAGAAGATTCCCATGGGAGCTGACCGCGGGGGCCATCTTGAATTTGGCTCCCAGCCGGATGCAATTCCAGAGACCAATATGGCTCCAGAATCAAGCAGGCAGCCTCCCTCAGCTGGGGGGGCGTGCCAGTTCCACCGGCAACCTCTGTCCAACCAGAGGTGTCGAATGCTTTGTTGGTGGCGCTGAAGAGCGCCTCCATCGTCGATGAACACCGTGCCCTTATGGGTGCGGTGATTGAGAAGATTCAGTCTGCTGAGAGTGGACTGAATGAAGCCTGTATCAGCCTTATAAAAGTTTTTAATGTATGTTTTATGAGGTTTCGAAGAGTGTCATGGTATGGATAGTAGCCCCTGATACACTGTTCGGTGAAAGAAACAACCGGACAGTGGATCAAATTTATGTTCGCAGGAAGACTCATTTGATGACATCTATCTCTCTTCTTTTATAAGCAGGCGTCTGTAGCGGCTGCTGCCTCTCATACTGCGGAGATCCTCGGGCTGAATCAAAGTCTGGAGCGGGCCAAAGAAGAACTTGGCCAGTTGAAAATGCAGTTGGGAGATGAACAAGGTATGCGCAGGTCTTGTTCGCGTTTATTGCGAATGAATTTTCAGTATGATAAAATATGTTTCATGATTTGCGCTAGGGATGATGACCGAAGTGGAGGCTCTTAAGAAGGCTGTGGCCGAGGCTGAGAAAAAGGCAGCCGTAGAGCAGGCTCTTCGTGAGAAGCACGAGGCCAGGGTTATTGAAGCTGAGCAGGAGCTTCAAGAGGCCGTGAAGAAGTGCGAAACTTTGGAGTAGAGTTTAACGGAGAAAGAATTCGAACTCACCAAGGCTCATCAGGCCACGAGCGATGCCAGGGGGAAACCCAAAGCGCCCTACAGGGGATCCAAGAGGCGAGGAAGATCGCGGCGGGTAAGGATTTTTTCCATGTAAAGCAAGTATTTGAGGAGAAAATTATGTTTCTAATTTTGAATTCGGATTTCTCAAGGGTATTTGCGGAGCTGCCCCACAGCATATCGGATGCCTCCCAATTCTACCGAGCCGAAGAAAGGAATACTGCGGATAAGCTCTTCTGGTCACAGTATTTGGCACCGAATTATCCGGTGCCTATTGTCGATCAACTGAAACAGCTGATCGAACTGCATAAGGCGGCGGAACTAGCCATGAAGGATTTGATTATCCGGCTATGGCCCGCCGAGCCGATTCCAAGCAGCTACTTCGGGCTCGTGAAGCGGCTTGTGAGTGCCTGCCCTCGACTTGATGTCATCAAGCGGTCGGTCTGTATAGAGGGTGCGCGAATGGCCTTCGCCCGCGCAAAGGTGCACTGGGGGAAGATGGATGCTGAAAAGCTGATGACCGAAGGACCGCCAGAGGGGAAGGAGCACCGCAAGCCCGAATTATATTATGAGAGTGTCCTGAAAGGATCCTACCTTGCAGCGGAGCTATGCACCAAGGACATTATATTTCCATGAATGCAAATCATGTTGTCCTTTGTAATGTTTGAACAAGGCCATTTATATTATTTATTGCATGTTATATAAAAGTTTATCCTCCTGCGCGGCCGTTTTATATATTAACCCTGAGAGTTGGCCAGTCGTCGGCTTCTGCCCCCACGTAAGAAGTACGGGGGTGTCCGGGATAAACCTGATCACTCTTTATCCCAGTTTTGGGTCCTTCGAAGGAGGTGTTCAGCACAACGAACCAGGCAATCGGACTATAGGGCTTTATCGCTCTCACTTAGCCATAGGAGCTTTAGGAAGGTAGGCGCAGCCCCTGGTGTTCGGAAGACCGCACGAGGGGCTCTATAAGCACCTAATCGGAAGAAGAACCGATCCATCGCACGCTGCATTGGTTATGGCATTATGCGGGAGAAATCCTTAAAGATTTTACAACCTCTCGAACAGCTGACCAGCTCTCGCCATATCATGACAGTCAGTTTTCGGCTTTCTCTACTGAGGTGCTCGTCCGGAAGAACCGGGACACAGTCGCAGTAGTTCTCCCAGTGCTACCTTAGCCAATATAGCGGAACGTAAGGTACCAAAATATGGGAGTCGGGCAAACCCAACTATTGACCCAAGACATGATTCGGAGCTGATGCATATAATGCTATAAGTTCGGGGTGCGAACTTCCGTGAAGGTGTTCGGACTTTATTGCCGTATTATGGGTGAAACAAAGCCCCTGGCATATTTGAAGGCATATCGCGGTGTACGGATGCCACTTGACAAAAGAATTTTAATAAGAAATAACAGCAGATAAGCGTCATATGAATCCACATGTTGTATTTGAATAGTACGTCGATGCCTATGAGTACAGGTAATGTGATAAAAATGAAATATGACTGTGGAACCTGCTGAGACCAGGGGGAAGAAGTTGTGTGCGGATCCGGAGTATAGTCGGATGGTCATCGCGGGGAATATCTAAGGATTCCCTTGCGCATTCGGGCTGCCTCCATATCGCCCGTCCTGGTCGGCGCAAAGGTGAACCTGCAAAGGAAATGTAAGAAATGTTTGTGTGCCGGAGAGCGGTTGAGCCGCTGAGTGCAGCCTGTCCTGGCCTTCGCCGGAGTGTTTAATTGAGCTCTGGACGAGCCGGGCTATCCTGCCGCGAAGTAGTTCGGAGTCCTTTGACGGTGTCCGGGAGCTTGGCCGTAGACTCGAGGGTCGGCTGTAAGGTGCTGCTCGTTGCTTCTGCTGTTAAGGCAGTGGTGTACTCGTTGGTGCCGAGGGAAAGTTCGGCCTGGCCATTAACCATGATGACGCCGCGTGGATTGGGCATCTTGAGCTTACGGTAGGCATAATATGGCACCGCGTTGAATCGAGCGAACGCAGTTCGTCCGAGCAGTGCCTGATAATCACTGCGGAAAGGGACGATTTTGAAGATTAACTCTTCGGTACGGTAATTGTCTGGTGATCCGAAGACTACCTCAAGGGCGATGGAGCCTGTACAGCTGGCTTCCACACCTGGTATAATGCATCTGAAGGTGGCTTTAGTGGGTTTGATCACCGAATGATTGATGCCCATCTTGCGCACTGTGTCCTGGTAAAGCAGGTTTAGACTGCTGCCTCCGTCCATAAGGACTCGTGTGAGGTGGAACCCGTCAATTATTGGGTTGAGGACTAGTGTGGCTGGGTTGCCCTGATTGGCGTTAGCCGGACGATCCGTGCAGTTGAAGGTCACCGGCCCTAGTTTATATTGTGGGACGACTAGTTCCGTTAAGTTCGCATCCCTAAGGGTGCGCATCCAGTCCGGGTTGGGACTGTGAGTGTTGTTTACCACGTTCACCGTTTGGATTTGCGGGGGAAATTTCTTTTGCCCTCCTGTGCTTGGTGGTCTGGGCTCTTCGTCGCCATCATCGCTTTGAGACCCCCCATCTCTGTTTCTGGCGCCTGCCCTGCCGGCTTGTTTGAAGACCCAGCATTCTCTGTTGGTATGGGTGGTTGGCGTTCCTGGGGTGCCATGAATTTGGCATTGGCGATCGAGTATGCGGTCCAGACTGGATGGACCTGAATTGTTATTTTTGAGTGGCCCTTTCCGCTGACCGGACTTAGAGCCACTAAACCCGGCATTAACTGTCGTATCTTCGATGTTTTCACCATATTTCCGGCGCTTGTGTTTGTTGCGTCGTGGTTTGTCATTGTTATCTCTGGCCTCTGATGTGCCAAGTTTGCTTGGTGTGTTGGTGCTACGGGCCAACCAGCTATCTTCGCCCGCGCAAAAGCGGGTCATAAGTGTCGTGAGGGCTGCCATGGATTTTGGCTTCTCTTGGCTGAGATGTCGGGCGAGCCACTCGTCACGGATGTTATGTTTAAAGGCTGCTAGGGCTTCGGCATCCGGATAGTCGACAATTTGGTTCTTTTTAGTTAGGAACCGAGTCCAGAATTTCCTGGCTGACTCTCCGGGCTGTTGTGTTATGTGACTTAAATCGTCAGCATCCGGTGGTCGCACATAAGTGCCCTGGAAATTGTCCAGGAATGCGTCTGCCAGGTTCTCCCAACTTCCGATGAATTTTGCCGGCAAGCTATTAAGCCAATGCCGAGCCTGCCCTTTGAGTTTTAGTGGGAGATACTTGATGGCATGTAGATCATCCCCGTGAGCCATGTGAATGTGGAGGAAGAAGTCCTCTATCCATACCGCGGGGTCTGTAGTACCATCATATGATTCAATGTTCATGGGTTTAAACCCTTCTGGGAATTCATGATCCATTACTTCATCGGTGAAGCATAGGGGGTGTGCGGCGCCTCTGTACCGGGCTATATCACGACGCAGTTCATACGAGTCTTGTCTGCTATATTCGGCTCGGACGGATTTGTTAGCATATCCGGCGCGACGGTCGTCGTCACGTGTTGGGGGCGCCCTCGTGATCCGTAGATCAATCTTTTATGTCCTACTTTATTTTCCAATACGTCTCGCAGGTCCTGCGTGTTGCCCCGGGCCTTGGTGTTTTGTTTGACAGGCGACGGGGTGCGGGCTGGTCTTCGGGCTGATATGCCGCTCTGTCTCGGCCACGAGGTGGCCGATAAGCCGCATCGTACGCTGGTAGTGCAGGTTTTACTGCTTCCTCCTCGAGTTGGGGTAGTAACCTGCGCTTTGGGTAACTCTTGGTTGGGCGTTCAAGTTTGTATTCCTCGGCCGCCAGGACCTCAGTCCATCTATCCGCTAGTAGATCTTGATCAGCTCGAAGCTGTTGTTGCTTTTTCTTCAGGCTATTTGCTGTGGCTTTCAGCCGACGCTTGAAGCGCTCCTGCTCGACGGGATCCTCAGGCACGATAAATTCTTCGTCGCCGAGGCTCACCTCGTCTTCAGAGAGAGGCATGTAATTGTCATCCTCTGATTCTTCGTCTGTTGCCTGTTCCTGAGGGCTAGCTTGTCCATCCTCCCGCTCAAGGCCTAGCCGGAGGGGATTGTCTTCGTCTTCGGCACTATCTGGAGCGTTATTGTCTCTTGTGCCGGTATCGCTGCTTTTGCTATGGCGGGACTTAGAGCAGCGCCGCTGACGCCGGTGCTTGGATTGCTTCTTGGAGGGATTATCCTCCGTTGCTTTATCGCCATCGCCTTCTTTGGGGGTGTCCACCATGTATATATCATATGATGAGGTGGCAGTCCAGCGCCCTGTGGGTGGTGGTTCCTGTTCGTCTCCTGCATCGTCGTCCATACCGTCGATGTCTTCGGAGCCGAAATCGAGCATGTCGGTTAAATCATCGACAGTGGCTACTAAGTGGGTGGTGGGTGGGGAGCGAATTTCTTCGTCGTCCGCATCCCACTCCGGCCGGACATAGTTCGGCAAGGGTCTCCTGACAAGGAGAGAGACCTTAATGAGTTTAGCACGTCGCCCAGTGGTGAGTGCTAAAAGATATCCGCGGAGGAAAACTCCATGATCGGTGCCCAATCAGATTCGATAGGCACGGATGCAGGCGGTTCGGAGCCCGTGACCGGGGACGAATCCAAGTGTCCGGCAACACGGGTCTCATAGGAGGTGAAGTCAGTATTCGGCTCTATCGCCGCTGCGTGCGCGGCCTCCATGGCGGGTTCTATCCACCCGTCCTCGGACGGCATGATCTGCTCCGGATTGAGGGCCGGAGTAGCTGCAGGTGTGATCTCCCGAACACTGTCCGACGGCAGAGCTAAGTCATGCTCGTCGTGACTGTGCGGCGCACCTGACATGGGCTCGAATCCGTCGAAGATCAAGTCTCCGCGGATGTCGGTAGTATAGTTCAAGTTTCCAAACCTGACCTGATGGCCAGGGGTGTAGCTCTCGATCTGCTCCAGATGGCCAAGCGAGTTGGCCCGCAGTACGAAGCCGCCGAATACGAAGATCTGTCCGGGGAGGAAAGCCTCACCCTGGATCGCATCGTTGTCGATGATCGAAGGAGCCATCAAGCCTTTATCGCGACGGCACAGTGGAACTCTCAATGAAAGCACCAATGTCGGTGTCAAAACCAGCGGATCTCGGGTAAGGGGTCCCGAACTGTGCGTCTAAGGCAGATGGTAACAGGAGGCGGGGGACACAATGTTTACCCAAGTTCGGGCCCTCTCGATGGAGGTAATACCCTACTTCTTGCTTGATTGATCTTGATGATATGAGTATTACAAGAGTTGATCTACCACGAGATCGAAGAGGCTAAACCCTAGAACCTAGCCTATGGTTATGATTGTTGTTGTCCTACGGACTAAACCCTCTAGTTTATATAGACACCGGAGGGGGCTAGGGTTACACAAAGTCGGTTACAAGGGAGGAGATCTACATATCCGTATTGCCAAGCTTGCCTTCCACGCAAAGGAGAGTCCCACCCGAACACGGGACAAAGTCTTCAATATTGTATCTTCATAGTCCAACAGTCCGGAAGAAGCACATAGTCCGGCTCTCCGAGGACTCCCTCACTCGCTTCTACCATGGTTTTTTCCGTCATGGACGGCCCAAAGAATGTCATGCAGCTGCATCTCCGGCTCGCCCAGGACGAAAAGCCCATTTTCTGTCATGATTTTTTGTCATAGAAGTAGGAGCCCACCACATCTATGATGATACCGGGTTTTGTCACAATTAACGTCATAGAAGTGTCATAAGCATGACAGGAAAAAAATTCGTTCGGCCCAAAATGTCACAGATGTGTCCTTTTTTTGTAGCATTGGTGGAAATGTGGATCTAGACTCCTCTCTCTTTTCCCCCTAAAACTAGCAAGAATCCGTGGAGGGATTGAGAGATAGAAAGCTCGAAGAAGGTCAACAATGGGGGAAGAACACGAGCTCAAGAGATAGGGTCCAATGGGGAAGAAGATCCCCTTATATAGGTCCCCACGAATCTACCCGTTATATGCAGAAAACTGTAGGACCAGTACAACCGGTGTAAGTATCGGTACAACCGGTCAAAGTAGAGATAAAACTTCGCGTAGGAAAAGCACTAAGCGGTACAACCTCCCGGGGCACCGGTAGTACCAGTTAAACTGGAACTAACCGGTAAAACCGCCCCACAACCGCCCAGGAACCGCTCCAAAACAGAAACCATTCCGGTTGTAGAGCGCTAGGGCCGGTACAACCACCAGACCAAGTTTGGAGCGGTACAACATCCCCAAACACCGGTAGTACCGGTCAACCGGTACAACCGGTGTAAGAAGCGGTACAACCAGTCTATGTAAAACAGGTAACGGCAAAACAGCCATGCCTTTTACATACGAGCTCCGAATTCGACAAAATCAAGTTTGTTGGAAAGGTAAAGACAAGAGCAAACATAATCTTGATAGAAATATCAAGAAATATCAATTGAGAAAATACCCAAAATAAAATGGTGAGAACCCTTTCTCAAATAAGAGCAGTAAAAACTCCAACACCGAAAACACAAAAGAAGATGCATATGAAATCGGTTTTTGATGAACTCGAGCTTGTCATGAAGATGACCATAAGCTCCAAATCTCACAAGGAGAAAAACCAAACAAGAACCAATAAAGATGATGCAAGGATGCAATGGTTTGATCTCTCTACGAACAATACGTTCAAGCTACTCATCAAGAGCCCCCCTTGATAGTACGACAATTGATCATGTAACCGGGTCTCCCAACTACCACCATGAGACCGGTAAAACAGAAAACCTATCAAGGGCAAACCTTTGCCTTGCACAAAGTCCACTTGAGCTAGATGATGATGATCTTGACTCCCTCAAGTTGGACCACCTTTCTTGATTGTGTTGGCTTGATGAAGACTAGTTGATTGCTCCCCCATACTCCACTATGGGTGAGCCACTCTTTGGCACATCTTCACAAGTCCATTGACACCACAATGGACGGAAAGCTTCAAGCACTTGATCTCTTCATCATGCTCCACTTGAACTTGCACACCGCAATCTTGATGACGATCAACACTTGATGTCATCCTCCATGGGTTGTATAATATCTTCCTTTTGATGCAAGCCCATGGAAACATACCTAACCCCAAAAAGAACTCTCACGTAGACCATGGGTTAGTACACAAAGCGTAATGGACAATGCTTAGCATACCATGGGATCACTTGATCCCTCTCGGTACATCTTCTACGCTTTGTGTGTTGATCAACTTGAATCACTCTCTGTACTTAGTCTTGATCAACCTTGAATCTTTCCAACTCTCTTCATTCGGATGATGTCTTGAAGGTAAACATGAATGATCACACACTCTTCTTCTTCAAGACATGCTTGCAATAAGCTCAATTCTCACATGACCAATCTTTGAATAATTCCTTAATAGCACCTTAGTCAACACAAAAACTGCTTGAAACCAACACATGGACTTCAAGAAATGCCTATGGACAAGTCCTTCAAATATAACTCAATGCAACCATTAGTCCATAGAGAATGTCATCAATTACCAAAACCACACATGGGGGCACCACATGTCCTTTCAATCTCCCCCATTTTGGTAATTGATGACAATCACTTTCAAGAGAGTTTATATAAGGAATTATGCATCACCATGCAATGCAACAACCAATAATGCATGTGTATGAGATGCAAATGCTTAGGAACAAAACCAAAGGAAGAAGAAATAACTCTCTTAACTTCTCACAAAACTCTCTGAAACTTCTCCCCCATTGGCATCGATTGCCAAAATGGACGAAAAGCTTAGAAGGCCAATATATATTGTGGTCCTCCGTAAATTGCATATTTCTCAACAAGATAGTGAATGCAATACACATATCCATAGATAAATACTTGGAGGAACAGAAACTATATTTAGGCACAAAGATTGCTAAAGAAAGATATTCCACAAAGACATAACAAAGAGAGACACAAGCAATCAAACACTACTGCAGGATGCTGCTAACGCGACACTACGATCAGAGACCCTTCGACGAAACAGTGTGCGATGCCATAATCGCAAACGGTGGTGTAAAAAAACCATCAAAAAAGGTGCAAAACATTTGCGATGGAGGATGCATAAAACACGGTTCAAATTTTAGTTGCGTGTGCGATGCAGGGCATACGGTTCAGCTCAATTAACCGTTTGCGATGAGGAGGAACAAAAGAAACGGGCAGCCAGATGAAGGTGTGTGTGATGTACAGCATACGGTTCACTCGGATGAACTATTTGTGGTTAGGCAACACAAAATAAACGGTCAGCCAGATCAAAGGTGTGTGCGATATACGGCATGTGGTTCACTCGGATGAACTGTTTGCGTTGTGACATGAGAACAAAAATGGTTCAAATGGACAAGATGTGTGTGATACGAGGCAAATAGGCCTGTAATCGGAAACGTGTGCGAAGACCGATAACAACACAGACGATTACTGCTAACAAGCTGTGTGTGTTGTGAGCAAACGATTGCTGGTATACAATTGTGAGTGATTGATGAAAACATCACCGACGGGTTCCATTGTTTAGTCTGTGTGCGATATGATTTTCTTTGTACGCACAACATCTACGCTCTGTCTACAAAGCATCAACATATATACTTAAAAAGACAGCATTGCATAACCAAATTAAGCATACAATTACACAAGTGACTACACACTTAACATTTCCACACACCAAAGAAAGCAATTACATGCATACTAAAGTAGGAGAAACGAGGATCTAATCATCTACTTATTGTTGCGACGATGCTTGCCATTGCTCTGCTTCCGGCTGGATCCCTGGCCGTTTTGGGGAAGGAGGCACTTCCTCATGTCAACGATCTGCATGTACATGTTGTAGCTCATGTACGCCTCCTTGGCCGCGTACACGACGTGAGCTTCGTCGAGTTTCTCCATCCAGGTCGAGTGCCAGGCACGCTTGTCCTTGTTGCATGGATCCTTCATGTCTCTGTAGTAGGGGTCGATGATGGCCTCGGCGAGGTAAACCAGTGAGTCCTTCTCATGCTCCTTGCTGCCCCAAATCTTGTATTGGCCCTGGATGTCGACAAGATTCTGGCAGGCGATGCCCGAATTCTCGATCGCCTTTACATCGTTGGTGATGTCCACCGTAGCAAACATGTAGTGGGGGCTGTTGACAAACCTAGCGAAACGCTCGCAAGGCCTTGTGGGCAGGCAGTAGTGGTAGACGAGGACATGGTGGCGCACGCACATCTGGGCAACGGCGACCTTGGGACGAGACCCGGGACGAGCGCGGGTGTACTCGAGGTCGAACCCGACCACCTTGTACTTCTCCGCGGCAAGCAACAGCTCCATGATGTGGATGGAGTGCTCCACCCAGACCGCGTCGTTGGTGTACACCACTGAGAGGTCCATGAACCTTCTGTGGGTGTCCACCACGGCACGCATGGTGAACTGCTGCTCGTCGTCGGCAGCCGCTCGGAGCGCCAATGGAGCTGCGCAGGATACCCTCTAAGAATTTCTCGTGGTGGGTGTGCTTCTTGCAATGGTGGGGCGCGATCGAAAGGTTGAAGAGACACAAGGGTAGTTTAAATGGCTGCTGTAATAAATGGGGGCCGGCCGGCCTGTAATCGTCACGTCTTGTCACGATGTTCATAGCGGAGGATTCTAGTGTATGCTTGACAACACCGCACCGCACGCGTGGGCTCGAAGAGGCGCCAAATGTATCATCGGTGAGCCTGTTCTCGTGCTACCGCGTTGTTTACCGAACAAGCTTCTCGCCCGACTAGTTTGGCCATTCATTTTTGCGAAATAAATGTAGGGCAAACCTCATTTCCTTCAGCACCCTTGCTCTGAGAACAAAGAACCTGGCGAATATAATCTCCGGTAAGGTCCCTCGGTAGGAGTTCAAACTAATTTTGGAGAGATGCAGATCTAGGCATTCGACGTGATTGTTATATTGTATCACATTATCCACCACTCAGCCTAATCTTATCTGCAAAAGAAGAAAACGTGTTAGTGCCTACATGCAGTTTTGAACATTACTATAGGCCTAGCTATTTGGTTTGGAGGATTTGTAAAATGCACTAACATGCCATCTTTGATCTGACATGATTAACATGGGCATTTGATTACATTCTAGAAAAATGTAGCCTTCTTCACAAGAGGTTGGAGTGGATGAAAAGTTCCCTAAGAAAACTAGTACAGATGAATCCAAAGGAGAAATGCTTATTGATTGTAACCATATGGATCAAGCAACCAATATGGGGGGGGGACATGTATGTACTGAAATCCTCCAAAAGAACCTTCAGAAATCGTAGTACATTGTCATTGTAAAGTTGGAAAAAGGTGTCACAAATTGAACTCCCTTATGGTGAACATTTAACAGGAAAGGAACATCACCTCGATATATAGCTTCTCCAGGCACGGAAAGCATCTCAGGAAACTGATAACTTCCTCCAGGTCGGGGCCGATAGATTCTAGTGCCAAGACCTTCACTATGCGCAGTTTCGGGGTCAAGCTTGCCGGAATCATTTTCTGAATGACAGACGAACAAACATCTTCAAAATTAGAAATAATGTTAATTTGTAGAAGGAGAGGTAGAAGGCGGCTGTTGTACCTGAACGGGTGTGGATCCAATAACAAGTACGGAGTATTTGTCAGACGAGTAGCCCACCACTGTCAATTTTGGTGCAGAAATGATATTGATTCTTGTTGGAGCTTCTTGATAAACTACAAGTAATCTCTCAAGTGCAGGTGTGTCCTCAATGACCATACCGTGGTACACATCTTGTGATGTCTTCCTGCCGCATTAGCAACACACATAAATAGTCGGGAGAGTCATGGAGGTGATGTGGAAGGTACTCAACCCATTGATCGCCTGAAGACGAAGGTACTCAAGTGCAGTACAGCCACGGAGCAGGCGCTCCATGTCACCCTTTGAGAGGCAGACGGTGACGAGCTCGAGGTGCTTCAGTCGTGGTAGAATAAGAGCGGGCGCGTCATTAAGGGGCGGGAAATGGCAGTTCCTGAACTTGGCGACGCGCAGCGTGGGCGCGAGGCAGAGTGCAGACGTTAGCAGCGACCGCATATGCCCATCATCAAAAGTGAGCTCCTCGAGCTGATCTAGGGCGGGGGAGGATCGGAACCAGTCATCAAGCTTGGCTCGGTCCTTGCCGTTGGAATGGAACTTGCCCATTCTAAGGCCTTTGGTTGGGCCAAGGTGACTGCCGAGGATCTTGGAGAACGCATCCAAGCTTTTGCGATAGCCATGGCAGAGCTCGTGGGTGTCGTTGAGGTCGAGAGGGCTGGAGTTCCATAGGGGGCGCCACCGCCGGGAAAGGAGGGTTGTCCGTGCCCCATATTTGATTGGGAGGATGGAGATGATGACTTTCAACATATCATCGGGGAGGCTGCTGATGAAGTCTAGGCCTGCTGGAGTCGCTTGCGGTTCTAGATCGCCTCGCCTCCGCTTGTTGGCAGCCCCGTTCTCCACCTCCGGAGTCTCCTTGTCAGCGGCGCTTTCTGATAGAAATGGGAGTACAGGGAATATTTAGTTAAAACAGGGCAATAGAAAAGTGTATTGGTAACTAGAAGTTATTAGGTAGGAATATAGTAAGAAAAGGGAATAACAATTGGTTGCTTAAATACTACACAATTCATTTGACATTGCTGGTTAAGTCAACTGCAAATAGTTTAAAAGAAAAGTTACTTCGAACAAAGTCTAGACGGATGATTTTGTCGGGGAAGTTAGCTTATATCTCATGACCAGGCCCTTTTATGTGCAGTGCAATTTTAGTGCCAGCTTTCAGTACATGAAACTTTGCAATTTCTTTCCAAAAGCCAGTGCCAAAATAGGAGTCAGCACGTTCATCAAGTCTTACAGTAGCAACGATTGTAAATCCATGGTTTGTGTGCAGTATGACATCCGTGGAGCCTTGATCTATGTAAAGGGAAAATTTGTGCACTACATAATCTGTTGCATAGCAAGGGATGTTCTACAGAAAATGGTAGGATTGTTAAAGAAAATATGGTAACATGCAAATATGGGCCCAAATTGAAAGAATTGTACAGCAGTTCAAATCGAAGGACAAAAATCTATAATTAAATAGATAGGGTAAACATGATATCATGGAAATATGAGAGTAATCGAAAGAACAATACATCATTAATTTTCCTAATATAGAAAGAAGAGGGGGGAAATCCCCTCTAACGTATGTGGTGCATGTGGCACCATTTATCCAAATGTAGCAATATTTAGAATATGTTCAGGAAAGTAGGCCATGCCAACCGATTTAGGGTGAGATTGAACATACCGCGCGCGTCCTCAAGTTATCTGGTACGGAGAGATGGAATCTCTGGCGGCGGTCACAAAGTCCTGAAGTGTCGGCGCACTGTACTTTCTATGAATGAAAGAACCCTCAAATCAGCTCGAATAAAAATGAATTCACGGCGATTTCCGCCGGGTGATTAAAGGAGGCAGATGAACTGGGATAAGAGATGAGATAATATCTCATTAAATTAGTTACCTTGTCGTCCATGAGAAAGAACCCTTAGTACGGCAGATTCCCCAACCGAGCGGAGCTCGGTCAACCACAAGCAACGTCGAGAAAGTCGATGGCGATAGGCGGCGGCAAGCGGAAGTGGCGAAATGCGGTGGGCTTTGCCGGCAGCCTGGCGGCGGCGGCATGCGTCGAGCTTAGTGTTTACCGCCGCGATAGGCAGTGCCATGGCATAGACATGGAGGAGCTTGTGCAGGTGTGAATGGGGAACGTACCAGAGGGGCCGAGGGGGTGGCGGGCGGGGTGAGGTTTTTTGTGACGTGGGGATGGTGAGGGTTTTCTTTTTTCTTTTTTGAATTTGGTGGTGAGGGTTTTCTGTCCCACAAAGAATTTTGGGGGTGACGGTTTGCTAGAGCGAACTGTGTGTGATTGATGCAGCAGGCAAAATGAAAGTCATTGCGCACGGTTCCAATTTTGGAAACCGTGTGTGATTGACGTACTACCTCCGTCCTGGTTTATTGGTCCCCCATTGTAATTTTTACCAAAATTTGGCGAAATATTTAACATACTCAGACATAGATAATAAGCGTACACGTAC
Organism: Aegilops tauschii subsp. strangulata; assembly: GCF_002575655.3. Taxonomy (NCBI): domain Eukaryota; kingdom Viridiplantae; phylum Streptophyta; class Magnoliopsida; order Poales; family Poaceae; genus Aegilops; species Aegilops tauschii. The sequence continues at coordinate 443,440,941 of NC_053039.3, forward strand.
ATAAGCATAGTTCAACCATAAGTACATAGTTCAACCGTCATTAAGCATACTCAAGCGTACATAGTTCGATCCATCCCACATCTCATCTCACATGCGGCCGGCACGGTCCTGAAGCTTCTCCAGGTACTCGGCGTACGCGTCGTGCGCCAACCTGCGAGAATACTTCTGCTTGAAGGAGCCAACGGCCCGTCCTCTTGCATGCGCGAGAACACTTAGATACGTGTCATGAAGCTTATGGTTGCAAAATGGGCATCCAAAGCTGCCGTTTCAGGTCCTAATACGTGTGTTATGCATTCCCGCATAAAGCTCCCTTCGGATTTGCCTCTTGTAGCTCCTCTGGCCATCTTCATCCTCGCTGTCCACATCGTCAGACAGCACCTATAAAAAGAGTAAAACAAATTTGGCATCAAATCAATGATTACATGCCGCGAAGTAGGATTAGGAATTTATGGCTATTTATTTACACATATCCAGAGATTATGGTTCGATGTTTAAGCACACTCGTCTATGTACAGACCAATCTTGAAGAAAATAATGGCACAAACATATGTAGGTCATTCAAAATCAATTGTCAAGCCCTGGCTAGGAATTATTAGCACAAACACTAATCCTAGTCAGATTACTGGCAGAAATCATTTGCACAGATGAAACAACTAATCACTTATCACATGTACCATTCAAACAATCAATACACTACACGGATCTAACGAAACTTACTCAGATTTCATGGATTGGGAGAACATAACCATCGGATTTCTATTCCAAAAAGGGGGAGGCATGAGTAACCAGAGAAACCCTATGATCTATTTGACACATGAGTGGGTATAGATGACTAACCAGCTGTCCGTCGTCGTCGGAGTCGTCGCCGGAGTGGTCGTCGGAGTCGTCGCCGGAGTGGTCGTCGGAGTCGTCAACGGAGTGGTCGTCGGAGTCGGTGTGGAACTCCGCCTCCGGCTGTGGATGCTCGACGATGTCAGGGTGCAGCGATAACTCGCCGGTGGTGACGGCAACCTCTGTCTCCATCTCCACACCGTGCTTCGGTGCTTTAGCAGCCCCGGCGTCGCCACTCCCTCCGTTGGGGCGCTTCGGTGGCATCCTCATAAACTGACCGCTTTGAGGACTGAGAGTGGCGCCGAGGATGCATGCGGAGAGAGAGGATTGTGTGTGCGTAGCGAGGACGGGGGTGCGGCCGCTCGGGCACACCATTAATATGGTGTAGTGGGAGTTGTGGGAGAGAGGCGGGCGGCGGTCAAACCGATGGCTCGCCTCCCGGTGAGCCTGCGCACCGGACTGCTAGCATGCCTACCAAAGTTTCACACAGCTACTCGCACGCCTCCCGACAACACTGTGCAGCGAGCACGCCTCCGTCAATTCACACACCTTCACACACGCCTCCCTGTCAGCCTGCGCGGCGGACTGCTCGCATGCGTCCCGTCAACTCACGCCTGCTCGCACGCCACACGGGTCGCGCGGCGGCACGTATATTGTTTTTCTATTTGGATGATTAATGTTGCCGCTTTATTGTTTAACCGAAGCATGGCACGTATCCATTGTTGGTCTAATGCTCACGGTTCGAATAAGTAATCCATTTGGGATATTGGTTCCCAATTATTATTAATCTCCTGTCCGTAATTAGATAAAGATTACATCAAAACTGGTCTCAAATTTGACAAAAAAAAGTACAATGCCACTTTGTATTGGTGTCCATATGACAACACGATAAGTTTCATGAACTTCAAATAAGTTTTGGATGTACTAGAATTTAAAAATCAAGATTCTCAATGTTTGAAATTTGTTGCACGGGGAGTAAACATGCACCCAGTGAGACACATGTGTTTTTGAAATCCATTTAGGAGCACTGTCACGTGTGCATGTAGCTCAAATTTGATTTTCGCACATTATACCCGTAAAAAATCAATCAATCAATGTACTAAAACGTCTTAATGATCTCTATGATTTTTTTGAAATTAAAACGTCCCTCCTTTGGTAACATGTATGTTCACCGCGGGATAATTAATTTAACATGCATCGTAGTTTCGGTGGATTTGCGCTGTGTGTGTGGGTGTGTGCATCTGGGGATGGCGGGTGGCTCGCGGTACACTACGAGTTGTGAGCCACCGTGTGGGTTGGCCGTTTTGTTAGGCAGGCCGGTGCCACATCAGAGTCATGAAATCGTTATTTAAAACATTACACAACCCTTTCATACATAAATGTTTTGGCCACATGCAATTGATGGTTGTCCTACACGACACACGATACTCGCGTGTGACGCTTTCTGTGGGCCCGCGAGGTCGTCGTCCATTACTTTGATGAACAGCCGGCAGTGAGGTTAATTTGACCAGCAAGGTAGAATCTTTTTTGTTTGTGTTATGGTGGTATATAGTACGCGTTGAAGAGGTGGGAGGGGACTAGCATATATACTATACGTACGCGTCCGTGAACAAGTACACCTCACTCAGTGTCGGGACTTTTTGGTTACCGAGGCACGTGCCACATCAAAATTGTGAAATTGGTTATTCCAACATCACACAACACCTTTTTGGGCCACATGTATATCCTAGCAAGGACACTCACGTGTGACGCTTCCATCTGTGGGCCCACGAGGCCATCGTCGATGCATGCATGCATCACTTTGACCTACATCGGGAGAGGTTAATTAATTTCACCATCGATGAGGATTCTTTTGGGTTGTACATATATTATGGCAGGAGCATATAGTATGCGGTGAAGAGGGGGGAAGGCGACCATCATATGTAGTACGCTTGATATGAACCTCATTCTGTGTGGGTGCATGGTTTATGGTATTTGAGGCATGTGGCACATCAAAGTTGTGCATTTTTGGTATTCAACATAATATGTTTGGCCCACATGCAAAGTGGTGGTGTTGTCCTCTCGCACCCACTTAAGCGGTTATCAGCGATATCGATGCTTTCCATCTGTGGGCCCGCTTGGTCCATCACTACTTTTTGCCTGACAACAAGAGAGGTTAATTTGACTTAGGAGGGGATTATTATTTTTGCTCTGGGATGACATGCATGATACATTTTGAGCACACACACATGCATGTGTACGCATGAATCCCTCCCATCGAGTTGAAGTGGCTAGTACAACGACACATCATGAACCGATCTCGCTCTGTGTGGGGAGCTAGTGTATGATTTTTGACACACGCACCACATCAATGTTGTGTATTCAAACATGCATGCACGCATCACCTCCATATATGCATCTAGTGGTTTCCTTCGAACGATGCACTCCCTCGCGTGGTTACCGGCGACAAGCCTATATATTTGCGGGCCCGTGTGGACATCCATGATCACCTTGACCAACAACAAGATAGGTTACCATGGCGGATTCCTCATTTGGTTCGTATCGTAGTATAGGTCATGGTGAGATTCAGACCTAATTAAGTTTGAGCTCATATACTATGCACGCATGCATGCATGAATCCCCGTCGTTGGCTTGAACTGTGGTGTAACATACATATGCATCGTCAACCAAACCCTCACTCAGTGTGGGGCTTTCTAGTTCGAAATCACGGTGCCACATCAAAGTTGTTCCATTGTTACTCAAAAACACACCTCTCCATACATATGTTTGGGCCACACGCATGAAGTGTTGTCTTTGGGGACTAGCTACTTGCGTGATTATTGGCGAGATAGCCCATCTCCGGGGTCGCATGGACGGCCATCACTTTGACCAACAACAAAAGAGAGGTTGTACGACCAAGGTGGATTATTCTTGGTCCGTTTTACAATCCATCTTGGTGAGATATATGCCTCTCTGGCCCGCTGACTGAAAGTGTGTGTGTGGGGGGGGGGGTTGCTACTTCGCACTTTGCTAGGTGAACCTCGGTTGGGAGGGCATGCATTCATAGCTTAGGATTCCCTTCGTGGCGACACGAGGGGGGGTTGGGGCTGCTAGCTACTTCGCACTTTGCTAGGTGAACCTTGGTTGGGGGGGAGGGGGCATGCATTCATAGCTTAGGATTCCCTTCGTGCCGACACGAGGGGGGCTGCTAGCTACTTCGCACTTTGCTAGGTGAACCTCGGTTGGGGGGGGGGCATGCATTCATAGATTAGGATTCTCTTTGTGCCGACACGAGGGAGGGGTGGCTTCTAGCTACTTCGCACTTTGTTGGGGTGAACCTCGGTTGGGGGGGAGGGCATGCATTCATAGCTTAGGATTCCCTTCGTGCCGACACGAGGGAGGGGGGCTGCTAGCTACTTCGCACTTTGCTAGGTGAACCTCGGTTGGGGGGGCATGTATTCATAGCTTAGGAATCCCTTCGTGCCGACACGAGGGAGGGGGCTGCTAGCTACTTCGCACTTTGCTAGGTGAACCACGGTTGGGGGCATGCATTCATAGCTTAGGATTCCCTTCGTGCCGACACGAGGGAGGGGGGCTGCTAGCTACTTCACACTTTGTTAGGGTGAACCTCGGTTGGGGGGGCATTCATAGCTTAGGATTCCCTTTGTGCCGACACGAGGGAGGGGGCTGCTAGCTACTTCGCACTTTGCTAGGGTGAACCTCGGTTGGGGGGCATGCATTCATAACTTAGGATTCCCTTCGTGCCGACACGAGGGAGGGGGGCTGCTAGATACTTCGCACTTTGCTAGGTGAATGAACCTCGGTTGGGGGGCATGCATTCATAGATTAGGATTCCCTTCGTACCGACACGAGGGAGGAGGGGGGCTGCTAGCTACTTCACACTTTGCTAGGTGAACCTCAGTTGGGGGGAGGGGCATGCGTTCATAGCTTAGGATTCCCTTCATGCCGACACGAGGGGGGCAAGCAATACGGTGCGCTTTGCGAGAGAGGTGCCACATCGAAGTTGCATTTGGTATTTGAAAATCAAACCACCCTTTTGATACATAAATTTGGTCCACATGCAAGTGTGTTCGTGTTCGGACCCTCTCCCGCGTCATTTTTCGCCAAATTTATGAACATTAGACAAGTCAGATGACGCAACACACACGGTTCACTCAAACTAACCGTGTGCCACGCCGGTGCACCTGTCACGCACACATCCGCACAATACATTGGGCTCCACGAGGCTCCCCCTCGAAAAAATATCTGCCCGCCTCGAGGGTTTTTCTGTTTCATAACATGCGGTTGTTTTCTCCGGACCATGTGCGATGTTTCTTGTTCCCAATCCCGCTTGCATCCCTAGAAAATATCTGCCCGCCTCGAGGGTTTTCCTGTTTCATAACACACGGTTGTTATCTCCGGACCGTGTGCGATGCATTATCATCAAAATTTTCAATAGCCCGGCATTTCACTCCCGTGTTTGACTCCCGCGTAGTAAAATTTTCAGTACCCGCGTCATATCCTCAAACACCCCGCCCCCCTCCACACACACACACACACCAAAACCTCCTCGGGCATGCATGCGCGCGTGCGCACACACACACACACCCCTCCCTCGCTCGAAACCCTAGCAAGTTCTCCGCCGCCGCAAGGTCTCCATTGTCAACATCTATCGGTTCGCGTGTGCAGCTTGCCCACCGATCTCCATACCCAGGCCGCCCTGAGTTTCTTAGATGACGCCTACCAAACGCCCCCTTTCCCACAGATCCCCATCCCCATCCCCATCCCCCATTCCAGGGCGTCGCAACCTAAGCCCGTCTACGCTTCCCGTGGAGCTCGAGGAGCGAGTGGCCCAAAAGAGGTGTATAGCAGTCTCTTCGCCCGACGTCGCCGAGGAAGCTGCCGACCATTACTAGCGGCAGGCACTCAAGCGGCAGGCTAGAGTATGCGGGCATGTCTTGGCCGCCGGCTACGACATCGAGGTCATCGACAGCGATGGCCTGAGGCGGTCTGTGTCACAGGTTAAGTGGCCCACCCCCAACTCCTCGGGTTCAACCATCGTCAATCTCATCCATGGCCCACCGCTGATCTCCTCTGGCTCGCTATCAACAATTTGCCATTCTACATCGCCATCGAGCCCCTTTTGTCATTTCTGAAGGACACGTTCTGCGACACTGGCTTGGGATCCACAGCTTCCAAGTCCGACCTCATCGACGGCGGCCACGAGGAGGTCACCCTCTCCGGCTCTTCCAAGGGGAAAGAGCCCATCTGCTCTTCCAAGGGGAAAGCGCCTGTCTGCGACATCAGGGAGGGCACCCTACAGCCGTGCTCTTCTAAGGGGAAGGAGCCCATCTGCGACAACATGGAGCGCATCCAGGGTCCGTGCTCTTCCCACGGGAATGAGCCCATCTGTGACAATTGAGGAAACCCATGATTTGTTTTGTCGTGCCTCTTCACAGGGGGAAACCCATGATTTGTTTTGTCGAGTCCCTTTTGTAGTGTAGTGAGAATATGTCCAGTTTTAATTGCTATATCTGAAAGTTTGCAGTATGCCTTGTTTATTTCAGTTGTTCACAATGTGATGCTCTATATGTGCAATTATTTATTGTGCAGTACATTTCATCAATCCAGTTTTAAACATACCGATAGGAATGCATATATTTGCTTGCTGTTAAGCCTGTTATAGCTAGCATATGCCTCTTTTAAAGTTTTTGGATTGTTTGGTTGTTTGTAGTTAGCATATGTTCAGTTTCAAATGCTATCTTTGGTTGTTCGTAGTATGCCTTGTTTATTCCAGTTATACACAACGTGATGTTCTATATGTGCAAGTATGAACTGTGCAGTTCAATTTCATCAGTACCAGTTTCAACAATACCACTATGAATGACTACATTTGGTTGCTACATCTTGTAGTTAACATGCCTTTCCATTTTTATTTAACCATAACCAGTGTACTTAGACCGGCACAATACAAGTTTGAATGACTATGTTTGCTTGTTGTTAAATGTTAGGCTTGTTGCAGTTAGCACACATTTCCACTTGTTTTGCTTTACTAGCATGCTTAAACTTGCACATTGAATCTATCTTTTGGAGATTATTTTGTCTGCCATGTATAATTTTGGTTGATGTTTAGCCTGTTGCGCTTAACATGCTTCTCGATGTACCTACACAGGACAATTTTGGGAATGACTGATGTTTTCCATCGAGGTTAGTTTCATCCCATGGCTTATATCTGCTCACTGTTCAGGATATCGGTAGCTGGTACCATATAGGCCGGCGGCTAATAAGGGACTAATCGGTGAATCAGACTTTTAACTAAATATATCTGCAACCCATTTTTCGTTAGGTTAACTAGGGACATATGTAATATATCTGAGGCTACATAGCAACATGCATTGTACTTAATGTCTAAATATGCAATCCTAGGCTACATAGCAACAAGGAAGAGTGTTACATTAATGTTCTAATGATGTCAAGATATACGTAGAAGAGCAGCAGCAGCAACAGAAACAACACAGCCCTGTTTGGATACTCAACTTAGCTAGAGGTTAGAGTTAGTTTCTAGATCATTACTAACCCTGAACTAACTCTTTGGATGGCAGGGTTAGATTGACAATAAATGCACTAGGATAACTAGCTCCAATTAGCACCTCTTTGGTTGGATAGTTTTTTTGGGTGGGTTATAGATGCAACTAGCTCAAAGTAGCCCTCATGTTTAGATATACTTTAAGGCTATTTGAGCCCGAACTAGCTCAAACTAACTGTAACCCATGGATACAACAGCAGTTAATCAATCGATAATTTGTAAGAATGAACTAAACTCCTTCCGGCCCATAATATAAGATGTTAATTCATCTAATATGTGAGTATATTATATGTTATAAGATACTCCCTCCGTTCCTAAATATTTGTCTTTTTAGAGATTTCAAATGGACTACCACATACAGATGTATATGGACATATTATAAAGGAGTGTTGTACTACATCATTGTGCAGTTGCTGTTTAGCTTCTAATATTAACTTGGTGCTTTTAGGTACATATGTCATTGGTAAAGATCCGCGTTTCGACCCTTTCTGCGTATGGGGCAATGAGATATCGATAACCAGCATCAAGTGAGGAAGCTAATAAAGATTGTTAGTAAAATGGGTCCAAAGATGGCAATTAAACTATTTGTTTACACTTTATCCAAGACAATAGCGAACTGTAGGATGGTAAGTAAGAACTCTGCAGCCTTCTTTTTACTGCCCATAATGAGTTGTGTTATATGACAATGTCTGAATCTTTTTCCTTGAAAGTGGTTGCCAAAGAAGTTTACTCAAGATTACCTCTCAAACTACATATTGGTGGGCATGCAAAGGTTAAAGTATTTCTACCAGAACACGATGATTATCTAGATGTTTTCATGAAGACCGTGAAGGATGGGCGGTCGGCCATCACAAGGGGTTGGACTAGAGTCGTGCGTGCCTTTTGCATGGAGGAGGGCACAATATGGGCATTCCACTTCACCTTGTTCAGCAACCAGAATATATTTCGCCTCTTTCTTTACCGTCTTTAATAGTACAAGTATACAACTGTGGTTCATCATTCTTTACTTGGTTCTTATGTAATTCTTGAACATATATACCTATGAATCGAATAATGCATTGGTTGTTTGAACCTGATGGATATGAATAAACCTGTAGCATACATTCAAATTCAAATCCAAATCCGGTACAATTTGGAAAAGAAGCAATTAAATTATGGTGAAATTACGCTCTCCAGGTTGTTACGGCACACATGGTTGGTAAAGCACAAATGTTTGCGATATGCACCATAATCCGAGATGGTTCACAGAGAGGAAACGTGTGCAAGCATGCACACAGTTGCCGTTTGCAAAGCGTGGGCGATGTCAGACAATATCACAAATGGTGCGGGCAAACTAAATGTTTGTGTTAGTTGCCTTATCGTACACGATTCACAACCATGAACTGTTTCTGATGAAGTATGCATCGTAAACGTTGCACCACAGAATAGCGTGTGCGATAGTTGTCGTGTACGACGATGTTACGACGGTCCGACGTTTCGTAATCCTGTCCGACACTCATACGACGATTAGCTAATCTTCTTAACGGGAACCGTTTGTGATGGGCCGCGCATCATACACGTTCTATAATAGTGAACCATTTGTGATGGGCCACGCATCGTAAACGTAGCACCACAGAATACCGACTGCGATGGCAATGTGAGCAGAAACGAGTAGGAGTACTGTAGGGGCCCTATCCCCGACGGTTTCTGGGTGGTGTGGGAAGGACCCCCCCTATCGCCCACACTCACTTGGCGACGGTTACAAATGCCGTCGCGGAAAGGGGTTAAAAACCGTTTGTTTAGGACCGACGCGTACCAGTGAAAAGATACCAATTCAAGCAAGCAATCAAAGGGTATCAATTGAACCAACTAGACCAAAGATCCTATGAGCCACATGAATAAATGATATTACGATATGAGCAATGGAGTGTTCTAAAGAAACTAGAGAAGCTCCCCATGATTTGTGCACACATAAGAATTTTTGTATTTGGATACAAAGTGCACAAAATAGGAGCATAGCTCCCCCAAATCAATAGAAACTTACAACAAGTGCAAGTGAGCATATAGGAAACAAAGCCTAGCACTTGCAACAAACACATGGTTGAGCAACATGTAAAAGAGGCAACTTAAGAATAGGCTCAACCAAAACCAATGTGTGTGAGTCAAGGCAATGCACTTGAGAAGACTAATGTACGGATGAGCATTAAGCATCAATATAGTCTTGAATGAATGAGATACACGGCGCAAGGCCTTTCATTCCCACACACAACTAGCAAATGGGTTCACAAGCTCACTAATAAGCATAGTGACAACCCGTGGTGAAGATATAAAAGGAAGCTTCATTAAGAGGAGGGATACCAATTGAATTGGCAAAAGCCTCATCATGACAAGCAAGAGGAAAACAATCTTCACCACAAAAGAGTGCATCAAGATACAACGAGATATGATCCGCACTCAAGGCAAAAGCTTTCACGGAGCCACCAAAGAAATAACATAAGAAAGATAAGGTGGACGTGAAAGAAAGGATATCATCTAGAGATGTAATTTGTCTCAAGTGTATAAGGTTCTAGGTAGACGAAATCATGATGATATATCTCTACAAAGAAGGATGTACACCTGAAATAGTTACAACACGAAGGAACAAGATATCCAAAAGGAAGTCATAAATATACCAATAAGATATTTGCTTGAAAGCATAGCACATGGCTAGATATGGTCTTATTGTATATAAATGAATTCCTACCACACAACCATCAAAGGCATCACAACTAGCAACATGAGATCATCATTGAGATGCTTTGAGAAAGGAAACAAGTATCACAAGATATGAAATGAATATCATGCCAAGATGCAACCTACACAAGGTTGAATGCAAGAGAGGAAAGCATGAATAGATACTTGTTACCGAGATAGCATTGGAAGGATGCAGAAGATACCAATTGAAGGTATTCGATAGTAATTCATTGAACATCCTAGCTTGACTCCAATAAGCACATGGTGACACCACCTTCCTTGTGAGTGAGCTGAGCATCCAATGTATCTCCAATTGTTCCTAGAACAACAACACAAATTAAACAAAATGGTACCCAAACTCATTGGGACCACAGAGTTAGAGAACCAACAATACATAGGACAAACTCCACATAAATATGTGTGCATATAGATATGAAAATGAATTTCATGCACATCTCATCCAATTTGAGACTTGGTGGAGTTTCCCCTATATATTGGGTCAAAGAAAAAAAGCATGCCAAAGAAACTACATGAAGTTAATATGCATGCTCAAGGCTTTCAAGAACCGATACCAAAAGACAAAGAAATACCAAGTGAAGAAAAGATACCAAATGAATAAATCATCACTTGGAGGATATCCGTAAAAGATACATCGACGAATGAGATATCCATTGATACACACTAAATAAAATATATCAAACTCCCAAAAGAGAGGATGGTTCCAAACAAACCAAGCTCTCTACAAAGTTTCATGATGGCACAAAGTACCAAAAAGAAAACGGCTTGCCTTCCACCAACACACACTTGATAAGGATCACAAGATGAGTGTTTTATAGAAAATAGGATAGTTCCCCCAAGACTAGTGCATTATAGAGAATTTACATTTGAATACAAAATGCACAAGGTGGGATCACCACTTTCACTATATCTAGAAAACACTAGACAAGATCAAGAAATTAACAAGATCCACAAGTGGTATGGAAGACAAAGGGAGTTGATACATTCCTTGGCAAGAGATAAGGCAATAAGAAGCAAACACCAACGTGAAGATGATCAATAATTTCTACCACACATAAGTGAGTACCAATTGTCAAAAGACAATAAGTATTTGGAAATAATTCCCGGTGGTAGATAGCAAGGATAACCGACACCGTCTTCACACCAAACACATAAGCAACTCGCAACTTGTAGAGCTAACATGCCACCTAGGAACAAGATAATCTACAATGTCAACTCTAGGTGACAATATCTCAAATGTGCACATTTTATAGGCTAGTAATATACACATAGCATATTACTCCCCCATAATGTGATACTAATTGAAGATAAACAAGAGGCAAATAAAATGATCCAACAAGAGATAATTAATGGACTATTTAGAATTTGAATTTCTCATGAGAAGACATACCACATAGCGACTAGATAATCTTGTAATATCAATACCAGATGGTGTTCCTCATTTAGACACATTTATAGGATTGTGAGGTGCACAAAGCACATCACTTCCCCAAAATGGGATTTTCCATTAATCTCTCACAAGAGCTAACTAAGATACAAACAAGATGCAAAAAGGCTCAACCCAATACTCAAATGTACATGATATGCAAACCAATAAGCAAATTGGAAGCACAACATATACACACACATGCAAGGTACAAAACCAACTGTGGGCGCCAACTGTCGTGGAATTGTCACGTCAGATGTCCTAGGGTGAGGACTTAGTCGTGAGGCCAGCGCATCTATGTAGTAGCTTGAGAGGGGTTGAGCGGAATCGAGAGACGCAACACAAGACGAGGATTTAGACAGCTTCGGGCCCCGGGAAACATCATCCGGTAATAACCCTACATGCTGTTTGAGGCTAGATCTCATTACGCTCATGAGGGAGTCGTCGTAAACCGACTCTCCTCTAATTGTGTCTAGCCCTATAGATTATTGATTGTTGCCTGTCCCTCTTTGGGGAGCCCTGCCCCTCCTTATATATGTTGAAGGGGCGGGTTACATGTGGAGTCCTATTAGGATTAGGACTAGTCTATCTCTAATACAAACCGGATACAAGTCCAGGTCTTAACTCCTTGTAAGACAAATATTCCTCACGCCTTTCCTCTTAAACCGGCCCACCATGAGCCGGCCTTCAGGGCCTTGGGACTTGTCAGCGTTTGTCCCGCCCGCCGGGTTACCAGTGAATCATAATGTTCAGTCAGGTTGCTTGTAAACCGTCTGGTCTGTGCGGGTCGCCGGTGAATCGCCGAGTGTCAATGGGGTCTCAAATAAACCGCCCAGTCCGGCCGGTTTACGCCGCGGGGTATATCCCCGACACTTCCCCAAAATGGGATTTTCCATTAATCTCTCACAAGAGCTAACTAAGATACAAACAAGATGCAAAAAGGCTCAACCCAATACTCAAATGTACATGATGTACAAACCAACAAGAAAATTGGAAGCACGACATATACACACACATGCAAGGTACAAAACCAAAACATGCAAAGGGGCAAGTAACTTTCAATGTAAACAATTTAAGTACAAGTTACCGCAAGGAGGCACATTGGATATAAGATAGAAACTTGATAACCCAATTGACTTGGCTTGAGACAATAAGAATGATGAAGTCCCCTTAATTCTTCATAATGTAGCCAAGTCTCCAATGACCTCCAACAACACCTATTGATCAAGTTTGAGCTAGTTGGTCCCCAACCAAGTTGGGTCCTAAGAGGTTAGTCACAATAGGCTTGGATACCCAAATGGTTCTTTTCTTGACACCACTTTGAGTACCAGCAAATTTGGCAAACACATTGCCAACTTTATCCTTCCCAAGAGAATAAATATCATCAATAATAATTGGGTTGGATAAGTTACCACTAGTGCATGAGGAAGCAAGGTGACTTTTCTCACGACATAGGTAGCAACGTCTACTCTTCACTTTCTTCTCACTTGATTTCTCAACTTGAGAAGCATTAGCTTGAGTTTTCTTTGGAAGAGGCCTTTCTTCAACTTGAGGTTGAGCATGAGAATAAACTTGTGGCCGCATCCCTTGTTGCTTGTCACTAATGGCCTCTTCTTCAAAGGGAAAGATCTAACATGATGCCCTTCAATTTTGCACTTGAAGCAAATGATCTTGGCCGAATTCTTGACTTGTTTTTGGCCCTTCTTCTTGTTGCTCGTGGACTTCTTCTTCTTATTGGAGCTGAATCCAAGTCCACCTTTGTCATTGGGGTATTTTTGCACACTCAAGATATTGTTGAGTGTGGCCTTCCCTTCATGACACTTTTCCAAGTCTTTCTTGAAAGAAGTGACTTGGGCCTTGAGCTCTTTGATTTCCTCTACATGGTTAGTCTCAACACAAGCACTAGAGGAAGTATAAACTTCATCGTTAGAGCAACAAGGCAAGGAAAGCAATTCATCACAGGATGTACCAATGTTATGCATGGATGAATTACGAGGACTAGCACAAGGCAATATAGCATTTTGACTAAAAGTAGTGCTAGCATCCACATGAGGCTGACTAGATGTTACCTTAGCAATCATGGCCTCATGTGCTATCTTTAGCACATTATGGGATACTAGAAGATCATCATGAGAGCTTGAGAGCTTTTCATGGCTTTCTTCCAATTTCCCATAATTGCTAGATAGCAACACAAGTTGAGCCCGTAGCTCAACATTCTCCTTCAAAATGGATGCTTCACAAGTAATAGAGTTAGTAGCACAAGCATCATCAATAATAGCAAGAGGAGAAGGCAACTTTACAAGCTCTTTTGAATATGAAGCTTTAAGTTGTGCATGAGACTCGGTGAGTTTGATGAGCTCACTCTTAATGACCCTTGAACCATTTTTGAGGTGCCCAAAGTCCTCAAGGAGTTCTGCATGCGCAACTTCAAGCTTCTCATTTTTAGTTACAAAAACATTGGCCACCTCAAGAGCTCTATCATGAGATTCCTTCACTCTAGATAATTCTAGAGCAAAAGTCTCCTCAAGAGATTCCTTGGTGGTTTGTTCAAGTTCAAGAGCTTGAGAGAGGTCCGCAATCTCATTAGCGTAATCACGCTCATGACCTTCCATTTTATCAATGGTGACCTCATGCTCCTCGATATGAGATTCCAACTCCTCAATATATTTCTTGCCCTCAATGGCAATGGACATGATTTCCATGAAGTTGGAACGAGCAATTTTATTTTTATGAAGAGCTTTAAAAATCATTTCCCCCTTATTTTTTAAGGAGGCAACATTATCATTCTCTTCATCATTATCATCATTATCATTATCAACATCATCATCAAGAGACATATTGGGGTTCAAATTAGGAGATACCTTTGAAGCCTTAGCCATAAGGCAAAATGCAATCAATGATGATGTAGGATCCCTTGAAGCACCATTCAAGACCACATCTTGTTCCATGGAGTGTTGAGTTTCCTCTACATTGTTAGCACAACAACTCGAGGAAATAGATACATTTTTTATCATGGCAACAAGATATAGCAAGCATATCATCATGAGATTTGAGCAAGCAATTTCTACATGATATGCAAGGACTATCAGCACAAGCATGTGAAAAATGTCAGGTGCTCGAAGTGTTAAAGTCCAAAGAAAGACCATTGTAATAAGATAATGATGAAGGATAACCAAGAACAAGCACACTATCATCATTGCAATGACCAACACTACTCACCATAGCATTACCTTGTGGCAATCCACATATAGGTGAAGTAGAAGAAGTTGAGAAGGCAACACGGCCGGAGCTGGAGGGAGAACAATCCTCCCCACAAATATTGGACACACCATATTTATTGTGAAGCTTTGTCCACAACTCATGAGCATCCCAGAACGGCATGAGTTGAAATATAACTACATTGCTCAAAGCGTCGAAAAGCACATTAGAAGCTTGAGCATTGGGAGAAGAGTTTTTCTCATCCTCTAAAGATAATCTTTGGGGATCCGTTGGAGGAGGAAAACCCATATCTACGATTCGCTCTAAATTTGCGTCCATGGCCCTAAAGAGATTAAGCATGTGAATTACCCAAACATCAAAATTTGTGCCATCGAAACTAAGAGTGTCAGAGAATCCTAATCCCCTAGTCGACATCTTTACTCTCTAGGCGGTAAAGCCTAATAAAGAGAGACGAGGCTCTGATACCAATTGAAATTGATGTCGCCTAGAGGGGGGGTGAATAGGCGCTTTAAAATAATTACGGTTTAGGATTGAACAAATGCGGAATAAACCTAGTGGTTAATTTGTCAAGCACAAAACCTACAACAACTAGGCTCACCTATGTGCACCAACAACTTATACTAAGCAAGATAAACAACTAAGTGATAGCAAGATATATGACAAGAAACAATATGGCTATCACAAAGTAAAGGCATAAGTAAAGGGCTCGGGTAAGAGATAACCGAGGCATGCGGAGACGACAATGTATCCTGAAGTTCACACCCTTGCGGATGCTAATCTCCGTTTGGAGCGGTGTGGAGGCACAATGCTCCCCAAGAAGCCACTAGGGCCACCGTAATCTCCTCACGCCCTCGCACAATGCAAGATGTCGTGATTCCACTAAGGGGCCCTTGAGGGTGGTCACCGAACCCATACAAATGGCAACCTTGGGGGCGGTCACCGAACCCGTACACTTTGGCAACCCTTGGGGGCGGTCACCGGTACCCGTCAAATTGCTCGGGGCGATCTCCACAACCTAATTGGAGACCCCGACGTTTTCCCGGAGCTTTACACCACAATGATTGAGCTCCGAACACCACCAACCGTCTAGGGCGCCCAAGCACCCAAGAGGAACAAGCTCAAGGGTACCAAGCACCCAAGAGTAATAAGCTTCTAAACTTGTAACTTCCATGGAGAACTCAAACCGATGCACCAAATGCAATGGCAAGGGCACACAGAGTGACCAAGTCCTTCTCACCCAAATCCCACCGAAGCAACTAATGCTAGGGAGGAAAATAAGAGGAAGAACGAAGAAGAGAACACGAAGAACTCCAAGATATGGATCGAAGGGGTTCCCCTCACATAGAGGAGAAAGTGATTGGTGGAAATGTGGATCTAGATCTCCTCTCTCTTCCTCCCCCCTAAAACTACTGTCGGCGTTTTGGGAACGGGGGTCCCCAGACTTGCCTGCCTGCGGCCCACGGCGTGGCTCCACCAGCGGCCCCGTACGGCCCATCTTCACCAGCAAACACTCAAGACCCTCGCGAGGTGGACGACGCAAGACCTCCTCAGGGGTGGCGTCACCAGGCTGGCTCGCGAGGGGCGGAGAGATCAAGGCAAGGGGCACCTCGCAAGGTTCCCGTGACATAAGCCATGACGACCATGACCAGGCGGGCGCTAGCGTGCGCAGTGTCCTCGTTTCCTCTTTGGTGCTAAAGGGCAAGCGCAGGCGAGGAGTCCCGAGGCATCAGGCAAAGGTTTCAATATCGGTGCAACGAGACCAAGACTAGCAAGACAGCAAGACGGAGGTCACCGTGGAGCCCAAGACGCGCGCAGGCGAGGAGTCTTGATCCGCCAAGACGCTCCACGGGCCAGGCATCACGCGGTCCTGGGGGAGATGGAGACGGTCCTCATGGAACCACCCGGACCCCCAGAGCCTCCCGAGGCTCAGGGCTCCGGTGGCTCATGAGGAGCAACCCCTTCGCCACGCATCTTCAGCTACCCCAACATCCCTTCGACAACGAAACCAAGTGACATTTTCCAAGTTTATTTAGCTGGGAGCGCCCCTCGGGCTGCATCATTCCCAGGCCGTGTGGGCCTGTCCCTGCGGCATGTATCCTTTGCACCTTTAGCTTACTCTGTTGGGGGGCACCCCTCGGCTGCATTATCCCCAGGCCGCTCGGGTCCGTCCTGGTGGCATGAATTGTTCTTGCATTTACCTAAGCTAGTTTGCTTTTCATGCATAATCTATCTATGGTTATCACCTTCTTGGTTGTCACCCACCACGGGAGCTACACATGCTGGCACGACGCTTGTGCTCGGGTCCGTCCCTGCAACGTCGACAAATCTGAGCGGTCGAGCTCTGGATCGCGGCATGCCTCGCGCACGCCACCTCACCAGGCCCTCAATGCCCTCATCTTCTTGCAGAGCGGCCTGCGGCAGACCGACAATCATGATGGCGATCTATGTCCCTCCTTGTGCTAACCTGCAGGGACGTCCTGAGGACGACAGCGGGCGGTACCACGGGCTCCTTCTTCTCCCATGCGATTTGCTTGTGCGTTGAGAGGGGGGCTCCTGAGCATCGCGCCTCAGGAGCTCTTACTGGCTCTCCAGCCCTCACCCCCTGGCCTTGACCACGGCATCGCGACCTGGCATACCAGCGGCGGCTGAGCTCACTGGAGGGCCGAGACCTGAGGACGCAGAGCACACCGAAGAGCATGGAGGGGAGGAGGAGACTCGGATGGGCCCAACCTAGCTGCACTACATCAGTCGACGCACAAGTCTGGCGCAACACACGGAACCAGCTCCGGACTGCCAAGATAAATTTTCGCGCCCGGGTCGACCAAGCTCTACAGCATAGGATCCTCACCTGTGGCGGCCTTGTTACGGCAACATCGCCACCCTTTCCTGCCTCTCGGTAGTTGCTTGAGCGCTAAAGGGGACCTCTTAAGCATCGCGCCTCAGGAGCTCTTACTGGACCTTGGGCCGCTCACCTCCTGGCCTTGACCACGACATTGCGACCTGGCATACCAGCGATGGCTGTAGCCTGCCTGGGGACCAGGACCTGTCGGCGTAGAGCACCAAGCTGCCGTGGGGTTGGAAAGGGGAGACCGAGCCGAAACAAGACATGCGTTCGCAAATTTTCATAATAGGGATAATATGAACAGAAGACATTATAGACCCTTTACACGCCCCCACGGGGACCATTTCGATTCCTCGCAAGGAACAAAAAGAAGGGAGGAGGAGCAAGCGGAGCAGGAAGAGATGAGCAACGGGGGCTCCGCCCCCTCCTCATTTATAGCGGGAGAAGACCAACCGGCGATCCCCATGATCACAGGTAATGATGATTTTTCTCTGCATGCAGCAGGGACTCGTCAAGTCGGGCAGTTGCCGAGGCGGCGTGGGAAGCGGAGACACCCACGTCCAATCAATCGCCACACGTCGACCAAGGCCGCAGGCTGTTGGGGCCCGCGGCGCTCTGCACTTGCCCTTTGGCTTCGCCTCGAAGCCAAGTCCGAGCGCGCCTTGGGCCCGGGGGCTACTGTCGGCGTTCTAGGAACGAGGGTCCCCAGACGGCCTGCCTGCGGCCCACAGCGTGGCTCCACCAGCGGCTCCATACGGCCCATCTTCACCAGCAAACACTCAAGACCCTCGCGAGGGGCCAAGCCTCGCGAGGCGGACGACGCAAGACCTCCTCAGGGGCGGCCTCACCAGGCTGGCTCGCGAGGGGCGGAGAGATCAAGGCAAGGGGCACCTCGCGAGGTTCCCTTGACGTAAGCCATGACGACCATGACCACGCGGTCGCCAGGCGGGCGCTAGCGTGCGCAGTGTCCTCGTTTCCTCTTTGGTGCTAAAGGGGCAAGCGCGGGCGAGGAGTCCCGAGGCATCAGGCAAAGGTTTCCATATCGGTGCAACGAGACCAAGACTAGCAGGACGACAAGACGGAGGTCACCGTGGAGCGCAAGACGGCGTCACCACCAGAGCCTTTGGCAGGTGAAGACCACCTTTAGTCAGGATAACTTGTACTAGTTGTCTCCCTTCGAATTTGGCCGTTGTGGGATCCCTTCCCGCTCAATATTTGGGGAGAGGACCAGGGCCTCTATAAATACGACTAGCCACCACCATAGACGAGAGCGATCTGGATCAGCAAAACGGGGGACGGGCCATTTCAGATCATCCTCTACCACACAAGCTCACCAAGCACAAGAACACCTCTCCTCGGGAGGTTGTTCTTCCCTTGTAACTGTTCATCCTCAGCCCAAGAGGCAATCCACCACACCACACTGGAGTAGGGTATTACACCACATCGGTGGCCCGAACTAGTATAAACTCTTGTGTCTCTCGTTCTTTGGGTTCGTCGCGCTAGGCCTGACGATCGTTGCGAGAGCGAGCCAGGGGGAGGGAGAGATCTTCGTGCGCACCCCAGTGTTCGAACCTCAAGGGTTTTGCAGGAACCCAAAATCCGACAACTAGCAAGAATCCATGGAGGGAATGAGAGATAGAAAGCTCGAAGAAGGTCAACAATGGGGGAATAACACGAGCTCAAGAGATAGGGTCCAGTGGGGAAGAAGATCCCCTTTTATAGGTCCCCATGAATCTGCCCGTTATATGCAGAAAAGTGTAGGACCGGTACAGCCGGTGTAAGTACCGGTACAACCGGTCAAAGCGGAGATAAAACCTACGCATAGGAAAAGCACTAAGTGGTACAACCTCCCGGGGCACCGGTAGTACCGGTTAAACTGGAACTAACCGGTAAAACCGCCCCACAACTGCCCAAGAACCGCTCCAAAACAGAAACCATTCCGATGGTAGAGCGGTACAGGGCCAGTACAACCACCGAACCAAGTTTGCAGTGGTACAACAGCCCCAAACGCCGGTAGTACCGGTCAACCGGTACAACCGGTGTAAGAAGCGGTACAACCGGTCTATGTAAGACAGGTAATAGCAAAACAGCCATTACTTTCACATACGAGCTCCGAGTTCGACAAAATCAAGTTTGTTGTAAAGCTAAAGACAATAGCAAATATAATCTTGATAGAAATGTCAAGAAATAACAATTTAGAAAATACCAAAAATAAAATGGTGAGAACCCTTTCTCAAATGAGACTGGTAAAAACTCCAACACCGAAAACACAAAAGAAGATGCATATGAAATCGGCTTTCGATGAACTCGAGCTTATCATGAAGATGACCATAAGCTCCAAAACTCACAAGGAGAAAAAACAAACAAGAACCAATACAGATGATGCAAGGATGCGATGGTTTGAGCTCTCTACGAACGATACGATCAAGCTACTCATTAAGAGCACCCCTTGATAGTACGGCAATCGATCCTGTAACCCGGTCTCCCAACTACCACCATCAGACCGGTAAAAAAGAAAACCTATCAAGGGCAAACCTTTGCCTTGCACAAAGTCCACTTGAGCTAGATGATGACAATCTTGACTCCCTCAAGTTGGACCACCTTTCTTGATTGCGTTGGCTTGATGAAGACTAGTTGATTGCTCCCCCTTACTCCACTATGGGTGAGCCACTCTTTGGCACATCACTACTGCAGGATGCTGCTAACGCGACACTACGATCAGAGACCCTTCGACGGAACTGTGTGCGATGCCATAATCGCAAATGGTGGTGTAAAAAACCCGTCAAAAAAGGTGCAAAACGTTTGCGATGGAGGATGCATCAAACACGGTTCAGATTTTAGTTGCCTGTGCGATGCAGGGCATACGGTTCAGCTCAACTAACTGTTTGCGGTGAGGAGGAACAAAAGAAACGGGCAGCCAGATGAAGGTGTGTGCGATGTACAGCATACGGTTCACTCGGATGAACTGTTTGTGATTAGGCAACACAAAAGAAACAGTCAGCCAGATCAAAGGTGTGTGCGATATACGGCATGCGGTTCACTCAGATGAACTGTTTGCGTTGAGACATGAGAACATAAACAGTTCAAATGAACAAGATGTGTGTGATACGAGGCAAACAGGTCTGTAATCGGAAACGTGTGCCAAGACCGATAACAACACATACGATTACTACTAACAAGCCGTGTGTGTTGTGAGCAAACGATTGCTGGTATACAATTGTGAGTGATTGATGAAAACATCACCGACGGGTTCCATTGTTTAGTCCGTGTGCGATGTGATTTTCTTTGTCCGCCCAACATCTACGCTCTGTCTACAGAGCATCAACATATATACTTAAAGAGACACCATTGCATAACCAAATTAAGCATACAATTACACAAGTGACTACACACATAACATTTCCACACACCAAAGAAAGCAATTACATGCATACTAAAGTAGGAGAAACGAGGATCTAATCATCTACTTATTGTTGCGACGACGCTTGCTATTGCTCTGCTTCCGGCTGGATCCCTGGCCATTTTGGGGAAGGAGGCACTTCCTCATGTCAACGATCCGCCTGTACATGTCGTAGCTCGTGTATGCCTCCTTGGCCGCATACACGACGTGAGCTTTGTCGAGTTTCTCCATCCAGGCCGAGTGCTAGGGGTCGATGATGGCCTCGGCGAGGTGAACCGGTGAGTCCTTCTCATGCTCCTTGCTGCCCCAGATCTTGTATTGGCCCTCGATGTCGACAAGATTCTGGCAGGCGATGCCCGAATTCTCGAGTTCCTTTACATCGTTGGTGATGTCCACCGTAGCGAACATGTAGTGGGGGCTGTTGAAAAACCTGGCGAAACACTCGCAAGGCCTTGTGGCCAGGCAGTAGTGGTAGACGAGGACGTGGTGGCGCACGCACATCTGGGTAACGACGACCTTGGGACGAGACCCGGCACGAGCGCGGGTGTACTCGAGGTTGAACCCGACCACCTTGTACTTCTCCGTGGCAAGCAACAGCTCCATGATGTGGATGGAGTGCTCCACCCAGACCGGGTCGTTGGTGTACACCATCGAGAGGTCCATGAACCTTCTGTGGGTGTCCACCACGGCACGCATGGTGAACTGCTGCTCGTCGTCGGCAGCCGCTCGGAGCGCCATTGGAGCCGCGCAGGATACCCTCTAAGAATTTCTCGTGGTGGGTGTGCTTCTTGCAATGGTGGGACGCGATCTAAAGGTTGAAGAGACACAGGGGTAGGTTAAATGGCCGCTGTAATAAATGGGGGCCGGCCGGCCTGTAATCGTCACGTCTTGTCACGGCGTTCATAGCGGAGGATTCCAGTGCATGCTTGACAACACCGCACCGCACGCGTGGGCTCGAAGAGGCGCCAAATGTATCGTCGGTGAGCCTGTTCCCGTGCTACCGCGCTGTTTATCGCGCAAGCTTCCCGCCCGGCTAGTTTGGCCACGCGTCGGCTAGAAGAGGGACCAATCATGGGCGTTTATTGGCAAAAAGCTTTGTAAAAATGAAGTGTGTGGAATGACTTCGGTCATAAGTTTACCCTTGGGTGATGAGGTCAAAGTTACACAGAAGGGTGATGATGGACACTCGAGTGCGATAATTAATTCTGCTCTACAGTGCACACGGTGGAAGAAACCAACCGTGTGCAATAATGTCAAAGATCGCAGTCGAGTTAGCTATACAGATCGTGTGATGTGAGATCGACAAGGTAAACTGATTCGAGAATGGTTAATAAAACCTAAGACCATTGCATATTAAGGTCAAAATAGTGCTAGCAATATACGAGTCTCATACGATGCCATTTCAACGATTGTACCACAAAAGCTCGAAATGTTACAAGGTTCAAATTCCAGAGTTATGTGGCTCAAATTTGAAGATTGCAAGGTTCAAACTGATATTAGAAATGAAATTCAGCTCATCAGCTGCAAACGCTCGTGCTGATCCGCTGAACATGGATATCACAGAGGTTCAAACTAATATCACCGCTTCTAAGTCTGGTTTCGAAACCTCACAATTTTTGCAAAGGGGTCAGCAACTGAGAAGTCATGTATGGGGTTGACACGATGACTTCCGATTACTCTGTCATCTGAAGTTCCAAAATGAAATTCAGCATTTTTGGAGGCTACTCCATTCTGCCGCAGGCGCCGGCACTGATCAACAGACCATTCATTTTTGCGAAATAAATGTAGGGCAAACCTCATTTCCTTCAGCACCCTTGCTCTGAGAACAAAGAACCTGGCGAATATAATCTCTGGTAAGGTCCCTCGACAAGAGTTCAAAATAATTTCTGAGAGATGCAGATCTAGGCATTTGACGTGATTGTTATATTGTATCACATTATCCACCAATGGGCCTAATCCTATCTGCAAAAGAAGAAAACGTGTTTGTGCCTACATGCAGTTTTGAACATTACTACAGGCCTAGCTATTTGGTTTGCAGGATCTGTAAAATGCACTAACATGCCATCTTCGATCTGACATGATTAACATGGGCATTTGATTACATTCTAGAAAAATGTAGCCTTCTTCACAAGAGGTTGGAGTGGATGAAAAGTTCCCTAAGAAAACTAGTACAGATGAATCCAAAGGAGAAATGCTTATTGATTGTAACCATATGGATCAAGCAACCAATATGGGGGGGGCATGTATTTACTGAAATCCTCCAAAAGAACCTTCAGAAATCATAGTACATTGTCATTGTAAACTTGGAAAGAGGTGTCACAAATTGAACACCCTTATGGTTAACATTTAACAGGAAAGGAACATCACCTCGATATATAGCTTCTCCAGGCATGGAAAGCATCTCAGGAAACTGACAACTTGCTCCAGGTTGGGGCTGATAGATTCTAGTGCCAAGACCTTCACTGTGCGCAGTTTCGGGGTCAAGCTTGTCGGAATCATTTTCTGAATGACAGACGAACAAACATCTTCAAAATTAGAAATAATGTTAGTTTGTAGAAGGAGAGGTAAAAGGCGGCTGTTGTACCTGAACGGGTGTGGATCCAATAACAAGTTCGGAGTATTTGTCAGACGAGTATCCCACCACTGTCAATTTTGGCGCAGAAATGGCATTGATTCTTGTTGGACCTTCTTGATCAACTACAAGTAATCTCTCAAGTGCGGGTGTGTCCTCAATGGCCATACCGTGGTACACATCTTGTGATGTCTTCCTGCCGCACCAGCAACACACATAAATAGTCCGGAGAGTCATGGAGGTGATGTGGAAGGTACTCAACCCATTGATCGCCTGAAGACGAAGGTACTCGAGTGCAGTACAGCCACGGAGCAGGCGCTCCATGTCACCCTTTGAGAGGCAGACGACGACGAGCTCGAGGTGCTTCAGTCGTGGTAGAATAAGAGCGGGCGCGTCATTAAGGGGCGGGAAATGGCAGTTCTCGAACTTGGCTACGCGCGGCGTGGGCGCGAGGCGGATTGCGGACGTTGGCAGCGACCACATATGCCCATAATCAAAAGTGAGCTCCTCGAGCTGATCTAGGGCGGGGGATCGGAACCAATCGTCAAGCTTGGCTCGGTCCTTGCCGTTGGAATGGAACTTGCCCATTCTAAGGCCTTTGGTTGGGCCAAGGTGACTGCCGAGGATCTTGGAGAATGCATCCAAGCTTTTGCGATAGCCATGGCAGAGCTCGTGGGTGTCGATGAGGTCGAGAGGCTGGAGTTCCATAGGGGGCGCCATCGCCGGGAAAGGAGGGTTGTCCGCGCCCCATATTTGATTGGGAGGAGGGAGATGATGACTTTTAACATATCATCGGGGAGGTTGCTGATGAAGTCTAGGCCTGCTATAGTCGCTTGCGGTTCTATCTTGCCCGCCTCCGCTTGTTGGCAGCCCCGTTCTCCACCTCTGGAGTCTCTTTGTCAGCGGCACTTTCTGATAGAAATGGGAGTACAAGGAATATTTAGTTAAAACAGGGTAATAGAAAAGTGTATTGGTAACTAGAAGTTATTAGGTAGGAATATAGTAAGAAAAGGGAATAACAATTGGTTCCTTAAATAGTACACAATTCATTTGACATTGCTGGTTAAGTCAACTGCAGATAGTTTAAAAGAAAACTTACTTCAAACAAAGTCTGGACGGATGATTTTGTCGGGGAAGTTAGCATATATCTCATGACTAGGCCCTTTTATGTGCAGTGCAATTTTAGTGCCAGCTTTCAGTACATAAAACTTTGCAATTTCTTTCCAAAAGCTAGTGCCAAAATAGGAGTCACCACGTTCATCAAGACTTACAGTAGCAACGATTTTAAATCCATGGTTTGTGTGCAGTATGACATCCGTGGAGCCTTGGTCTATGTAAAGGGAAAAATTGTGCACTACATAATCTGTTGCATAGCAAGGGATGTTCTGCAGAAAATGGTAGGATTGTTAAAGAAAATATGGTAATATGCAAATATGGGCCCAAATTGAAAGAACTGTACAACAGTTGAAATCGAAGGACAGAAATCTATAATTAAGCAGATAGGGTAAACATGATATCATGGAAATATGAGAGTAATCGAAAGAACAATACATCATTAATTTGCCTAATATAGAAAGAAGAAGTGAAAAATCCCCTTTGACGTATATGGTGCATGTGGCACCTTTTATCCAAATGCGGTAATATTTAGAATATGTTCAGGAAAGTAGGCCATGCCAACCGATTTAGGGTGAGAATGAACATACCGCACGCGTCCTCAAGTTATCTGGTACGGAGAGATGGAATCTCTGGCAGCGGTCACAAAGTCCTGAAGTGTCGGCGCACTGTACATTCTATGAATGAAATAAAACCCTCAAATCAGCTCGAATAAAAATGAATTCACGGCAATTTCCGCCGGGTGATTAAAGGAGGCAGATGAACTGGGATAAGAGATGAGGTAATATCTCGCTAAATTAGTTACCTTGTCGTCCATGAGAAAGAACCCTCACTACGGCAGATTCCCCAACCGAGCGGAGCTGGGTCGACTGCGAGCAGCGTCGAGAAAGTCGATGGCGATAGGCAGCGGCAAGCGGAAGTGGCGAAATGCGGTGGGCTCTACCGGCAGCTTAGCGGCACCGGCAGGCGTCGAGCTAAGTGTTTACCGCCGTGATAGGCGGTGCCATGGCATAGACGCGGAGGAGCTCTTGCAGGTGTGAATGGGGAACGTACCGAGGGGCCGAAGGGGTGGCGGGCGGGGTGAGGGTTTTTCTGACATGGGGATGGTGAGGGTTTTCTTTTTTCTTTTTTAAATTGGGTGGTGAGGGTTTTCTGTCCCACAAAGATTTTTGGGGGCGACGGTTTGCTAGAGCGAACTGTGTGTGATTGATGCAGCAGGCAAAATGAAAGTCATTGCACACGGTTCCAATTTTGGAAACCGTGTGTGATTGACGTACTACCTCCGTCATGGTTTATTGGTCCCCCGTTGTAATTTTTACCAAAATTTGGCGAAATATTTAACATACTCAGACATAGATAATAAGCGTACACGTACATAAGCATAGTTCAACCATAAGTACATAGTTCAACCGTCATTAAGCATACTCAAGCATACATAGTTCGATCCATCCCACATCTCATCTCACATGCGGCCGGCACTGTCCTGAAGCTTCTCCAGGTACTCGGCGTACGTGCCGTGCGCCACCCTGCGAGAATACTTCTGCTTGATGGAGCCAACGGCCCGTCCTCTTGCATGCGCGAGAACACTTACATACGCGTCATGAAGCTTATGGTTGCAAAATGGGCATCCATAGCTGCCGTTTTAGGTCCTAATACGCATGTTATGCATTCCCGCATAAAGCTCCCTCAGGATTTGCCTCTTGTAGCTCCTCTGGCCATCTTCATCCTCGCTGTCCACATCGTCAGACAGCACCTATACAAATAGTAAAACAAATTTGCCATCAAATCAATGATTACATGCCGTGAAGTAGGATTAGGAATTTATGGCTATTTATTTATACATATGCAGAGATTATGGTTCGATTTTTAAGCACACTCGTCTATGTACAGACCAATCTTGAAGAAAATAATGGCACAAACATATGTAGGTCATTCAAAATCAATTGTCAAGCCCTGGCTAGGAATTATTAGCATGAACACTAATCCTAGTCGGATTACTAGCAGAAATCATTTGCACAGATGAAACAACTAATCACTTATCACTTGTACCATTCAAACAATCAATACACTACACGGATCTAACGAAACTAACTCAGATTTCATGGATTGGGAGAACATAACCATAGGATTTCTATTCCAAAAAGGGGGAGGCAGGAGTAACCAGAGAAACCCTATGATCTTTGACACATAAATGGGTATAGATGACTAACCAGCTGTCCGTCGTCGTCGGAGTCGTCGCCGGAGTGGTCGTTGGAGTCGTCGCCGGAGTGGTCGTCGGAGTCGCCGCCGGAGTGGTCGTCGGAGTCGGTGTGGAACTCCGCCTCCGGCTGTGGAAGCTCGACGACGTCAGGGTGCAGCGATAACTCGCCGGCGGTGACGGCAACCTCTGTCTCAATCTCCACGCCGTGCTCCGGTGCTTTAGCAGCCCCAGCGTCGCCACTCCCTTCGATGGGGCGCTTCGGCGGCATCCTCATACACTGTCGGCTTTGAGGACTAAGAGCAGCGTCGAGGAGGCAAGCGGAGAGAGAGGATTGTGTGTGCGTAGCGAGGATGGGGGGTGCAGCCGCTCGGGCGCACCATTAATATGGAGTAGTGGGAGTTGTGGGAGAGAGGCGGGCGGCGGTCAAACCGATGGCTCGCCTCCCGGTGAGCCTGCGCACCGGACTGCTGGCATGCCTACCAAAGGTTCACACAGCTACTCGCACGCCTCCCGATGACACTGCGTAGAGAGCACGCCTCCGTCAATTCACACACCTGCACGCACGCTTCCCCGTCTGCCTGCGCGGCAGACTGCTCGCATGCGTCCCGTCAACTCACGCCTGCTCGCACGCCACACGGGTCGCGCGGCGGCACGTATATTGTTTTTCTATTTGGATGATTAATGTTGACGCTTTATTGCTTAACTGAAGCATGGCACGTATCCATTGTTGGTCTAACGCTCACGGTTTAAATAAATAATCCGTTTGGGATATTGGTTCCCAATTATTAATAATCTCCCGTCTGTAATTAGATAAAGATTACATCAAAACTGGTCTCAAATTTGACAAAAAAAGTACAATGCCACTTTGTATTGGTGTCCATATGACAACACGATAAGTCTCATGAACTTCAAATAAGTTTTGGATGTACTAGAATTTAAAAATCAAGTTTATTAATGTTTGAAATTTGTTGCACGGGGAGTAAACATGCACCCAGTGAGACACATGTGTTTTTGCAATCCATTTAGGTGCACTGTCACGTGTGCACTTAGCTCAAATATGATTTTTGCACATTATACCCGTAGAAAATCAACCAGTCAATGTACTAAAATGCCTTAATGATCTCTGATGATTTTTTTGAAATTAAAACGTCCCTCCTTTGGTAACATGTATGTTCACCGCGGGATAATTAATTTAACATGCATCGTAGTTGCGGTGGATTCGCGGTGTGTGTGTGGGTGTGTGCGTCTGGGGGTGGCGGGTGGCTCGCAGTACACTACGAGTTGTGAGCCACCGTGTGGGTTGGTCGTTTTGTTAGGCAGGCCAGTGCCACATCAGAGTCATGAAATCGTTATTTAAAACATGACACAACCCTTTCATACATAAATGTTTTGGCCACATGCAGTCGATGGGTGTCCTACACGACACTCCATACTCGCGTGTGACGCTTTCTGTGGGCCTGCGAGGTCGTTGTCCATTACTTTGACGAACAGCCGGCAGTGAGGTTAATTTGACCAGCAAGGTACAATCTTTTTTGTTTGTGTTATGGTGGTATATAGTACACGTCAAAGAGGTGGGAGGGAACTAGCATATATACTATATGTACGTGTCCGTCAACAAGTACACCTCACTCAGTGTCGGGACTTTTTGGTTACCGAGGCACGTGCCACATCAAAATTGTGAAAATGGTTATTCAAACATCACACAACACCTTTTTGGGCCACATGCATATCCTAGCTAGGACACTCATGTGTGACGCTTCCATCTATGGGCCCACGAGGCCATCGTCGATGCATGCATGCATCACTTTGACCTACATCGGGAGAGGTTAATTAATTTCACCATCGATGAGGATTCTTTTGGGTTGTACATGTATTACGGCAGGAGCATATAGTATGCGGTGAAGAGGGGGAAGGGGACCATCATATGTAGTACGCTTGATATGAACCTCACTCTGTGTGGGTGCATGGTTTACGGTTTTTGAGGCATGTAGCACATCAAAGTTGTGCATTTAGGGTATTCAACATATATATGTTTGGCCCACATGCAAAGCGGTGGTGGTTGTCCTCTCACACCCACTTAAGCGGTTATCAGCGATATCGATGCTTTCCATCTATGGCCCCGCTTGGTCTATCACTACTTTTTGCCCGACAACAAGAGAGGTTAATTTGACTTAGGAGGGGATTATTATTTTTGCTCTGGGATGACATGCATGATACAGTTGAGCACACACACATGCATGTGTACGCATGAATCCCTCCCATCAAGTCGAAGTGGCTAGTACAACGACACATCATGAACCGATCTCGCTCTCTGTGGCGAGCTAGTGTACAATTTTTGACACACGCGCCACATCAATGTTGTGTATTCAAACATGCATGCACGAATCACCTCCATACATATGCATGTAGTGGTTGCCTTCGAACGATACACTCCCTCGCGTGGTTATCGGTGACAAGCCTATATATTCGTGGGCCGACGTGGACATCCATGATCACCTTGACCAATAACAAGATAGGTTACCATGGCGGATTCTTCATTTGGTTCGTGTTATCGTAGTATAGGTCATGGTGAGATTCAGACCTAATTAAGTTTGAGCGCATATACTATGCACGCATGCATGCATGAATCCCCGTCGTTGGCTTGAAGTGTGGTGTAACATACATACGCATCGTCAACCTAACCCTCACTCAGTGTGGGGATTTCTAGTTCGAAATCACGGTGCCACATCAAAGTTGTTCCATTGTTACTCAAAAACACACTTCTCCATACATATGTTTGGGCCACACACATGCAGTGGTTGTCTTCGGAGACTAGCTACTTGCGTGATTATTGGCGAGCTAGCCCATCTCCGGGGTCGCATGGACGGCCATCACTTTGACCAACAACAAGAGAGAGGTTGTACGACCAAGGTGGATTATTCTTGGTCCGTTTTATGAATCATCTTGGTGAGATATATACCTCTCTGGCCCGTCGACTGAAAGTGTGTGTGTGGGGGGGGGGGTTGCTACTTTGCACTTTGCTAGGTGAACCTCGGTTGGGGGGGGCATGCATTCATAGCTTAGGATTCCCTTCGTGGCGACACGAGGGGGTGGGGGGCTGCTAGCTACTTCGCACTTTGCTAGGTGAACCTCGGTTGGGGGGGGAGGGGGCATGCATTCATACCTTAGGATTCCCTTCGTGCCGACATGAGGGGGGCTGCTAGCTACTTCGCACTTTGCTAGGTGAACCTCGGTTGGGGGGCATGCATTCATAGCTTAGGATTCCCTTCGTGCCGACACGCGAGAGGGGTGGCTGCTAGCTACTTCGCACTTTTCTAGGGTGAACCTCGGTTGGGGGGGAGGGCATGCATTCATAGCTTAGGACCCCCTTCGTTCCAACACGAGGGAGGGGGGCTGCTAGCTACTTCGCACTTTGCTAGGTGAACCTCGGTTGGGGGGGCATGCATTCATAGCTTAGGAATCCCTTCGTGCCGACACGAGGGAGGGGGCTGCTAGCTACTTCGCACTTTGCTAGGTGAACCTCGGTTGGGGGGCATGCATTCATAGCTTAGGATTCCCTTCGTGCCGACACGAGGGAGGGGGCTGCTAGCTACTTCGCACTTTGCTAGGTGAACCTCGGTTGGGGGGCATGCATTCATAGCTTAGGATTCCCTTCGTGCCGACACGAGGGAGGGGGCTGCTAGCTACTTCGCACTTTGCTAAGGTGAACCTCGGTTGGGGCGGGGGCATGCATTCATAGCTTAGGATTCCCTTCGTGCCGACACTAGGGAGGGGGGCTGCTAGCTACTTCGCACTTTGCTAGAATGAACCTCGGTTGGGGGCGGGGCATGCATTCATAGCTTAGGATTCCCTTCGTGCCGACATGAGGGAGGGGGGCTGCTAGCTACTTCGCACATTGCTAGGTGAATGAACCTCGGTTGGGGGGCATGCATTCATAGCTTAGGATTCCCTTCGTGCCGACACGAGGGAGGAGGGGGGCTGCTAGCTACTTTGCTAGGTGAACCTCGGTTGGGGGGGAGGGGGCATGCATTCATAGCTTAGGATTCCCTTCGTGCCGACACGAGGGGGGTGGGGGCAAGCAATACCGTGCGCTTTGCGAGAGAGGTGCCACATCGAAGTTGCATTTGGTATTTGAAAATCAAACCACCCTTTTGATACATAATTTGGTCCACATGCAAGTGTGTTCGTGTTCTGACCCTCTCCCACGTCATTTTTCGCCAAATTTATGAACATTAGACAAGTCGGATGACGCAATAGACACGGTTCACTCAAACAACCATGTGCCACGCCGGTGCACCTGTCACGCACACATCCGCACAGTACATTGGGCTACACGAGGCTCCCCCTCTCAAAAATATCTGCCCGCCTCGAGAGTTTTTCTGTTTCATAACACACGGTTGTTATCTCCGGACCGTGTGCAATGTTTCTTGTTCCCAATCCCGCCTGCATCCCTAGAAAATATCTACCCGCCTCGAGGGTTTTTCTATTTCATAACACACAGTTGTTATCTCCGGACCGTGTGCGATGTTTCTTGTTCCCAATCCCGCCTGCATCCCTAGAAAATATCTGCCCGCCTCGAGGGTTATTATGTTTCATAACACACGGTTCTTATCTCCGGACCGTGTGCGGTGCACTATCATCAACATTTTCAATAGCCTGGCATTTCACTCCCGCGTAGTAAAATTTTCAGTACCCGCGTCATTTCCTCAAACACCCCCCTCCACACACACACACACACACACACACACACCAAAACCTCCTCGGGCGTGCGCGCGCACACACACACACCCTTCCTCGCTCGAAACCCTAGCAAGGTCCCCGCCGCCGCCACAAGGCCTCCATTGTCAACATCCGTTGGTTTGCCCGTGCAGCTTACCCATCGATCTCCATACCCAGGCCGCCCTGAGTTTCTTAGATGACGCCTGCCAAACGCCCCCTTTCCCATAGATCCCCATCCCCATCCCCCACTCCAGAGCGTCGCAGCCTAAGCCTGGCTATGCTTCCCGTGGAGCTCGAGGAGCGACTGGCCCAAAAGAGGTGTATAGCGGTCTCTTCGCCCGACGTAGCCGAGGAAGCTGACGACCATTACTGGCGGCAGGCACTCAAGCAGCGGGCTAGAGTATGCGGGCATGTCTCGGTCGCCGGCAACGACATCGAGGTCATCGACAACGACGACCTGAGGCAGGCTGTGTCACAAGTTAAGTGGTCCACCCCCAACCCCTCGGGTTCAACCGTCGTCGATCTCATCCATGGCCCCGCCGCTGATCTCCTCTGGCTCGCTGTCAACAATTTGCCATTCTACATCGCCATCGAGCCCCTTTTGTCATTTCTGAAGGACATGTTCTGCGACGCTGGCTTGGGATCCACAGCTTCCAAGTCAAACCTCATCGACGGCGACCACGAGGAGGGCACCCTCTCTGGCTTTTCCAAGGGAAAAGAGCCCGTCTGCTCTTCCAAGGGGAAAGCGCCCGTCTGCGACATCAGGGAGGGCACCCTACAGCCATGCTCTTCCAAGGGGAAGGAGCCCATCTGCGACAACATGGAGCGCATCCAGGCTCCGTGCTCTTCCCACGGGAATGAGCCTTTCTGTGAAAAGTGAGGAAACCCATGATTTGTTTTGCCGTGCATCTTCACAGGGGGGAAACCCATGATTTGTTTTCTCGAGTCCCTTTTGTAGTGTAGTGAGAATATGTCCAGCTTTAATTGCTATATCTGAAAGTTTGCAGTATGCCTTGTTTATTTCAGTTGTTCACAATGTGATGCTCTATATGTGCAATTATTTATTGTGCAGTACATTTCATCAATCCAGTTTTAAACATACCGATAGGAATGCATATATTTGCTTGTTGTTAAGCCTGTTATAGCTAGCATATATCTCTTTTAAAGTTTTTTGATTGTTCGGTTGTTTGTAGTTAGCATATGTTCAGTTTCAAATGCTATCTTTGGTTGTTCGTAGTATGCCGTGTTTATTCCAGTTATACACAATGTGATGTTCTATATGTGCAAGTATGAACTGTGCAGTTCAATTTCATCAGTACCAGTTTCAACAATACCACTATGAATGACTACATTTGGTTGCTGCATCTTGTAGTTAACACGCCTTTCCATTTTTATTTAACCATAACCAGTGTACTTAGATCGGCACAATACCAGTTTGAATGACTATGTTTGCTTGTTGTTAAATGTTAGGCCTGTTGCAGTTAGCACACCTTCCACTTGTTTTGCTTTACTAGCGTGCTTAAACCTGCACACTGAAGCTATCTTTTGAAGATTATTTTGTCTCCATGTATTATTTTTGTCGTGTACGATGATGTTACAACGGTCCGACGTTTCGTAATCATGTCCGACACTCGTACGACGATTAGCTAATCTTCTTAACGGTGAACCGTTTGTGATGGGCCGCGCATCATACACGTTCTATAATAGTGAACCGTTTGTGATGGGCCGCGCATCGTAAATGTAGCACCACAGAATACCGACTGCGATGGCAACGCGAGCAGAAACGAGTAGGAGTACTGTAGGGGCCCTATCCCCGACGGTTTCTGGGTCGTGTGGGAAGGACCCCCCCTATCGCCCACACTCACTTGGTGACGGTTCCAAATGCCGTCTCGGAAAGGGGTTAAAAACCGTTTGTTTAGGACAGATGCGTACCAGTGCATCTTCACAAGTCCATTGACACCACAATGGACAGCAAGCTTCAAGCACTTGATCTTCGTGATGCTCTACTTGAACTTGCACACCGCAATCTTGATGACGATCAACACTTGATGTCATCCTCCATGGGCTGTATAATATCTTCATTTTGATGCAAGACCATGGAAACATACCTAACCCCATGTTAGTACATAAAGCGTAATGGACAATGCTTACCATACCATGGGACCACTTGATCCCTCTCGGTACATCTTCTACGCTTTGTGTGTTGATCAACTTGAATCACTCTCTTTACTTAGTCTTGAACAACCTTGAATCTTTCCAACTCTCTTCATTTGGATGATGTCTTGAAGGTAAACATGAATGATCGCACACTCTTCTTCTTCAAGACATGCTTGCAATAAGCTCAATTCTCACATGACCAATCTTTGAATAATTCCTTAATAGCACCTTGATCAACACACAAACTCCTTGAAACCAACACATGGACTTCAAGAAATGCCTATGGACAAGTCCTTCAAATATAACTCAATGCAACCATTAGTCCATAGAGAATGTCATCAATTACCAAAACCACACATGGGGGCATCCGAACTCTTAAACCTCAACATTTTGGGTCTACATACCTCTCCTGCCACCACTGCGAGGACTTACGCTTTGGCTCACCTACATCACTATCACATTGTAAGAAAATATAAAAGGAACACATCTATAGGAAAATTATACTATGACACACATAAATTGTCTATACGAAAAAACGAGTTTTGTTTCATACGATCAGCAGAGGCCATGAAAAACATCTCATTGCGTCATCAATCTCCCCCACCTACCCAAATAGTATCACGTTGCACATATTGTTTTCTTCAATTCCGCGTCGATTAATTTACTCTCTAAATTGTGCGACTAATATTATACTTATCTTTGGTATCAACTAATTATCATCACTTAATTCTTGATTTTCTTCCTATTTCAATTCCACCATATTATTAATGTTCCATTTAAACCTGTTGTTGCAAAGAGGGTCCATTTTGCGGTTGCTTATCTTGTACGCCCTTTCGTCGAGTTACGTATGCGAGTGCATATCTTGGTACATTATATGTTGTATAAAACGTACATTGCACATACATAGTCTAAGTAATGAACTATGTAAATTATAATATTACAAGGGTAGGGATTTTTCCGTTAGGTTTGAGCTAATGTTTTTTTTGCTTTGAAATGTCAAGGATAGGAACCAATCCTACACAGGAATAGGAACCATTTGTACAAACCAAAGGTATTGATATGTTTTTTTTAGTTCCATCCTATAAAATTCCCACGAAATTCATGCAGACCAAAGAGGACTAATAAATAAATAAAATAGCACAGGGAACCGTGGTTTGTTAAGCACTGCTACCCTCTTGTCATTAACTAAGTTGTTTTGATCTCCCATGAAGACTGTTCACCAACTGTCATCAGTCACTCCTCCTCCCAAGTCCCAAAACCTACACAGGACCCAAATCCTGAGCCCCACATAAACAAATCACCCAAAGATTCTCTGCCATCATCATCAGAATTTAGGAGGTCCTCCTCCCCCTCCCCCTACCTTTCTCCCCACCAGCCCACTCCCCCTCCCCTCCCACAACCAACAAAATTTCACCCCTCTCCACCACCTGACAAGAACCAACACCGCCTCCCCCCCCCCCACCCCACCCCACCCCTCTCTCATCCCTCTCCCTCACTCTCACTGTCACAGCCTCACACTCTCCCACTTTGACTTTGACCCCCCGCCCTCGCTCTCTCCCCTGCGCTCTGCGCTAAACCCTGCTCTAATAAACCCTCGGTAGGGTGGGGTAGGCTCCGATGGGGAACTGCGCCGCCTCCCGGCTCGCCGCCGGCGGCGGCGGCGGCGCGGGCGCGGGCGGGGACCCCGTGGCGGTGTGCCGCGACCGGAAGCGCCTCATCAAGGCGGCGGCCGACCGGAGGTTCGCGCTGGCGGCGGCGCACGCCGGCTACGCGGCCGCCCTGCGCGCCGTCGCCGACGCGCTCGACGTCTTCGTCGCGCGCCACACCGCGCCGGCGCCGATACTCATCACGCTCCCCACCCCCACGGCCTCGCCCCCCGGGTCGCCCAAGCCGGCGCAGGCGCTGATGCCCTCGGCCCCCTCGCCCACGCCCTCGCCCCCGCCGCCGCAGCCGCAGCGGCAGACGGAGGCGCCGCCGGCCGGGGAGGAGCAGGACGACTGCGGCACGCGCACGCCGGAAATGGGGACGCCGGAGATGGGCCGCCCGTACTACTACACGCCCCCAGCGACGCCGCCTCCGCCGCCCCCCGCGGCGTCGGCGGTCGGCGGGTGGGACTTCTTCAACCCGTTCTACGGGACGGAGGAGGTGGCGGCGGCCGCCGCCGCCATCAGCGACGAGGAGATGCGCGCCGTCAGGGAGCGGGAGGGGATCCCGGACCTGGAGGAGGCGGAAGAGGAAGACGACGACGAGGACGAGAACGAAGGGGAGAAGGCGGCGGCGGCGGCGGCTAAAAACCCTAAAACAGAGGCTTCCCTCGGAGTGGCCAAGCAGGAAGATGCGAAAGAGGTGGGCGAGGTGACGACGGGCAACAACGGCGGCGGGCTGGAGGTCGGCATGGTGCAGCCGGGGCGCGAGCTCCTGGCGGCGCTGAAGGAGGTGGAGGAGCTCCTGTCCCGCGCCGCGGAGGCCGGCAAGGAGGTCTCCGGCATGCTCGAGGCCGCCGCCCGTGCCCCCGAGCTCAAAGGTCCGGCCTTTATCACCTTCCCCCAACTTTTCTTGCCCCCATTTCTCTCTGCCACAGCAACCTGCTCGATCTTTCGCCCCAAATGCGGCCGGATCCCTTTTTTCTGTTTGTGGAAAACCCACAAGATTTGGGCGTAAAGCTGGTGCGAGACATGAGTGGATTTCACAAATCTCCATCAGCGAAAGGCCCTGTGTCATTAGATGGATTTGGTTTGAATACACTGCTCTTTTAATACTCATGGTATGGTGGCATGGAATTTTTAGATGGTGCTGTTCTTTGTTTAGGGCTCGCATGTGCCCCTGGAGATTAGGGAGAGCACAATCTCTTAAAAAAAGTGGCTTTGAATATTCTCGGCTGATGTAATATCCGCCCACAGTCAATTTGTTATCACCTTTTCTAACTTTGCAGTCATGTCCTGGCCCAATTTTCTTTAGCCCTTTTGATGCTACCACTTGTGGTTCTTGATTGCCAAAGTGGTCCTTTTGGGGTGCAAATGACTAAAGGCGCCTGCTTCATGATGAACACCATGAATCTGCACTTTTCAGTTCTGGTAGAACTTAGAACAGCACAGTACAAGGACTGGCTTTTGATTGAGATATATCCATACACTGCAGAGTACAGGCTACAGATTAGGTGTGTCTTTGGTTGATGGTTTTGACATTGATATCTCTGTCTTGTTGCAGAGAGCCCGTCGAAGATAATTCATGCCATCGCGTGGCATCGGTCTCCGTCGTCTGTGTCATCTTCATCCTATAGGAGCGAGCTGGGAGCAAGCTCGAACAGCTTGTCGTGGACAGAGAAGAGTGAGACTAATAAGAGCGATATTTTTGATGACTATGGTGGGATGAAGTCAGGAAGTCACTCACAGACGTTAGGGAGATTGTATGCTTGGGAGAAGAAGCTTTATGAAGAAGTTAAGGTCGGTTATATATCTGCTGGAGTCATTTGATTGTTCCTGTGACTGCATACATATACAAAGAATACTTCATATCTTTCTTAGCAAGTTGCTATTGATCTATCTATGGTTAAGGCAACTAATTATTTGAAAAAGACTGACCCACCTTGAAATTAAAAATGTATCTTGTCTTTGGGTTCGTGTGTCTTTAGTAAATGAGGCTAAGTTGAAGATCTTGACAAGGTCATACTACTGATAGTGCCATCTGTGATTTTTGAACTGATGAAAAGCAATGTGATGATCATTTTCTGTAGTTTCTTGCGCACAAGCATTTGTGTGTGTTCTGGCATGTTCGAACAGCATGTCTCTGTTGTATTGTGTATTTTATATTTATATTAAAAACGATGGTTCTGTACAGGCCATAGATCAAATTCGACAAACATACGAGAAGAAATGTGTCCAGCTGAGGAACCAAGATGCCAAAGGTTCAGAGCTGCGCTGTGCTGAAAAGACTCGGACAAATGTGAGAGACTTGTACACAAGGATCTGGGTTTCTCTACGAGCAGCAGAATCGATATCCGATAGAATACAAAAATTACGGGACGAGGAACTGCAACCGCAGCTTGTTGAGCTGTTGCACGGGTAAGCTGATGTCATGTTTTGCGTGCAGGATTTATGATGTGGTTTCACTGAATCAGAATACTGATGCTTTTCCCTTCTCCGTGACAGCTTTGCGAGAACTTGGAAAGTAATGGTGGAATCTCATGAAGCACAGCGACAGATAATGTTTGAGGTGAATTCCTTCACCTGTCCTGCTTATGGGAAATTCTGCAACGATGCCCAGCGGCACGCCACTCTCAGGCTGGAGGTTGAACTGAGGAATTGGAGGTCCTGCTTTGTGAGCTATGTTAGTGCTCAGAAAGCATACATTGAAGCCCTTGACGGCTGGCTGTCCAAGTTCATCTTGACGGACACCATCCGTTACTCCCGAGGGATCTCTTCGATCGCGCCTGACAGGGCCGGCACGCCGCCCCTGGTCGTGATCTGCCACGAGTGGCACACCACGCTGTCGAGGTTCCCGTACAAGCGGGTGCCATTCACGATGCGCAACTTCAACCGGAGCGTGAGGGTGCTGTGGCTGAAGCAAGGGGAGGAGCAGCAGCAGAAGCGGAAGGTGGACGGGCTGGCCAAGGAGCTGGACAAGAAGGCGACGGCGTACAAGCGGGCGGAGAACAAGGTGATCGAGACGAAGCTGCTGGAGCACCGGCCGGAGCAGGACGCGAGGCAGCGGATGGAGCAGCTGTCGGAGCGCAAGGAAGCGCTGAGCGCGCTGCGGCGGCGGGTGGAGGTGGAGAAGGCGCGGCACCACCACTGCATGCGCGACACCCACGACGTCACCCTCAACGGCTTCAAGATCGGCCTCGCGAGCATGTTCGAGGCCCTCGCCGAGTTCTCCCGGGACTCCGTCGCGCTCTACGAGGACCTCCTGGCGCGCTCCGGACCCAAGGAGGGCCCCGAGAAGGCCGCCTCCGCGGCCGCCATCGAGCAGCAGCCGTGCCCGGCGGCGGTTGAGGCGACATGACATGACATGGCCGTCGGTATCAAGTTCAGTAACCAGTGTTCTCCGTTTCAGTTAGGGACATTGAGTGAGTTGTGTTGCATCTTGCATTGCCCCAGGGTTTTGGACCCCTAGAATGTTTGTCTGACGCTGATTACAATTAGGCTGTAGAGTAGCAGCACCGTGTGTGTATGGTGGCTTGGCTTGACTGGTCGTCGTTGTTGGGGGGTGGTAGGGTCGCCATTCTTGCGGGCATGCATCTGCGTCTGCATCTGTTGCTTGTAATTATTCTGTTAGCCTGATATGAATCAAGTGAGGATTCGCTCTGCCCCGCTGCGGCTCCTGTTGCTATCCGCCATTGATGGTTTCTGTTCACTCCACAGAGCTGTTGCTGCGGTGCGCTGTAGTAGCAGCAGCAGTGTTTGTTGCTGCCTAACGCCGGCCGGCCGGCCGGCCGCAGCAGTGTCACGCGGTGCGCAGGCCGCTGGGGAACGACACGAGGACCCTGTGAACTGTAGGGCCTGAGAATCGGATCGGAGATGCGCTCAGACAGCTGTCGTTGGACTAGACGGTGCGTAGACTTCACAAGGAACCAGGCAGGGACTTGGTAACAAGAGCGAACCAGGCAGGGGCTTGGTAACAAGAGCATCTACAGCCGCCGGGCTCCTCAAACGCCCGGATGGACGGCCCGGTCCGTGACCGGTGAACATATCATGACCTGGCCGGGGTCCTCAAACCGGCCCAATATATCCGGACTGATCGACACCCCTCGTATACATCCTATATCGATGACGGATATGAGGAGGGGTCGCACAAATGTGCGGGACTCTTGCGGACACCTATCGTTACCCAACGGTTTGGTGAGGACACCGCTCCGGCGCGTCGGTTGAGGGGCCAAATTCGGCTATTTAAGCCGGACGGCGGCCCCTAACCCTATCCAGTCCCAGTACCATCCTCTCCGCGCCACCAACCCCCACATCCACTCGCGGCTCGAAACTCTTTTGCCTGCTTGCAGCCATGTCACCCCGAAGCGTCGGTTGCATCTCCTAGAGGAGATCCGGGCCCTGCAAGCCGCTTGGATTGTAGCCGGCCTGCCTCCAGAGAAGCCGAAGGAGGAGGCAGAGGAGGGCGCAATGTTGTAGGCACTGGACGCGACCATGAAAGACGCGGAGCCGAAGGAGGAAGCGGTGCAAGGCGATGCAAATTCGGCGCCTCCGGTTGTTGGATTCGACATGGCCAATGCACTGGGCGAGTTTGAAGTCGCATAAGCGGATGAGGTGGAGAGTAGCAGGTCATGCTCGACTCCATCCATTCGGAGACAAAGGAGGTAAACCGCCGCTACCTCCGTGAGGCACGGGCGGAGATCAACGAACTCTTTGCGGACATAGAGTCTGACAAGGAGCCGGAGCTGCAGGGGCGACCATCCACCAGGAGGCATGTCCGTCCGACACATAGGTCGTCTACATCTCCGACGATGAGTAGTTTAGACTAGGTTTATCTACGTACTAGTACGTAACATTTAGGTTACATGGTGTAGTATGGATCTGAGGTATTCGTTTGGAATGGACGCGAAATGAGGCTGACCGTGTCCTCTCTACAGGACGTTTGATGGCCGGATTAGCTACGTACGGTGGCACATGCTCTAACTTCATCAACGGGATAGATTATTGGCGAGTTACCTGAAAAACCATAAACGCTTGGTAATCAGTCAATTCGTCTGCACCGTTAGATGAAAATCCTAACAGCTTGCCTTGCCCTTCCTCCAGCCAGCACCCATTTTTTTTCTCCTTCCTCCGGACGCCACCCACCGCACTCCTTCTCATCCGACTGCGACGGCACACTTGGTTGCTGCTCGCCGCGCCGTCCCTGCCTCCGGCAAGGG
This sequence comes from Aegilops tauschii subsp. strangulata, assembly GCF_002575655.3. Lineage (NCBI taxonomy): Eukaryota > Viridiplantae > Streptophyta > Magnoliopsida > Poales > Poaceae > Aegilops > Aegilops tauschii. Next base: position 443,481,574 of record NC_053039.3, read on the forward strand.
CGCTGTCTGATCCGAACAGGAATCAACGCGAAAAAAGCCCACCACCCACAGCTGCCAACGGCAAAGTCTCGGCTCCTCGCTACACCCCCTTTTCTATATCTATATTTATATCTATATCTATATCTATTATTAAAGAAAGATGATATTTTTAGTTTCGTCCTGCTTCGTTAAGTCCCGTTTCAATTAATTTCAGGTACGCTATTTGGTTTCGTCATTTGTCACCCGTTTTGGCCCAAAGGAGGAAGCCCACCCGGCGGCGCTCTGTTGCCCAGGTCCAGAGAACTGGCAAAAAATAAAATTGCTGATGGGAAGGGTTCGATCTCATAACCTGCCACGCACAGTTTGTCCAACTGACTCAGGTATACATATAAGAGGATATTTTTCTCCAGTTGCAATACACGTGTCCTTTTGCTAGTCTCTCCTAAATCAACACAACAAAAGCGTCCGGCGTCGTGTGTTGGAGCCAGGGCTGGAGCCAGAAAATTTGCTCAATGGGTTCACTCGTTAGCTCATTGTGAGGTATAGAGATTAATCATGTGTAAAGTACAATTCCACACCATCTAACAACAAGAGTACAATACTTAAAGATATTCTACATCAGGTCGTGCACTACTGATTAACGTTGCATCCTAAACAACATTGTAAAATTATTAACATGTGAAACAACATCATATTCAGATTGTACACATTTTTTTAATCAATTTAGTTAGGGTTTAAAAGATATGAATATATTTTGAAGCATTTGAATCTGTCCCTAAACAACATTTAAATATGATTAACGGGTAAAAATAACACCATTCATATTCTACACATTTTTCTAACCAATTTTTATATATAACATGTTAAAATCGGAGTTACAGTTTAAAAAAAATATGAATATTAAAAAACATTTGAATCTATATGAAAAACGTTATTTTCTAGATGGACATCGAGCTTATTAACCCAAATCTCAAGGGTTTCCTGCAAAAAGTGAAATGCTTTTATTCTCACTTAAAATAGGACCGCGGGTTGATTAACCGAAACCTTAGGGGGTTTTCTTCAAAACACGAAACATTTTCATGTTCTCAGTTAAATAGGGACCATGGGTTGATTTCAAAAAAGTGCGGGGACTTTTCCGCAAAATGTGTAGGGACGCACGAACAGAGGCCATCAGTGCTTTATGCTTTATTATTATTAGGTAAAGGTTAGTGCTTTTGGTGGTACGTCGCTACTAATTTTGCATAAACCCCCCTGCTTTTTTGATAATTAACCCGCGGTCCATCATTAAGTCACATGGAAAAATGAATCATTTTCTTTTACAGAAAACCCCCTGACTTTGTGGCTAATTAACCTGCAATATTTTTTTACTTCAAGCGTGGTTGACTGAAGCAGCTGCTTGCGGCGCCCTCGTAGAAGCAACACGAGGATGGATATTTGAGGACGACGCGGGGCAGCCATGGCTACGTTTGAGGAATTGAGGCTGGTGACAGGGGGTCACCGGTCTTGTGAAGGAGTGGTCGCGAGGTGGCTCGGGCCTTGGGTCGGAGAAAATATAACTTACGAATTGGAAATGGAAATACCGAATGAATTGAACCAAACTATGGAAACTGTGGTTGAGCTTGCCTGTCATCAACGAAGGATGGTTGTGAAGTTGGTGGAAGAAAGCAAACCAATGAATGCAGCTAGTCACCCCGAAAGGCGAGCCCATGTCTTTTGAGAAACTAACACAACCTGTTGTGTTGACTTATCTTATACTAAGGGTCCGTCCCAGCCAACAAGGGATTTCCAGGCGCTCCGTTGATGGTGGACTTCATGGGAGGCAGCAGCTTTCGAGGAGCGCGCGTTCGCCGCCGTGTTCTTGGCCGACGGCCAGAGAAAGCAAGAGGAGGAGTTCCTCAATGCAGGGGAGGCACATGGTAGAGGAGGCGAGACGACGCAAGAGGAGCTCGTGCAGAGGGCGGAGGAAGTGCGTCAGCGTGGGAGGTCATTGATGCGGGCGGCGCCATAGTTGTAGCCGACGGGAGGCAGAGCCGGCAACTTGGGTGGCTGTAGAAGAGAGACATGAGAGGCGCGAGAAAGGAAAACGGACGGGCAACGCGGACAAGGCGGCCTCAGGAGGAAGGGCAAGGCCAGTGGCTGTGGTAGCCATGGGCGCCGGCGGCCCACACGGGTGATGGTGGAGGGTGTTGAGCGACCACATCAGGGACTCTCCATGGCTGGCGGCACGCGGGTGTGCGGTGAGGAGAGAGGGGTCAGGTGGGGGACTCGGGAGAGAGCGAGAGAGGGGCAGTGAGGATAAGGTGAGGGAGTCCTCCTATATGGCGCAGCACGCGCAGCGAACGAAGCGGACGCGCACCCCCCGCGCCCTTCTAGGCCGGTCCATGTGCGGTCGGGACGCCGCCTGTTTTTTTCTTCTTTTCCTTTTGTTTCTTTTTTTTCCAATAATTCGGGATATCAAAAGGTTCTAAATTTTAGAAAAAGTTGCTAATTTTGAATAAAAGAATCACGATTTCAATTTTGTTTTCATGATTTCAAAAGATGCTCGGGAATTCAAAAAATGTTCACGAATTTGTGAAAAAAGTTTAAAAAATAAAAAAATGTTAATGCATTAAACAAATGTTCGTGAATTCGAAAAATGTTCAGGAATTTGTAAAAAAATGTTCATGATTTAAGAGAATGTTCATAAATTTCTAAAACAAATGTTCACAATTTCGAAAAAAAATTGGCGAGTCTTAAAAAATGCTCATGGTTTCAAAACAATGTACATAATTTAAGAGAATTTTCATGAATTTGTAAAAACAAAACCACAATTTCCAAAAAAAATGTTCACGTATTTAGATTTGATGAACATTTTCTGAAAACCTATGGACAATATTGTAATTTGATGAACATTTTTTCAATTCGATGAAGAAAATTTTAATTTTGATGAAATTTTTTTAAATCCGATGAACAAACAATGAATTCGATGATTTTTTTTTGAATTGACATTTTCTTACAGTGATGAACACTTTTTGAATTCGATGAACAAAAAATTGTTCACGAATTTAAAAATAAAATCACAAAAATGTGAAAATAAAAAAGTACGTAATTTCAAAAAATATGTTTATGTATTTTAAAAAACTGTTCATGATTTCAAAAAAATCTTCACAATTACTCCCTCTGTAAACTAATATAAGAGCGTTTAGATCATTATTTTAGTATTCTAAACACTGTTATATTAGTTTACGGAGGGAGTACAAAAAATCTTCATGAATTTTGAAATAACATGTTCACAAATTGAAAGCGAAAAAACTGAAAAAAATCATGATTTTAAAAGATTTTCGCAAATTGAAAACACAAAGAATAAAAATGAAAAAACAGAAACAGAAACAGAAAAAGAAAAGAAAAATGAAAGGAAAACAGAAAAAGAACAAAAAAGAAAAGAAAAACAGAAAACAGAAAAAAAAAACGGTTCAGAGGTACTCCAGCGCTCGAGGGGGTGGTACGCGCTACCGTGCTAGGGAGCGACCTATAGGGTTCACCAAGGTGGGGAGGTTTTTTTAGGGGGTATAAGGTGAGGAGTTTTTTTAGTTGAAAAGTCGAATTTATTCATCGAAGAGCACAAATTGTGGGATACAAGTTTCATCATGGGGCTGGCCGAGCCACACATGACGTCCTATAGCAAGATTTAAAGAAAATTTAGCTAAACTATGTGCCTCATAATTATTAGCACGACCCTCAAAAATAAAATTACAATGAAAGGAAGCTGCTCGCGTCTTGATCTCGCTCACAATCGCTGCATAACGGCCCATTGTGCCGCTGTTGATATCTTGAACCACTGTTTTGGAGTTAGAAGCTATGACAAAAGTTCTGATATGAAGATCCTCAGCAAGGCATAATGCTTCTCGACATGCAATGGCCTCCATTGTCGCAGGGTCGTCCACTCCTCCTATAATCAGTGCTGAACTGCCCATGTACTGTCCATTACTGTCGCGACAGACTACGACAGCAGATCCTCCCCGACAGTTGGGCTGTCACGGGAGAAGGTAGGCCGCAAGAGCAGTTGGGCTAGCCCAGTTAGTACCTTTTCTATTTCGTTCAACATCAAAAAATATAGAAAGAGAGCTTTGGAAGAAAAATAAATGGCTAGAGAGACTGAAGGATACTAAAAATTATTATGTGAGGTTCGCGATTTATACCTAGCCCCACAAAAGAGATTTCAAGAAGTTTTGAAGAGTTTGAATTCAGACTTATTTGAATTTGATTCAAAAAGGCTTGAATAGGAAGTATTAGTTACAATTATCCAAAATTTCAGACTAATTTTGGGGAAATTTTGGCGACCATGCTTGAAGTAGAAAAGGCATGGGATTTTTCCAAATCTTTGTAAGGGAAAAGGAAAAGCCTTAAATAAAATATAAAGAAGGTTCAAATTATTTTCTGGAAATGTTCATTGTTTTTAATTTGGTGTGTAATATTTAATGGCATGAAGAAAAAAATATACATTACCCTACGCGGAGTAAAAATAAGTGGATATTATTAGGTTAGGAGCGTGTGATATTTTTTCTCCCATTGCAACACACATTTTACTAGTGAGATGGAATAGATCGATCGCTGGTCCAGCCTGCTCCGCAGCGACTATTTCTCGCATTTAGCGAGAGGATCTCTTGCCCAAGCGTTTTCACTTATCGGGCCGGCCCATTTAGGCACAACTAAAATAAGTGAAAGAGCATGGTGCCCCCATGTGTGGTTTTGGTAATTGATGACATTCTCTATGGAGTAATGGTTGCCTTGAGTTATATTCTTAGGATTTGTCCATAGGCTTTTCTTGAAGTCCATTTGTTGGTTTCAAGGAGTTTATGTGTTGACCAAGGTGCTTTTGAAGGAACTATCCAAAGTTTGGTCATACAGAAGACATGATACAAGGTTGGTCAAGACTAAGTCAAAGAGTGAATCAAGTTGATCAACACACAAAGTGTACAAGATGTACCGAGAGGGATCAAGTGATCCCATGGTGTGTTAAATATTGTCATTTACGCTTTGTGTACTAATCCATGGTCTACTTGAGAGTTCTATGCGAGGTTAGGTATGTTTTCATGGGTTTGCATCAAGAGGAATATCTCATACAACCCATGGAGGATTAAATCAAGTGGTGATCGTCATCAGGATTGCGGTGTGCAAGTTCAAGTGATGAATCACGAAGAGATCAAGTGCTTGAAGCTTGCCGTTCATTATGGTGGCAATGGACTCGTGAAGATGTGCCGAAGGGTGGCTCACCCATAGTGGAGTATGGGGGAGCAATCAACTAGTTTTTTATCGAGCCAACGCAATCAAGAAAGGTGCTCCAACTTGAGGAAGTCAAGATCGTCATCATCTAGCTCAAGTGGACTATGTGCAAGGCAAAGATTTGCCCTCGATAGGTTTTCTATTTTACCGTTCTCATGGTGGTAGTTGGGAGACCGGGTTATAGGATCGACTGACGTACTTTCAAGGGGGGCTCTCAAGTTAGTAGCTTGATCATATCGTTCGTAAAGAGCTCAAACCATTGCATCCTTGCATCATCTTTCTTGGTTCTTGTTTGGTGTTTCTCTTTGTGAGTTTTTGAGCTTATGGTCATCTTCATGACAAGCTCGAGTTCATCGAAAACGGAGTTCACATATGCATCTTCTATGATGTTTTCGATGATGGAGTTTTTGCCGATTCTTCATTCTTAGAGGTTTCACATATCTATATCTTAGGCATACCCCCTGGAACTTCTATATATCTTAGAGGTTTCACATCTCTGGATAGTAGTTGTTGTCATCTATCCAACAAGCTTGAGTTTTCTCAATTCAGAGCTCATATGCAGAAGTTATGACAGTTCTGGTATTCTTGCTGCATCTGTTTTGCTTGGGGCTTGCTTGATGTACCCTTGCGGTAGTACCGCTCTGGGCAATGCTAGTATCACTTGTAAGCGGCAGTACTGATAACCCACAAGTATAGGGGCTCGTTTATAGCCCTTTTCGATAAATAAGAGTGTCGAACCCAACGAGGATCTAAAGGTAGAACAAATATTCCCTCAAGTTCTATCGACCACCGATACAACTCTACGCACACTTGACGTTCGCTTTACCGGAAACAAGTATGAAACTATTTTGTAGGAGTGATGCTAGAACTACTTTGCAAGAATAAAACTAGAAGTACTTTGCAAGATAATAAAAGTTAGGTGTTTAGTAAAAGGGTTTGTGTCAACAAGAAAGTTATTTGTCCCTAGGCAATCGATAACAAGTACCAGTAATCATTCTTGTAATTTTATATGAGGGAGAGGCATGAGCTAACATACTTTCTCTACTTAGATCATATGCACTTATGATTGGAACTCTAGCAAGCATCCACAACTACTAAAGATCATTAAGGTCGTGAAACCCAACCATAGCATTAAGTATCAAGTCCTCTTTACTCCCATACGTCATACCCCAGTTACT